>NC_056743.1:1829305213-1829332713 GCF_019279795.1 Protopterus annectens | reverse complement strand
GGAGGGTTGCCGGATGTTTATCTAAAGGAATTTATGGATCCAAGTGAGGTGGGGAGTGAGAAAGCAGTATCATGGGGAGAAATAATGGACAAAATTCAAGAAGATAAAACAAGAGACGGATAAAAGAAGGCATATGCACAAACGTTAAAGGAAGGTGAAATGAGAGAAGCAAAGAGGGCAGACGTTAAAAGCAAGTATCAGGTGAGGATAAGTAACAAAAGAGAAAAGGAACAAGACAGGTATGAAATGTGGGGCAGCATCATTTCTCCACTGGGTATTGAACCCAGAGAGGTAAGACATTTTATTTGTTAATAAAGAGTCTTTCTGTCATATTTTTTGAGGAGGCACAGTACATGGAAAAATTTCTAGAGCATTATGAAAACAAGAAAGATATGAACCCTTGGAACTTGTATGTTGTTCAGGCATTAAACAGAGAAGCAGAAAAAAAGAGTATTTATACAATTTCAAACTGAATTAGAAAGAAATGATTTAAAGGACTACTTAAAAACTGTATGTAGAGATAGTATGGATGCTACAAAAACATATGGCAACAGAGGTTTTTGGAATGGGGGATGGGAATCTGATGTAATATTGAAAATGCAAAATGTTAAAATTGTGCATTCACTGAGTTTAATTAATGCAGAGGGGAGTAAGGAGATGGTTAGATATTGAGGACAACCAAAGGCATGTTTACTTTGTGGTAAAGATGATCATTTAACTAATTTTGTTTGTGTCTTTCAGCTTTTCCTGGTTAGGGGTCACCACAGTAGAACTCTGGTCTGCTAATGATTGGCAGTAGAGTTTTATGTGCTGACTTGCCGGGCCTAACGCACAACCTTCAACGAAGGAACGCCCGTTCATGCATGTCGCCACACAGAAGACGCTCTAACTGAGAATCAAACGGGCAATGTCTAACTGTGAGGCGACAACACTACCGCAGCACCACCACCGCAGTATGATCATTTAACTAATAGGTGTGATAAAAGAAAATGTTTTATATCTGGCAAAGTTGGTCATGAAGCAAAGAAATGTGTGCAAAAGTATATAAATGTGAAAAAAATAGGACACTCATGGATGGACTATAAAGCTGTAGATAATTATTCTCAAGAAACAAGATTAGACCAAGACAATGAACATGTTGGACACCACAGAAGAGTCACAAAAATGAAAATATGGATGAGAAAGATGTACGAATGGATGTGAGGCATAGTATGAATGAAATACAAGGGAAAGAAGGAGAGGTAGAGGAAGATGTTAGCAAATCACACCATGAAGAAGAAGATAAATGGATAAGAATGAGAAGCAAAAGCAGCTGTAAAAAAAAAGAGTGAAAGGTAGAAAATGTACACTTAAAAAAAATGTAACCATAGGGGAAAGCAAAAAAGGAAAGGATAAAAAATGTAACAAATTTTGGCTGTACGATAGTTATGACTGGAAGAATAGTAATATTAAACATAAGATATAAAAAACAAGTTTATAGAGTGATTATACTTTATGCATACACCTTACAAAACTCAAGAGAAATAATGTTTAGAAAAATACTGGATTTTGTGAGTGTGAATATGCAGATAATAGTAATGGGAGAGTTTAATTGTGATTTAAAACATAGGTAGAAAGAAAGGGCAGATGCTAAAATTATCTTAGACATGGTCAAAAGCAATAAGATGTGTTATGGGAAAATAAGCACTAGACATATAAAAGAAGTAATTTAAGAATGGAAATTAATTATTTTAAACTATCAAAGAGCTTAAACATATTACATTCAAGGTATAAAATTACAGGATTTTCAGATCACTTAGCTTTCTGGATAGAAATTCAAAAAATAAGCTACATAAAAAAAGGTAGAGAAATAAAAAGGATTAATAAATCAGAACTAAGTGAGTATGTAAGGGATATAATACAGCAACTATGGCTGGATCATATAATTATGATAGAATTTTATAAAGATTGGACAAGTTTGTAGATTAGTTTAAAAGAAAAATATAGAAAAGAAGTACTAGCATGGCAGAAGACAAAAAGATAGTGATAAATATAGGAGATTAACAATCAGGCATTTAAAATATAATAGATAATAGAGAAGAGTATATAGAAAAAGAGAGAAAATGTTGTATGAAATGAATCAAGAAAAAAATAAAAAATGTAAACAATGGGATGAATTCATGAAGGGTTGCATGGAGTCTAAGAGTAGAGTAAGACTCCATGCAGCCAACATGTCTGCCGAGCGATCCAGGAACAGCCGGCAGGGGCATGCAAGAGAGCTCCTAAAATGACTCTTACACGGACAGGACTAGGTTATGCAAATTACCTCATTTGCTGCTGAAAGTTATGCAAATGAGGTAAATGTGTGATCCAGGAAACCCTAACCTGTCCGAGTAAGAGTAGTGTTATTTGCAGAAATGTACTCCGTTGTCAACAGAGTACCATTCTGCAAATAGCAAAACGGAGCCATGACAGCTCCAAATAAAGGATGCATCCAGTTGACGAAGCATGCCAATGGCCAAATATATGGCCACTGGCAATCCTTCCAATTGCAAAATAAAAAAAAATTAATAATTTTTTTTTACCTCGATCCCCGAAGTTTAAGCGTAGCACAACGTCGTGCAAAAGTGCTGCGCTCTAAAAACCAAAAAAAATTAAATAAAAGCCAAAAATAGGCATTTTATTACAAATATACATTTGCCATGCAAGTGAATGGCAGGCTGAAAACAACATGGCTACTGAGTAGAGGTTGCTAAGGGGGGAAGCTCAGTCTAAGAGATGTAACTAAGCATTAGTAGGCAATCTTATGCAAATGAGGGTAAGGATAGTGAATCCCAATTTCACATGGCATATGAGCAAAGTCTGTGGAGTGTAAGAGTAGGATAAGGGGATTTCAGAGTAGAAGATAGATGACATCATGAGGGGGTATGTATGAAAGAATGTAAGCTCATTGGAGCAGAGTGGCATGTGTTTACTGTCAGTTACCCATCACTGGAAGAGGTGTGTCAACAGGTATCCTAGCTAAAGACAAGAAAATGAAGGTGTATGCCATGGATAACACTAAAGTTTCTTGTAGAAGTGCCTGCAACGTGTATGCGTGCATGTGCGCACCTGTAAATCTGAGTAAGATTGTGTACGTGCGTGTGCGCCTGTGTGTGTGCGTTTAAGCTGGAGTAAGCAAGTGTAAGGTTGTTGAAACCTGTGTAAGAGCGTTTGCGCCTGTGTGCACGTGTTTAAGCCGGAGTCAGCAAGTGTTAGGCCGTGTAAGCATTTGTACGCACGTGTGAGCTTGTGTGCACGTGTTTGCGCTTGTTTGCATGGCGCTGCCCCCTGTGGAAACAGAAAGGGAAAAGGAAGCACAACAAATAGTAGGACGTTAACCAAGGAGAACTAGCAGAGCTAGCAGGTGAAACCAATCAGAATTGGCCAATTACACAGGCAGTACACTAGCCCAGCCCAGACCAGCACTTAAAACTCTGCAAACAACTTTCCACTATGTTTTTCTCAGAGACACTGCAACACTACAGTAAGCTAATAGAAGTGAAAACTGAAAAAGCTTTACTGAGACAAAGAAATGTTAGGGGCTGCCATTGCTGTTATAAGGTGACATATGCAACATGCTGAGGGTGGTGACAATGAGAATGCTGCTGAGCAACCCACAGTGAGGGGACGGAGAAGAGTGTACAGGCCCAGGGTAACTTATCAGGGGCTACATGAGCTGGAGATAGTGGAGCGCTATAGAGTGGACAGAGACCTCATGCAGCAAATTGTTGAGCTGTGCAGGCCATGCCTCACACACAGAACCAACAGAGAGGAACCCATCCCAGTGGAAACCAAGGTATGTGTTGGCCTAAGAATACTAGCAACAGGTACCTTCCAGAGACCAACTGGTGATATGATGGGGATTTCACAGGCATCAGCATCTAGGGTACTGCACCAGTTCCTGAATGCCATGTCAGCACATGTCGGTGATCATGTATATTTCCCCAATTCCTGTGAGGTATTGGCCAGCAATATGTGTCTTTTCCAGCAAATAGCGGAATACCCTGAGGTAGTGGGTGCAATAGACTGCATGCACATATGCATCAAAGCACCAGCTGGTGAGCGGGGTAGGGTCTACTTTAACCGCAAGGGTTTCCCCTCCATCAACTGCCAGGTCATGTGTGATGCCCAGGGCAAAATAATGAATATGTGTGCTGGCTGCCCTGGAAGCTACCATGATTTCCATATCTGGCATCTGACACAGCTGTACCAGACATTTGCCAATGGGGACATCCCTCATGGTCACCTAGTGGGGGATGCTGGATATGCACTGGAGCCGTGGCTGATGACACCCATCAGAAATGCACACACACCTGAACAGGAACGCCATAATGAGGCACACGCACAAACACAAAATGTAATCAAGCATGTGTTTGGGCTGCTCAAGTCACAGTTCAGGTGCCTGTACACATCTGGTGGAGCCTTGCAGTACTCACCAACTACATGTACCCAAATAGTCATGGTATGTGCTATGCTACATAATATGATCCTGTGAAACAGCTACAGCAGGAGCAGCATAGGACTCGGCCAAACAGCCCCACACCATTGCTAAGGCCATCACAGGCAGAGCGTGACTCGAAGGAGGAACAACCTGAGCCTGCCCCAGTAGGCAGAAGGAGGCGTGCCCAGTATGCTTTGGCCTTGGCAAAGAGGCAATGCATAGCATATACACTGGCTCAGTAGGAACCCTGGAAATGATACCTTTCTCTGACTCACACATATAGAAAAAGGGATGCCTAACTTGACACTACCTGTTTTCAAACATGTATAGGGAGTGTACTATGTGCATCCGACATAGGCAACCCTGCAGCACCACCTGAGGCATGATTGCCATGTTTTAAACAATATAAAGCAGTGCTAAACAGCTTTTACCACTATTTAGTATATGTAAACAAATTTGCACACACTAAATAGCACAACTTTGGGCAATGTTGAGCAATATTGGGCAGCGTTCAGCAATGTTGGTTAACTCTGAGCAATGTTGGGCATAGTTGAGCAAAAGCAGGTAAACATAGCCATATTTGCTTTACTGTTCCTTAAGCAGTCTGGTCTGCCCAGTATGAAAATCTGAAGCAGTGACAGTCCTCAAACCCATGATACTGTGCACTATAGTCACAGTACTGAACCACTAAACCATGACAGTATTTCACTGGTCAACCTGTCTGAAAAAATGTTGATAGGTCTATGCAAAGTGTCTCATGGAAACCCAGCAGGCACAGCATAATCCCTGTAGAGTTATGACACAAAGGTGAGCCCTGCAGTAAAAATACAACTTGATTTACAACACACATATAGTATAAATGTTAATATTGGGTGTGTTCACACATGTCAACAAATGTAGTGGACTTCACACAGCAACATACTGAAAGGTCACACTGGGCATGCTCACACACTTGAATAAATGAGGCAAATGTCAGGCAACAACATACTGAAAGGCCAAAATGGGCATGCTCACACACTTAGGCCATGTCTGAGTACAGCAGTGGGCCACACATATCTGACAGTTGCATGTGTTAACCCAGGAACCTCTCACAATTCACCAATCCTGATTTCTGCACACAGTGATATGACAACAGACACATATATAATATATTGGAACCCTGTCATAATCAAATATGTACTACAGATACTTAAGTTGTTCATAGAAAGTTGAAAAGCAAAGAAAAAAAAAACGAAATCAGTATCAACAATAAACAATGTGCACTCCAAACACTATCCAATCCAGGACATGGAAAGATTATCTGCGAAGGAGTCCATACAGAACCATGACACTTCCTTCAGCTATGTCATAAATAGCAATGTATACTCATATATGTCCTGAGTCAGGGCCAAATGTAAATGACTGACAATGCCAAAATCCTGTCAAGCAGGCCCATAAATACATACCCACCTCCCACTGACAAAAGGCCCTATCATCATACCAGGAGATATCACATGTAGAATGGGTAAACAGCTCCTTCCAAAGCTGAAAACATGGCATCAATTGGATTACATTGTGCCCCTATATGTGTCATAAGTGAACTGCAGAACAAACAGACCCTGCACCTGAACAGTCTGTTGAGCCCCTCCCTCTCTACAGGATATGAAACTGTTGAATGGGTTACAGCAACATATGGCACACTACACAAGTGTTGGTGCACAACAGACCATGGGAACTATAGTCTATAAGCCGATGAAGTCTGATCTGCAAGGCCATGGAGTCCATCATGATTGAAGTCAGAAACAGAGCTATTGGAAGCCTATAAACACACAACCCTACCAACTTTGTACTGGTCATGGGCAGATCATGTTTCCCAAATCTGCTAGACTGTTTGCAAGGCAGCCACCCAGGACATACATCAATGAAATGAGCTACACATGTCCCATATACACTTTGAATAGGCCTTTTCCAACATTCCAGACATATGTTGTATCCACAAAATCAACAACCTGTGCATAAATATATATTGTCATCAGATGGATTGGCAACTGGGCCACAGATAGATCACACAAGGTAAGAATTGTGGAGTCCTGTTCAAGCTGGTAACACCTGCTGTCCCCCATGTCTCAGTCCTGGGATTGCATAAAACTAAGTGCACACACATTACCATGTCTAGTCTGATGATGTCAGCATCCCACAAATATAGCAGTGGAAATAAAAACTCCCAGTAAAACATATAGCACGTCGTGTTAATGCATATCTCTGCAGTATCATAACATAGTTAGGTAGGGGTTTGAATCCTGCAATTGCTGAGTGTGTGTGCGTGATTTCCTTTGAGAGTATTGGCCTTTTTGGAGACTAGGAAAACACCTTAAAAGTGTTACATTCCTGTTTGGCAAGTGTGATGATGTCAGGATCCTACAAATATAGCAGTGGAAATAAAGATGCAAAGTAAAGCATATAGCATATCATGTTAATGCGTATCTCTCTAATATCATAACATAGTTAAGTAGGGGTTTGAATCCTGCAGTTGCTAAGTGTGTTGTGTGTGTGATACTGTTGTTCAATGTGTTGTGGGTTTAGCTTTTACTACTGTATAACACAGTA
This sequence comes from Protopterus annectens, assembly GCF_019279795.1. Lineage (NCBI taxonomy): Eukaryota > Metazoa > Chordata > Ceratodontiformes > Protopteridae > Protopterus > Protopterus annectens. The sequence goes on along the minus strand of NC_056743.1, from coordinate 1,829,325,665 downwards.
TGTGCATTGCACACTTCAGGTATCTGTGTGGCAAATATATATATGTACATGTGACCTCAATTAGTTTATAGGTGTGAAGCCTGCTTTTTACATGAATGCATCTGTTACCTATGACAGATTGTGCTGCTGCTTCTCAGACATTCGGTCACATATGTATGTTTGTGACAAGGCCAGCCACTGTAGTGATCTGTGGCCTAGGTCATCTGTGTCACACACACCCATGACAGTTCCTATAGAATAGTGTGAGTGAGGGTTCATGCCTTGGGTATATTTCAGACATGTTCAAACACAACAAAGTCTGCCAATAATGGACATTCATTATAGGTGTACAGCAACTTTGTGGATATCCATACAAACCCCTTATTGGTTATGTGATACACAGAGGGACTTCAGAATACCTATGGAAATGTGAATACCAAAGGACAGATGACATAACACTTGGTTGTATGTACACATCGGTACCCATTCTACATGTTTGGGGCTAGTACCTATGTGGTACTGTCGGGATACTATGCTTAATAAATGTGGATGACTATGCTATATATGGCTTACAGCTTTACAGCATGGGTTGGACAACAGGTATCTGTCTGTATGATACCCTTGTGGAGAATAAGTGTCTCATCCAGAGAATGCATTGTTGGCCACTGTATGCATTTCCAGATGTGGACAGACATATCCCTAGTGTGTTTGCTTGTACCTAAGAGGGCTATATGCCAAACAGGAGTGGTCCCAGGAACGGGTGGCAGTCAATACCACTGGTTACTGGTATAGTATAGTACTGGACTGATCCAAATGCTACTGAGTTTCCTACATCTGTGTGTCAGTTGTCAAGACATCATCTAACAATTGGTTATAGTCAGGCTGTTGAGGTTGTGTATACTACCAGAATGCAAACCAATGACAGATAGTAACAGTGTCACCCACAGCATAGTGTCAAACCATGTCATACACACATGTGTACCCAAGTTAAAACATATGTGTATTAAAATGCATACTGGCCACCAATAGAAACAATGAAGTCTTGACACTGTGTAATACAGGGCATGTCACCCTTCCCATGTGTCCACTATGCACGTACATGCAGACAGTGCACCTCCACCATGTTCACAAATGTACACCTGCAAATCTGTACTGCACACATCACACACGTACTGTCCACTCACCAACACATGCTGCCATACCTACACACATCAGCCAAGTGGCACATGGGTGGACAATACATTTTTGGAATTAACACTGTTGTAAACAATACTACATTGATAATCATAGCTTTAATGCATCATGCCTGCTCAGATATACCTACAGGGATATCATTACACTGTACTGTTGACAACATGCTAACATTGCTACACTGCTATAACGTCACCCTGTACATCAGCACCATGTTAGCATGTTCCTGCATCAATGTTACAGATGACAGCAGGTGGCACAGTTTCATCATATGCACAGGGTGTGTTGTTGGTTTGCCAGAGCCCGACATTGACCCATCCAATCGACATGTGTGTGTGTGTGTGTGTGTGTGTGTGTGTGTGTGTGTGTGTGAGGGACAACAGTACAGCATGGGTCAATGTTGATGTAATGTGTGTGTGTATGTGTTAGCCCTAGGTGTTTGGATTATGTGTGTGTGTGTCTGCATGCACACAGTTCCACCATGTGGCTGCCATATATGGGAGGTTGTGGGACAGCCACAGACTGTACCTGCCAGGCTGTACAGATCACTGTCTCTGGCCACGGACACAGTACCTGTGCCTGGCAGGGGTGCAACGGACAGTAGCGGGTACTATCATCAGAGGCAGAGGGATGTCGACTGGACCCATGTCCCTGCTGGAACTGGCCAGAGCCACGTGCACGTGGTCTTCTATGACGGTCTATTGACAGCCCTGCTCCAACATTGCTGGGGCTGGTACTACCTCTACGGGAGTGGCTGTGACTCGTGTGTCATCCGCGATGACTGCCAGCCAATGATGTTGCTGGCATATGTCCACATCGATGTCTAGGCCATCCTGCACTGTCCTGGCACATGGACATGACATTGCAGATGACATCTAATGTCTCCCCCCAGCGTCTATCAATGACCTCAGTGTAGTGACGCACTGCACCGGCAAGGTCACGGATACTGTCATTGATAGCAGTGTTATGGGCCCTCTGCGCCCACAGTCCCTGTCTGGTGTACTGTTCCATACGTGCCTGTGCCTGCATTACAGCCCGGAACATACCTGAGGTTGTAAGACCTGTAGGGGCACATCTGCCAGGGGCATTATGACCAGCAGTGCTCCCACAAGAACCCCTGGACATCTGCCTAAGTGGTACCGTTCCAGGAATCTGGGTATGGCTGCTGTGAGGGGGATGCATGTGCCATAGATACCACACTGTCCTGGTCAATGCCTACTGTATGCTGTCCCTCAGCTAAGGCCATTGGTGATGAGGGATATATTGGCAGTATGAATGTGCGCATAGATGGTGTGGAAAGCTGTGTACTGTCGATTGGCGGAACAGCGACAGACCATGTCAAACCTGCCTGTGCCACAACACATGTTTCCTCATCTCCACTATTTGTGGCAGTGTCTTCAGGTTCCCTGCTGCACTCAACCAACACAACCTCAGCACCTGTGAGAGGGATTCAGGAAATGCACTTTACAATCTGTACATGATGTTAGCACACATGCACACATGAACACATGAACACATGAACACATGAGCACATGAACACATGCACACATGCGCACATACACACACACACACACACACACACACACACACACACACACACACACACACACACACACACACACACACACACACACACACACACACACAGCAATCCAGAACATACCCATTAGTGGTTGATGGTGGAGTACAGTATCACAAGCCAAAGAGTCCTATCACACGTGTCAGCATGCAAGATGTGTGTTGCTCAACAGCATGCAGTGCGAGTGTAGAGAGTCCTTGTTAATAACAGTATACATGTGTTTGATGCATGTGTGTTGTTCAATGATTGGCCTCACCCTGGAACACAATGTGTACATGGACACAACATTGCTGTGCAAGTATTAAATGCTTTTCAATGTCCTGTGCACCATCACTCACAGGTATATATATCATGGCTGGATGCACACAACTGTCAGGTGTATAGCAATGAATGCTATGTGTTGTACTGTAGTTACTGTAACTGGATGTAGTGTAGTACCATGAGCCATAATCAGGCAGTATCATGTGGTCACTCAAGGCCACTAATGTGTGCCACACTGGCAACTATCTTGCTCAATCTGAACTGCAGCACTGTGGCTACATTAACCATTTCACAGGCAGTTGTTACATGTGTATGTAAGGTGTTCAATAGGGAGCATTTCCTAACATGAATGTCTTGTTTGTTGAAGAGTTTTGCACCGCCCCATGATAGGCGTCTACCCCTCAGGTATAGTATGTGTGCTGTGTGGATGACATTTGGGATACTGGAGTCTGACCTTACAGCAGGTGTCTACATATGCCATGTGTATCATATTAACATGTACTGCATATGACAAGGTGGTGTATGTGTGCATGTGTATTGACTCTGCCTATACAATGTCCACTACAGTGTACCACAATTGTTTGGGATGCTCTGTGTATAGCATGTGTTTGAGGCAGCTACTCATGTTACTGGGATGTGCATAGTCCCACAGAAAACCTGCAGAGCATGCATTATGTCTAGGTGTTTTACATGTGTATATGGCCTAAAACTCACCTATGACATGCACATGTTATTTGCCATATTAAATGTAGAACAGTCACCAGCATGGGTCTGCTGTCCTGCTGTCACACCAGAGGGAACTACAAGGATATGAGACAGTTTGTCAGTGTCAACAACTGTGGCATTGCTGCTGTGAGTTTGCAATTTTACAGTAGTACAACAGTTGACAGTCACAGGCATACAGACTATGTTCCAAATTATCAGTATTGCACAACACCAGGCTCTACATCTTCCAAATACACAGTACACATCTGACATATGCATGTTCTAACAATTGAGCTAACAGTAGTCTACAGATATGCCATGTTACCTGCACACTCAGAGTCAACTTGCTGGGTGACTCCGGCCTCCATGATGACACATGTTTGTTGTAGTGTTTGGCCAGAAGCTACCACGCTGAGGAGCAGCTCTTCCACTCTGGTGAGGGGCGGATGTGATGCTGCACCACATCCTGTAGCAAGCTGTTGTCTGTGGACATCAGAGGTATGCTGCCGGACATGTCTGATTAAATCGCTGCAGTGATGGCGTACCTGCTCATAAGTCTGGTTATGCATGCCGACACCATTAATCTGATGGACAACATCTTGCCACAGTGCAGTGCACTCATGCTGGTCCTGGCTGGTTCTGGATAACAGCAGGGTGTGATGTTGTAATAGGGTGGATATAATTATTTCCTGCTCTTCAGGGGAATATGCAGGGTTGCGATGATGAGACATGCCCCTGGAAGAAAAGAAAATAATTACTGTGAGCAAGTCTTGTGGCACACTTAACATTCTAAAGTACAGATATCAATGAAATGCCATATATAGCAACCTATTGGCTGTCAGTAGATACACACTTTTAATACCAAACATCAGTGCTCAGCCCACAACTGCCTGACAGTGTCTGGCACATTATATATATTAAACCATGTTCTGCACAGCAACAAAGTGAAACCAGTATGCAAGACTATACAACAGCACATGGCACACTGTATGTGACACAATGCACCACCTAGACACAGGAGGTATATATGAAGCTAATGCATACAGAAATATGTCATCCATTGAAATGATTGTAAAGTACAGTTACAGTGCTGCCAGTACACCACACTACTCGTTGACAGCAAAGCCCTAAGTAACATATGTGCACATTCATCAGTATAGGTGGCATACTGCTGTACTACACTATACATGTTGCTAGATATGCACTTATATCCTGTAACACACATACGACCGAGGCCATGTTACAGGCATACCCACACACCCATCAGACATACCTACAAGTCACAAAGATATGGCAACCCAGATGAGCTTTACCTGTGTACCATTCAGTAATGTGTGTCAACACTTACAAAACCTTATTTCTGAGGTATGTAATGTGTGAGGACTACAGGTAACAAACAAAACAGTGTTTCCAAGCAATGTGGATATACACCATACTGTGCTGTTTAGGCCTACAGCTTCAGGTAGTGCTACAGTTCATACGGGATTTGAATTCACTAGTGTTAACAATCAATAAGCATACATGTACTGCTTTAGCCTACAATTGCACACCCCAGTCAACACCATGGGACTACGTCACACCGTATACCATACTGCTTTTCCTGCCTAGCAATAGCATACATATCTTTTGCGGGGATCAGAGCTAGAACACTACATACCATGATATAAACAGTTTCCCACTAGGCTATCACACATATACACAACGTTGCCACATTCACCTACACATTCACCATCACACTCAGTCAACCTCACATAGCAATTAATGCAACATGTACATGCGTGTGTGTATCGGGTCATAGGTAGCTCATAGGCTATTAGGCATAGGGCCTATAGAAGCCTAGCCATACAGTACCCTGCCCTTCAACACCCATGTTATTTAAGTTCATGTGCCCCTGTCATGCAGAGCCACAGAGGTGATTCCCGGGTTGTATTTCCTACACATCCATTCATCATGATTATTCATGACGACTGCTAATGAGGACCTTTCTTTGCTATTGATAGGTAGTTACTTCTAGAGTATGGTATGTGTCTGGGGTGAGAATGTACCACTCCAGCATGTTCTGCTTTTGACGTTACAAGGTTTAGATCAGTACAGTGTGTAGCTTGTAGGGATTTTGATCTGTTTACATGGAGCATGTCCAACACCTGTGCATTTGGCATAGCTTCGCATGTTAGGCAGAGGTTGGCTCTGGGTAGGCGGTATGCGACACAGTGTAGCTGTGGTTTTGGAGGACAGTCTGCATAGGGCATATGTTTGAGTCTGGCAATACTCTTTGTGGTGTTTGTGCCTGGCATCTACAGTTGCTGTAGATGTCTTCTGAGGTGCATACCAAAAGGCCCATTGTACTCTATGATGGGTTTTATGACTGATGAGTAGAGTGGAACACTGACCTCTCATTCCATGGATGACACACCTTTTGTAATGACATGTGGACCATACACAGTTTACATGACTAGTGTGGCACTGTGCATATCAAAAGGGACACTACTGTCCACCTGTGTACCATGGTCTCTTATCACACTTTTGGTGTTGAGTAGACTACCACCTATGTAGTAGTTCATGGGTACAGGGTTTTTAACAAAAGGGATGGCAATACATTTACAACATTGAGCTTGAGCGTACATATAAACATCCATTGGTGTACATATAGATTTACATGTAGGCACATATACAGTCCACCTTTCATGGTGGGAATATCAATTATGCAAGGTTTGAGAGTGATACAGTTATGTAATGATTTTGCACAGTCTTGTACCGAATGCATTGAGGGTTTTCTCAGGCCATGTATCTTTAGCAGGACTCCCTGTCTGGAAGACTATAAACTTAGCAAATCATACCCACAGCGTTTAAACACCACATGTCATATATCAACACTGTATGCTGTCTTGTTTGCCACACACTACAGCCTACATGAGAATATGCACATAACAACCTTCACCAACATATATATGTCCACCCTTCACAAACAGCTGCAGTATGTACCTTGCTCTATACACATGTTAAGATGCTAATATATCTGACACATAAATATCTCTACATATGTGTGTGCCATACACACACAAGGTACACACTGTTGTACATCCATAGACCTCATGGATGACCTGTTGGGCCTTGCTACAACATTAACAGTTGCCACACGTGTGCATAACAGTAATATTACAGGGAGTATTTAAAGCTGCTAATGCTACATTACTATACTAGCCTGATGCAGCAGTTGCCAATGCTAAGCTACACATTATATGACTATCATGCATGTGTTACTCTGTCACATCCAGGTTTATATAGCTGTTTGCACTACTCCCCCAGACAGCCATTATACACAGTACTGTACAGAACATGGATGACATGATCGGATGTTTGACAATAAATGCTGAGCTACATATGTCACAATTATGTCCCACTGCATACAGCTACACACTAATTTGCTGCCACATAGGCATGTTTCAAAGTATTTACAGTACTCTTCATAAACATCTACTACTTGCCAGTAATCACATATCTGTTACATACCTGTTTGCCACTTTCAGGTCCATCTGTGTATGTTTTGACAATTTTTTTTTTTTTTGCTATTACATAAGTAAAGTTTGCTTTTACTTAATTCCTTTTGATTATTAATTAAGTTTTTTTTACTTAATATATTTGGTTGCTAATTCACTCAAGTCTTTTTACTTAAACTTTTGTTCAGTGATGCTTTATCACGTGCAATGTAATGATTGCATGTGGGGATAGCAAGTGCAGTCTGCTTTTATAGGTATCTGCACATGTGCATGGGATGACCTCTGCACCAATTGGTGCCCAGCATTTGGCAAATGCATACAGCCTGCTGTGTGGTAATTGCAGTACTCACTGTCATAGCAACCCAATGCTATAAATTGCTAAGTTTTGTAGGCATAGCCCTTTCAGATTTCCAGAGTGGGGCCCATGCATGTTTGCTGTGGACACTGTTGTTTAAGTCAGAAGGTTGGTATACTTCTTATATCTGAAGCTAGAGGTGTAGACAGTGACGTACATGTTGTACTCAGACCTGACTGCTGCCACTTCCAGTACAGAGCTATCAGTGTAGAGTTTAACTCACTCCTACAAATGCTTAAACAAGATATATGTGAGTATGTAGTTTCTTTTCTACTTATGTAATTAACTGCCATACAAAAGTAGTTATTGAGAAGTATTCTTTTGACACATGAACTGTTTGTGGACTGTTATACTGTGCATATTGATGGACTCGCTTCTGCAGGGCTTGTGTATTTTTATTGTTGACATTAGCACAGGAGTCTCAGGTAAACTGGACAATTTCACTACTAAGTATGCCTATCTACAGCCTTGGTTGACCCTAAATACACGTATATTTAAAATATGGGGGGGGGGATGCAGACATACAGAGAAAATTAGATCTTATTGTGTGAGTGTTATCTTACTAGACTTAATGGATCAGTGTGTACCTGTTAGTTTATCAAGGCAGGTGGTCTATCTGCATAGTTCCCAACTGTGAACCTATCCAGATGGTAGCCAGATGGTAGCCTGTTATTCTTTGTCTCTGCAACCCGCAGGTGTTTTCAGCACTGGTACAATGGCATTATTACAGTCAGTTGCTACCAGTATATGACTAGATCCTTTGGTATTTCTGTGTTGTACTCCTACATAAGGGTATGCTTGTGGAAGTCCTCACAAAGCTATTTGCAGAGTGTGTCACAACAGATGAGCTGATATGTCTGTGTGTTTGTGCCTCTGCCAGGCCTATGAAGCACTCAGATACATATTTGCTTTGAGTCAGGGATAGGTAGTTAAAACTGAGGTACACCTTCCAACTAATAGAGACAGTAAGTGTAGACTTGAGTGAAGCAGTGCATATGGATTAGTACTCCTTTTATGAAGTACAAGCGGTGTCTACTGTTATTATTGTGATTATTCATTGTGTAATACACCTCCTCTCTGACTAACGTCAGTACTTTTCAGAGGGATTCAGAGGGACACAGCTAAAATATGTTTCACAATCAGGAAGTATCGCCTCTGCCCTAATCAGATATGCCAGTGTTTGTCCTGCTATGATACTGTGTGGGGGGTTGTAAAGTGCCTCAATAACATTATTTGCTGCTAGAATGGCTGCTTCTCTTATCACAGTCATGTAATGCAATTCCACAACAATTGCTGGTAAGGATCCACAGAACAAGCTTTGTGTTATGGCCTTCCTGTTTTTCCTTTACATTCACTCATTGTTTTGCATGATATATTTATTTCAGCACCAAGTTATTGTATATTTGCTGTGGCTTAGTGGTACTATATGCAGTCAAGTGTCTCCAAGGTCTGTGGTTTGAGACTAACAGAGGTGTTTTATTTTGCTGCTGAGCAGAACAAGGGCCCTGACATACAGAGTGATTAAGGCACTTGTAAGCGGGTTTGCGTGAGTTTGCGCAATGCTTAACGATGCTAAGCTTAGCGCACACATGCTCACACTCGCTCAAACCCACTAACTACTGCTTAAAAGGGCTTACTTCCGCTAACCCCCATGCTAATTTCTTTGAAAGAAAAGAAAATGGGCAGATAGGAATGTGGTGAAAAAGGGGGCACAAAGAGGGAAAGATAGTGGGGAAACTAGCTCGGGATGTGCAGGACAGGTGTAGGGAAGGTCCATAGCTGCCCATTTCTTTACCAGCAACAGCTTTGCATATGTTACAAATTTGGGGTGAAATTTGAAACCTTCCACCCCTGAGAGAGGGGTGAGGACAACAAAGTATGTTGTACTGCCAATTCTAATTATCAGTTTACATGTCCAGCGGACATGTGTGTGAAATGGACAGCTATGTATGAGGCATAATTTTTTTGTGGGAACATATTGCCCTGTTTTTATTCAGGTGAGAGTGAAATGAGAGGTAGAGGAAGTAGGTATATTTGGGGAGGTAGGTTGGGGAGGTAAACAGACAAGACAAACAAGACGCATACAGAAGTGGAGTATGACACATGGGGTGGGTGAACACAATTGACAGGGACGGATGTTTGGAAAACGCAAGCCCATGAGCCCACAGATGGTAACAGTGGGACTGAGATCCCCACCCATGGGCAGTCACCACTGCACCTTCACAGACCCGTGGATGGCTGTGCTGGGGGCTGCGTAGGAGGGGCAGGCTCACCAGTGAGTTGCGCCACTCTTGCTTTGAGCTGGCATAGGGGATCATTGACTAAATGCTGGATATCCCTACGCACCACAACCCGGACCCTTCGTAGGGTGACAGGTGGCCCTTCTCTGCCCACGCTTCCAGGGGGGTGAGCCCCTTCCCCTGCAGCGCTTCCACCCGAAGGTGGCACAGGACCAACAGAGGAGGGTAGCCCAGGCTGGGCACCGGACCTGCTGGTGTCAGGTGCAACTGCCAGCTGAGGAGGGGCAGGTGGGTCTGCTGGGACTGGCCTTCCCATATGTTCTGCGATTAGGTGTGTTTGATTACAACATTGACAACAGCATTCCAAATTAGTTGTAACCGCATGCAGTAATATTCCCATTAACCCAACACACCAGAGTTCCAACAGTTGAACAGCAAGCATAACACATGCATATATTGAATGACAGTGGACATTACAACAGCATGCAGGGATGATTGGTGGCAACAGGCCACCAAGATTGTGGTGTTTGAACAGGGCACATGCATCAAAGAAATTGTAGATATTTATAGAACAATAGGACATATGTCCAAACAAATGTTTTGAGATTAGACATAACCATTGAGGTGTGGAATTGCATTGTTTATGCACATAGAGTAGAGTGTAAAAAGAAACCTCCATTAACATTTTATAAGTACTTTTACTCTACACTACATTCCTATTGACTGCAGGTGTATATCCCCTATATGTATTATTACACTAGGCAACATGCATTAGATTGTGTAATGGGTTTGGCTAGTTCATTATATACCTTACCTATATCTGACATACTAACTGTCCAAGATGCAAATGTTACTGCTACATAGTTATATTTTTTTATTTAGATTTATGTATCTACATATCTGGATGTGTTCACTTGACATTTTCAGTTAAATTTCTACAGAACCCTACATTTCATGTAGCACACTCACATTTCTGGGGAACACATTGACAAGCTACTCGTGTGCCAGATTTACCTTTGCATGCCAGCCATTTACAGACTGTTGAGGACTGTATATATGCTTCACAGCTACTGGCAATTCTTTCATCCACTTTATATGGGACTGCCAAACTGTGGGTTGACAGCACTTAATACAACAGTACTATTTATTTAATGCAAGGGTACAACAACATTTCAAAGTAAGTGACACAGACACACTCCAAGTATTATACCTTTATTAATTAAATTATACACTTTTCTACAGGCTCTCTCCTTTATTTGATATTACAGTGCATACAGAAGACCTATTCAAGACATATTATACCTTTATTGATAGGTTACAACACTCTTTTTCAGGCTCGCTCACTTATTTTATATGACAGTACATGCAGAGATAGTATTCCAGACTTATTTTACCTTTATTAATGGGTTACTACACTCTATTTCTGGCTCTCTGACTTATTTTATATAACAGTACATGCAGATAAATTATTCAGGGCATTTTATAGCTGTATTATTGGGCTACAACACTTTTTTCATGCTCTCTCACATATTTTATATAACAATACATGCAGAATAATTACTAACCTGCCTGGTGGCACAGCCTTAGCAGCCTATCTGCATAGGCTTGCTGATTCGAGCACGGACACCTGCAGCTGTGAAGTAAATGAAGGGATATTGAGACATACCTATCCATTATATAGACTATATTAGCATGTCTTACATACTGCATTCAGTGGTTAGCTACTCAATAGTGGGGCATCTTGCATATGACGGGCCTCCTGGATCCATAGGTTCAGTAGGTCCTGCTTCTGTCTCTTCAGGTCTGCATGGTGGTGACAGATCTGCTCACCAGTCTGAGGGATGCCTGTGGCACTGGTGAGATCATGAGCTAACCGGTTCCAAGCCTCTGCTTTATACTCTGTCCCTTGGAACTGGCCGTGCAGGAGTCTAGACTCATGACGGTGGACAAGGAGCCAAACCATGTATTTTGACACCTCGATGCCCCAGCATTGTGCTCGAAAGCTAGTACCCTCTCCAGCACCAGACATTCTAACTGCAGATGGGAGCTACAATCAGTTATGGTGAGTATTCCCGCCTATACAGCTTAAATATGCCACATTTCCCGCACTTTTTTGTGATTGGCCATTTTTGAAAATTTTCGGCTGACTGCAGACCTGCTTACAATGGTTAATCTAACATTTATAAGTATATGTATGTTAACAGTGGATGCTCATCATAAGCTGTCATGGCTTAGTGGTTCAGTACTTTGATTATGGTGTGCAGTGTCCCGGGTTCGAACCTTATCATTGCTTTTTATTTTACTACTGTCCAGACAGGCTAGGGAGTGTGGCTGTGTTTAGGCAACTTTGCTCTACGTTGCTCCACATTGCTCCATGTTGCCTGACGTTGCTCCACGTTGCCCTACGGTGCTCTGGTTAGCGCAGTGCGCAGCTCCGCACAAACATATTGTGCTGGGTAAAGCGCTGCTTAGCTGTGGGCAACTAGATTGCACTGGGTAAAGTGCTGCTTAGCTGTGGGCAACTAGATTGCACTGGGTAAAGTGCTGCTTAGCTGTGGGCAACTATATTGCACTGGGTAAAGCCCTGCTTGGCTACGGGCATTTATATGTCAAGATCCTTCTTACATTTCTATATATACATTTTGTTCACTGAGACATAGGCCATTTCAATGCTTTTTAGTAATATTTTATTCATATATGTCAGGAATTATTTCATAAGCTGATTTAAAACATAAAATAGAGAGGAGAGTGGTGGGACTCAAACTGTGAATGCCTCCTCTTTGTGCGAAGGCTCTACCACTACGCTATTGCTACTTGGATCGATTTGCATAAACATTTGTTATTATGGTCTTCAATGTCGACATTGCTAACTGCAGCTAAGTTATGGGCACATTCACGCAAACACACACAAATACGGGCAGCTATATCTGGAATTATAAAAAAAAATAAAAGTTTTACATTTTATAATTCTACTGGGGGTTTAAAATGTGAGGGAATGTAGTGTTGGGTATGTTGACATTTGAGCGGACTCGCTTGTGTGTTGACATTTCACAATTCAGACACTTGCAGGGGCATGGACCTTAGCACTGCTCAGCAGTCAGACACGCCCCCTGCCTTCCTGCACGGTCTGTGTTAGACGTGGAGTGGAGTCAGCGTGCCCTCATGAATATGCATGGCACACTGATGTCATACCGTTCAACAGCAGTTTCCGAGTAAGACTTATTTAGTCTTACACGGAGGATTCGTGAATCCGGGGGAATGTTATTCAAACAAAGATATTTTTACAAGGAAGAAAAGAAGTACTTTATCTAAATAAAATGGTCAAAGAAAAATTAAGAATAATAAGAGAATTGAGAAATGAAAAAGGACATATAGAGAATACTAATGTGTACCTTTTGATCATACAAAGTAAGGGAATGAATACAGTAACAGATATTACTGTAGCATAACTGTTTCCTGAGGGTTCTGACATATGACAGCCAGATTCCACACATTCTCAGATCAGTGATTAAGTATTTCCTACCATTTTCCAGACATCCACATGTTTCTGGCAATGGGTCCACATATATCAGACATACAGCACGTTTGCAGCACTGTCATTGTGTCACATGGATGTTGCTGGACTGTCACCAAATACTTGTAGTAACACTCAGCTTTTTGTCAGGCAGTGCCTGTATGACACATCACAGTAGATGGCATTGATGGGAGTGGAGACATACAATGCACTCCATCACAGCACACAGGGGCATAACCAGTATTGCCACTATGTTGCTGGTAGCCACATACGTACTGTTTTGCTAGATGGTTAGGTATGATGTGAGAGTTAGCAGGCCAATTTGGATGTGCAGGGTGTGTACATAGTGGACAGCAACGTATGTGGTCCTGTAATGTGTTCCCCTTTTCTTGTCTTTCAGAAATGATGTATAGATGGATGCAGCTGCCATTTTCAGCTACAAAAAATGATGTGATCCTAGATGGCCTCAGACTGCATCACAACATACTGCTGTCCAGGAGTCGCCAAAATCATGAGCATCATGCTGCACTGTGGGCTGACCTCATCATAGCAGTAAACCAAGTAGGGCTACAGGAAAAAGCTATGAGCAGGTCTGACACCGGGCAACAGATTTGACAAATGCTGCATGGCAAAAGGCTGCTGCTGTGGCCAGGGACTGTTCTGCCACTGGTGGAGGTCCTGCAGCAAAACAACTGCTCTCGGTCACAGAGGAATTCCTGGTGCACATGGGCTCAACCACCAGCTCCCAAGCATCCATCACCCCATATGATGTGTAGATGGGTGCCACAGCTTCCACAGCAAAGGAGCATCCAGGTAAGCTTCTTGTGTTCATCACTGTAATACTGTGTCAGTCATTGTGGAAGCCTCTGCATATTAGTACAAAAATGTCAGGTCAATCTGCATGGGGGGGTGGTTCTTTGCAACACACACTTGTGCACATATACTCAGAATGCCAGCAATGTGGGCAGTATCACAGTTTCTACTGTATATGTTGATATACGCACATACTATCCTGTAACAATCCCACATTTGTTTATGCAGACAATACCTTTCCCTCACATTTCCATAGGTACGTCAGGTGTGGCCAAAGTCCAATGTCCTGCAGCTGGTGAGTGTGAAACTGTTTTTGTATGGATCATATAAACACTAAGAATGTTAAGGGCATATTATGAGGCAGCCAGTATTGGAAAGAGATTTCCTGTTGTCCCACATAGCTGTTAGCTCTCTGCAGGAAGCCCAGTAGCCCACTCTATTCCCTTGCATACATGCAGCAGGTCCATTGATATGCTACCATGGTCTAGTACCCCATACATTTGTTGTAAAGAAGAGTGACTTACCTTGTGAATGTAGCAGTTGAGATAACAGTGCTTCAGGGCTGACTCTCATGCAAGCAGTACACAGCCAATACATGGTAAGGTACAGGTTGTGTGGTGTGGCAGGCATACTTTTTACTATGTATGTGAGCTGGAGTGAGGTGTCAGTCCCTAGGATCCTAGGTTGTCACTGCATGTGCTATGCATTCCCTCTTTGCCAAGGCCAGGGCATACTGGGCATGCCTATGTCTGCCTACTGGGGCAGGATCAGGGGTTCCTCCTGTGAGTCCCACTGTGGGTGTGACTGTGGGGACCTTGGCACTGGTGGGGGGCTATGTGTCCTTTCCCTATGTTGATTCTGCCGCAGCTGTTTCTGCAGGATCATATTGTGTATCATGGCACATACTGTGAACATCTGTGCACATGTGGCTGGAGAATAACGTAGGGCTCTACCAGATATATCAAGGCAGCAGAACTGTGATGTCAGTAGCCCAAACACATGATCTATGATGTTCTTAGTTTGTGTGTGTGCCTCATTATGGCATTTTTCAGTAGATGTTTGTACAATTCTGGTGGGTGTCATCATCCATGGTTCCAGAGAATAGCCAGCATCCCCCAGTCGATGGCCATATGGGATGTCCTCCTGGCAAATGTCTGGTACAGCTGTGATGCATGCTAGATATGGGAGTCATGATAACTGCCAGGGCTACCAGCACAAACACTCATGATAATTCCCTTGGCATTGCACACAGTCTGGCAGTGGATGGAGTGATACCCCACCCCTTGTGGTTGACGTAGACTCTACCCTCCTCACCCGGCAGTGTTCTGATGTTGACATGAGTGCAGTCTATGGCACCCAGTACCTCAGACTAGTGTGCTTGATGTTGGCAGAGACAAATACTGCTGGCCATCTCCTCAGGGGTGTGTAGTAAATAAATGTGCTTACTGGCATGTGTTTGCATGGCAGCCAGGAGCTGGTACAGTACCCTGGAAGCAGATGCCTTTGAGACCCCCATCATGTCCCCGGTTGCTACTTGAAAAGTACCTGTAGCTAGTATTCTAATGCCTACACATACCTTTGTTTCCACTGGGATGGGTTCCCCTCTGTTGGCTCTTGGTTTGAGTTGAGGATGGCAAAGCTCAGTGAGTTCTTGTAGGATGCACCTGTCCACCCTG
Source organism: Protopterus annectens (assembly GCF_019279795.1). NCBI lineage: Eukaryota > Metazoa > Chordata > Ceratodontiformes > Protopteridae > Protopterus > Protopterus annectens. The sequence continues at coordinate 1,829,309,855 of NC_056743.1, read as the reverse complement.
TAGTGCTCTACAATCTCCAGCTCATGTAGCTCCTGGAAGGTTACCCTGGGCCTGAACACTCATCTCCTTCTCAGTCTAGGACTATTGTCAGCAGCAGCAGCACTGACCTCAGCCTCTAGCACATACAGACATAGCAAAGCAGCAGCAGCCCCTAGCATTCTGTCAGTTAAAATTTCCAAGCCTGTACTCCAATGGTGCAGAGTATGGGAGAAAATCAGATGGTAGGGTGTATGCATACTTTATAGTGGTGTGCTGCAGATGCAGCCTGTGTGATTGGCTAAATATGATGCATTCCAGCTGCCCAGTATATCACTGGGGGTTTAAAATGGCTTAGTGTCAGTGGAACAGGGCTTATCAGTAATTTATATTAATGATTGGGTTTCCCAGGCTGTTTCCTTTTCCTTTTTTTTTTTTTTTAATGCTTTTCCTGCTAAGCACTGCGGCATGGCTTCCAAACCCACGCTTATGGTGTAAACAGTGTTCCACAGTCTGAGCACACCCCCATTCATGGGCATGCTCAGCATAGTTTAAACCAGCTACAACACATGCCCCACAGCTAAGCAATGCTTAGCAGCTCTAGACACACACCCCTGCTTAGCTGAGCGGCGCTCCATGCAAACGGGTGCTGCTGAGCTCCAGTCTGCTTAAACATATAGTGACACACCTGCTATTCATGTCATATAGCTGTTCTATGGACACCAACAGGGTTCTGAGGCTCTATAGGCCTTATCTGCAGACACAGTGGCCCATTTTTGCTGTTCAGTAACCCAGCTCATTTGCATACAGATCATTGCACATAAGCTGGATACTTCACTATTCCAGGGCCTGCCTACTTAGCAACCACTGAAATCTACCATTGTACATACTGCATGCAGGGCCCTATAATGCAATATTCTCACATATGTCTTATTTTTAGTTTTTAAACATTCTCTGGCATAATGGCATGTTTGAGCATTGCTGTGGGATGTGCAAATGTAATATGGGTATTAAAAAAATAATTTTATATTATTTTGCATTAGTTTTGGACTCACAGATCATAGTTTTTGCCCATATCTGTGCCTACTATGACAATTCTGACCTTGTAATTGACCTTTTCCAGCCCCTGTTCAATTTTTACGTTTCTGTGTACACTTCTAACATGAACACAGATCCTACACAGATACCTATCTGCTTGCTGAATTGCAAAACACCCTAATTTGCATGCAATTCACCTGCTTATGAGGTAATTTGTATACCACAGATACTTCCGTGTCTGCATGCTCATGCATGAGCCTCTGCTCTGTTTCCTGGATCGCACAACTACTGGATTCTGTGTTAGCACTATGCCACTCTGCCTACATGGAAAATCATTCCATGTAGCTTTACTGAATTCCCCCCATTGAATAATGGGAAAATGTGATTATGAGAAGTATTTCTGTGTATAAATATAAAGAATTATGGCAAAATTTGAGTCAGAAAAAGAGGAGAAAAATAATGGAGAATAAAGAAATGAATTAAAAAAAATGTTTTGTAAATTAAAAATGGAAATGTATGAAAAGGGAGAAGATGATATGATTAAGTTATGACTTTTTTCTTTTTTCTTTTTGTTACTTTGATCCTTGGACAGCTTTGGATAAAGAAAAAGTGAAAGCCTTTAAAGGAAGCAAATGTTAGAAAGAGTAGCTATATTCTAAGATTATCTTTGGATATTAAATATTAATAACCTTCCTGTGAAAGGAAATGTGGTATATAAAAGAACTGAAGATAGATTGCGTTTATATTGTAAAATGTAGGAGAAAACTGACCCTGTTTTTGAATGTGAAAAGGTTAAAATGGTTAAATAAAGAAAGGTATATGGGAAATATTAAGAAAAGTAAAGATGTAAATATGTTTATGATTATTTATGGTTATTATTATAATAAAAAAAGGAAAAAGTGATTTTAATTTATTTGAGATAATTTGAAAAAATATGTAATTCAAGTAAAGGTGAAATACTATATAAGAAGCAATAGAGGGGAGGATATTTTGACATATATAAGAAAGTAAAAACAGGCACAAGCACTAACTGAAGACTGCCAAAAATACATAAAACAATGATTAATTAAGCACCTTTTGTTCTTTACCAATGAAGAACTTCTTCAGAATACATTAAAAAAAAAATACTACATTTAATGACTTAAATATTGATGCCATTACAGTCAACCAATCCTATATACACAATTAAGTAAATTCTTAAAGCAACATTACAGATCAATACAAGCAAAATTGTAATTGTTAAAGACTCTTGTATTTAAACAAAAAACAAAAACTCTTGATTGAAATACTTTTATTGATATCTGGAGCTGTATCACCTCTTAAAAACACTTGCCATTTTAATTCCATACATTCTAAAAATATATTAGATTGCCCTACAAATCTCCTTTTGGCTGTTCTTTCAACAAATAAAAACTGAAACTTCCTGAAGTCCTTACATTCTCCTGGGCATGTCTTGCGAAAGTATTAGTTTTATCCTTTTTCTTTATTGCCAACATATGTTCTCTAGTCCTATCTAATAACCTACTTGTGGTTTTACCCACATAAACACCATCACAATTTGAACAACTAGTAGGATATATCAAACCATCACTTTGGCAATTGTGTCTGTCTTGGGCTGCCAATGTGTAATTAATGTTTTAAAATAAAAACTATCCACAGTAATAATATATCTAGAATAGGAACAATTTTTACAGGCAAAGGTACTACAAACTCTAGCGACCCCCACAATTATAAGATGTTGAAAAAGGTCTTTCTAAAATCTGTTTGAAATTCCTTACTGTTTTAAAAATAAGATTTGGACCTGGTCCTCAAACCCTAGATAGTTATTGATTGCCCATTATTATCTTCCCGTTATTAGAAATAATAATAAATCTTATAATGGGGCAATCAACACTCACTGGAATTGGGAAAGAACATCTTAGATCTTTTTGTGAGCCATCATAAGAAACCTTGTCTGCCTTCTTAGAGACAAATCCTGCCTTTAGGAACTTAATTTGTCTGTCTCTTAATACAATTTTAAACTTATCTAAAGGGTGACCACGATGTTTAAATAAATTAGTCAATGTTTCTGCTTCATGAACAAAATTTTCATCTTCACTAATTAACCTACTAATTCTAACAAGCTGCCCTCTGAATATATTAAACTTCTTAAACGTAGGACAAAGACTATCAAAATGAAGGTAGCTGTTAGTAAAAGTGTCTTTCCAAAATATATTGCTAATAAATGTATTCTCTTTTACATCAATGGTAACCTCTGCATCTAAAGAATGAATAGTCAACCTCCTATTACTTTCTAAAAATTCAACCATGTTACACTTTTGTTGATCTGTTGAAGAAATCCTTGGAAAAAAGGGACATCCCCTATTTAAGTAGAAAGCAAATCATCTATGTATCTTTTTTAAAAAAATAACAAATCTAAAATTTAGTAATTGACTCAAAAATTCCTTTTACCACCAACATAGCACCAGGTTAGCAAAAAAGGGGCAACCTGAGCACTCATTGCAACTTCACTAGTTTGCTGGAAAATACTGTCTCAAAAAAAAAAAAAATTGTTATGAAGTACCAACTCCCAATAACTGGCAAACCACTTGTATATCTAAATTAGGGTCCTTAATGTATTTACCAAGATAGAACCTAACAAATTGAAGCCCTTCTTCCTGTTCAATAGAAGTAAAGCGTGAACAGACATCTATGGTGCATAAAATGTTTCATTCTGTGAAAAAGAATAATTTTAAGTTCATCTAAAAAGAACCTAGAGTCTTTTAAATAATATTCACTTGTTTGCACCACAAGGTTTGAATTACTGTCTAAATCAGTGGAAATTCAACCTTTTTATTGTAAGGATCAGAAAAAATGGGCCTGAAAGGAGGATGCATATAATCATTATATATTTTTGGTATACCAAATAAGGTGCCCAGCTGGGGCTCCTCAACTGTTAAAAAATCAAATAAATCAACAGAAATGTACCCTTGATTTAACATATTTAGGAAAGACAGATCAACCCTATGATAACTTTTTCTAACAAAATCTTTAGATACCTTCATAGAACTGTTTTGGTCTAACAATACTAAATTAATTGCCTGCACATGATCTGTTTCCTCCATTATCACAAATCCATTGCCTTTATCTGCTCTCATAAATCTTAAATTAGAATACTGACTTAATTGCTTCAATGCTTGAAATTCCTCTTTATTTAAATTATAGCACTTTTTAAAAAAACATGTTATTGTTATTGTTCCTGCCTGTCCTATTTTTTAGATAAAATGTTCAATTCGGCAGTTGAAAAAACTTTTTTGTAAGATTAAATACATGCCACTGAGAAACTAATGACTCCTGCCCTTGCGCTGCCTCTTTCCTCCCCCATTTAAAGCTTCCTGATTCAGAGGCAGACTATGTATTTCCAGTGAGTGTTGGGAAAAAGGAGAATTATTGCCTCCACTGGAATCCTTAGGTTCACTCTGAAGTTCTAAACTGTCCAAATCTTTTTTTTATTAAGTGGAAGAGAATGTTTGTTAATATGCTGCCATGTTTGGGACACTACTAAAAGAATCCAGTCTATCGAGTTGGTTGCCTGCTGTACCTGAAGGTGACCAGAAGTGATGAAGGGAGGTGATAAAGCCCACTCTCT
>NC_056743.1:1829227713-1829300213 GCF_019279795.1 Protopterus annectens | reverse complement strand
GTTTAATATTAAAACTGAACTTTGTTGTTTTTTTTTTCCAGGAAAAGAAAAAAAAGAAGCATGAGAACAAATACTTTATTTCAAGGAAATTATTTTGTTAATTTTGCTTTATTGACTTTGAAGTCTGTTCTTACCTAGTTCTGGTAATTTCTTTAATTTTTGTTTCTTTTGTTTTCCATTTTTACTTGGCTCCTCGGCAATAGAAATGAATACACACATGATCAGGCACAAATTCATGCCATAACCTGTAGAAATGAGACAAGTACAACAACAATTGGAACAAAATCTTTATATAGTAAAGCATAGACTTCTATAAGTCAATCAAGGCCAAGAGGACAATGTCTGACCTGTAATTTGAGTTAGTTTATGTGTCACACTGTGAGAAGCCATCTCTTTCATCTAGCATTACATGAGTAATAGATTATTTTATTTGCTGGACATAAGACATTTATTTTCATGTATTTTCAAATGAGTGCACTAGGCCTTGCCTTATTCCCAGATCAGATGCCCAAACAATAAAAATCTTTATAACATACTCTACCTTCAGAGTGCTGCCATAACAGATTTTCCGTAAATCTTGATATCCTAAATTAATTTTTTTATCCAGTACCTCTTGATTCATATTATAAAATTTGTCATGTACAAAGGAATACTTACTTTCCACTGAGGCAACTTATTACATCTTCAAAAATAAAATAATCAGTTGTTTATCTGACCTGTGGACTGCACATTCAGGCTGTCATTTGGGATGTTTGGCTTCTGTTGTCTAATCTTTATAATCAAAAGGAATGGTGATTAAACCATCATAAAGAAATAGGCTAGACACTCAAGGACATACTGTCATGACTTGATAAACTGTTAAAAGAAGTTACTAGCTAGAAACTCTGATGGAAATAAAACATTTCTTAAAGCCTTCCTATGCAATTCTCTATTACAAAAGAAATCTTTAGATGAGACAGAAAATCAATTCCACTAAGCAGAGCAACTTCAAGAGGTTTGGAGGTGGCCTAGCTGCTGTGTGCCAATGTTTAAATATATTTCTTCATCCCAAGTCTCACTGCTGTTTCCTTAAATTCTCAAACAACAGGGCATGATCATTTAGATATGATGATATGCTGGATTTCTGGACAACAATGAAGCATTTTTCTTTATGAATCTACCCTACCTGTGTGATGTATCAATGAAGCCATTATGAAAGGACCTGTAGATTATCATTTCTCTACAGATGACTTGTGTGGCAGCTGACACATTGTATTAAGGCTATAAGCTGCTATGCAGCTGTTTCCTGTATGAGAGTGTGCAGAGTTTGAGTCTGTCCACCTCCATTGGCATACTATGTGACTCTGAGTAAGTCACATGACCAGTCAGCATTCTTGGTCACCCCTGAAAGGGATTGCTTGTGCCCAATAGGCTTACTTGAGTAACCACAAGTAGCTTCTGCCCATTTATATTTTTTAAAACTGTCAACTACAGCTAACACAGTATGCTCATATCAACAGAAACAACACTATCTATCTGAATGCCACAGCTGGGAGACACAAGTTTACTTCTTTGTTAATCACAGTGCAGTTTTACTTATTTGCTGTATGGGATGATAAAGGGTCTAATCAGATGTCTTAAAATTAATAATTTATTTCCTTAACAGCTCAGTTAATAGTTTATAACACAAGCAGAGAGATATATTTTCATTTTGTTTAACAAATTGCATTCACACAAGCTTGTCAGAGGTTCATTTTCTGGAAGATCAAAACCCTCCCACCCCAGCGCCTATTATGAGTCTAAGAGTTTATACCATGAACATGTCCTTACATTATAGTATACATTAAAAAGTCAATGCATCTTTGGGAAGAGGCAACTTCCCCTGTGTAATGCAAGCTTGGATCTATCATTAATGTGTTTTTTACACACTTGTCCATTAAGTAGTTGCCTCACACTGCCTTCAGCTGTCCAGTGCAGTAGTATCTCACTTGCCTCCTGTAGTATAGGTAAATGTTAAAACATTTAATTTAACAAGGTTTCCTCACTAATTTTAAACAATTCCAAGAGTTCTAATGCAAGTGTGACAGAAGTTGCCAATTAGAAGTGCGACTACCATGCTGGTACTGAGAAATGCATGTTACAAGCACTATGAGTCAGATACCTAAAGTTTAGTTCTTGCTATAGTCTCTTGAAACATTCCTCTGTAAATGCACATTGGCAAATTCTTGTTATGGTAGTGCAATGAGGTGCAAATGTAATAATGACACTATAGTTATAACATGCATTATGTTAATATACCCATTCACATTCATAAATATCCATTTTGTGCTGTGGGAATGGTTTAATGGAAGTATTGGTAAAATTAATACTCTTTATTACATATTGTAAATTAGGTTAATAAATTAGATGTAACAGTCTGGTAGTGATCTGCTGTAAATTTATTTGCAAGAGATCTGGCAATGCAGTTTAATGTGTGTGTATGTGTGTGTGTGTGTGTGTGTGTGTGTGTGTGTGTGTGTGTGTGTGTGTGTGTGTGTGTGTATCTGTGTCAGTGTAGAGTGAGAGAGAGACAGAGGGAATATACATTGCTTCCTATGCCTAACAACATTTCATAAGAAGCAAAAAAAGATATTTGATTGTAATCACCTCAGATCTCTAATGGAACTAGTAATGAAAATTATCTTTATTACCTCTATGTTACATTTTTGCAAAATTAAATACTTTTGTTATACTACCTGCTTGTGCACATACTTGCCTATACCATAGCAGTCTAAGCAAATTTGCAGAATGCTTGCTGTTAATGGAAACAGGAAACTATAAAATTGACCTGTATGCATTAAAGCAAGCTGGTAAGCCTTCACCTAAGAGTGTGCCTCTGCCTTCAAATAAGTACAAAGCATTACTCTTTGAACTAGTTTGTTTTAAAATTTTAGTGTCAGGGCACATAGCAGAATATTGAAAATCTAATGGTAACAGTGTTGTTCCTGCAAAAACTAATCATGTTAACCCACAGGCTAATAAACAGTTTACATCTGAAACTGTTCTTGTGGAATTTGACAATACTGAATTTCTACTTATTGCAAGATGTTTTACATCTGTCTTTTGTCATTCTTCCTTAATAGAACTTATCTAAATGTACTATTTTAGTAAAAGGAAATGATTTACAAGGTTTATTACACTAAAGGAGTATGATTACACTAGTTAAATTACAGTATGTGAATAAACAGACAATAGCTGGTTAACAGACAGTTTGGTGTAATGTTTATGCATTGGAGACATAGAGTACCCTGTAAGCCAGGTAGAAATGCAACCTTTTTAGGTAAAATGTTTCATCTTGTTGCTTTAGTACATAAGTTAATGTACGGAGTGCATAACTCTCGACCTCTTAAACCAGAAATCTGGACAAAGCCTAAAATAATGAAGGACAAAGGCCCAAAAACTGGGACAGATGTTTAAATATTGCTTTTATTGACTTAGAAAGTTGCTAGAGAAACAGAAATTGCATTAGCATACATTTTCTGATGTATATGAAGACTGAAACTCAAATGTATGTCATTATCTAGTGGCTTCAGTCCTCTGTGATTTTCCAGAAAAATACGTTTATGAGGTACAGGCCATAAATATGAGGGAAAAATCTGGACATTCTGTGAATACCTGGACAGTTGAGAGGTATGATGGAGTCTGTGTACTAGAATACTTGAAAGGAATTAAGATTTTTATCTGGGTGGATGAATTAAGTAAAAATTATCCTGATTTTTTTCCAAAAGACTCTGGTAGGTAAGCTGACAAAAGACGCCAGTACATAAACTAAAAATCCTCAGTTCAGAACAGATTAAGAGAAAACCCACTGGCTAAGACAACAGAAATGAGTACAGAATCTGAAAGGAGTGGATCAATAGTTAAAGACATCCTAAAAGTAGTGGTTACCAAACCTAAGAGAGACTGATGAGTTTCATAGCAAGGAGATATAGAAAATGGAACTAGAACTGAAAGATAGAGAGAGAAACAGAATGAAGAAGCAAGTCTCTAACAACAGATAGACTGAGGTAGATTTAGGGAAACTACAGTACAACCAGCAAAGTAACTAATTAAATAACTAACTAAATAATTAAAAATAAAAATGCTATAATGAATTACTTTGTTTAGAGGATGAGGTAGATAAATAGGATAAAGCTTTTCCTGTAATTGTGGGGGAACAGGTATTAGGTTTCACCTCATGTCAGCTAAGAATAAATATAGTCCTGAAATTTCAAGTAAAATGTTATGATGAACCAGTAGGAAGGCAATGTATCTGGTAGCACTAAAGAGAATATAGCTGGACTAGAGGGGAAAATAAATGAAAAGAGACCCATTTAATACCCATAATATGAATTATGAAATGACCTGCTCTACAGGCTGACTAAAGAAAGAAAAGAGCTAGTAATCCAGCTTTTGGTGTCAAACCTTTTACAGAACACTGAAAATTAATATTTTTCAGAAAGGAAGAAACCCTTTGGGTCATCCAAACAGATAACAATTCAGAAGTGAGAGAAAGGAAATCATGCCTAACATATTTTTAATTGAGCGATGCGAGAACAATCCACCAACCCATAGTAAAGAGAACATGCATTTTAAAACTAATGGTATCTTAACATAAACAAAAGAATGCTAAAGACAAATATACCAAACATGCTTTGCTTAAACAGCAAATGCAGCAAGACTAGAGAAATATATTATCAATGGTCTTTTTATAACTGATTTGATGTAGAAATATTGAAGGAAGAAATGGTCTGTTAACCTTCCTATGTGTTTAATTAAGGGATTGCAGTGCTCAGTTATAGACTCTAATCAAACAACTAAGGGCAGAGCTGCAGCTTGTTCATTTAGTGTCTGGTACCATTAAATGATTTTGTCCCCCCAACTGTAAGTTGATGAGCAAAAAAAAATGTCCCATTTTCCAGTAGCCAGGTCCATTCATCCTGCCCCCCCCCCCAAAAAAAAAATGTTTTTCTTATTTCAGAACTAATCATTCTATTTTTAAACCTGTAGTACATTTGATACAACTTATATCACACAATAAGCAGAGCACTTGGCACTTCAGTAATGCATTCCTGTCAACAAATGGAGTATCGAAATTCAATCTTGTACTGACATTCAGAAATGGTGGTACAAAAATGAATACCAGTACTGCACCACTGATCAGCTGGAATCTCCCAGTCATGCCCTCTGACACCCTATATCCATGTTGACCATCTGCTTCACTCCACCAATGCTACAACTTTGCTTAAGACTTTGCTAAACCAACAGGAATGCTGCAACTCTTCACCAGCTGTTGTATAAGGCCTATTACTCATTCATGTTAGGTGGCCCCCGGTTGAGGGTATTGAACCTTACTTATCTTGTCTGTCAACTAAGGTACATGGTCAGGGTAGCAATCTATATTATCTATGCATCAATTTATGTAGCTCTGGTCCACTGAAGTTTTTAGTTACTGTTCATTTAAGGCTATGAAAGTGTATAATTTAAAAGATTGAAGAGGTTGGAAGGATAGTTATGTATTATAGACAATACCTCTTCTATAGAACCATCTTCCACTCCACATAAAATGAAGTACATCTCTTAACTGTATTTAACTGTAATTTGAATGAATGAATGGGAAACCACAAATTCATCCCCAGTCTAGCACCCATGTCTCTCATAGATAGGGGCAACAAGTAAAAGTTCGAACATATTCTTGCTCTGTCCAACTCTTGGGTTATTCATATGCAAAATATAAGGGCTAAGAAATATCATGGGAATGTAAGTTTAGGCTTTTTATGATCCTCACAGATCAATATTCTAGTAAGTATCTATGATCCTGTGAACCAAATATTTAATTCCGTCAGTCTAGCTTCTCCTCATTCAGATTGTCTGTTTGTCTAAGACAAAGTTGGAGGTGCTTACCTGTTGCATTTCAGGCATAGCTGTTGCCAGAATAATTTGAAAGTGTTGTATACCTTATTATTCATAATAAGCATCCAGGTATCAAAAAAAAAAACCTCTCGACCCCTACTCTCTCCAGAGTCTCTGTAACTTAGTGGACGAGTTCCTAAAATGCCAAGTAAAAAAGACTTGGAAGGAGTGAACACCCCTGTCCTTTGACTCCATTAAGATTTCCATCCTTATATAACTGCCTCTTAACCAAGATACAAATAAATGCAGTCTTATAAAGAAAGAAACAGAGTCAGCAGCCTCTGTCTGCTGTCACAGCCCTTCAAAAAAATGAAAGTAATTATTATGGCAAAAAAAATGTCCCCAACATTCTTTGCCTCATAAATCTCAGTCTTTTAATTTTGGTATAAAATATGTTTCGCCTTTATGTATGGAAATTAAAATACTTTCCATTCATACCCACTAGAACAGTTTATAAACCTCATTTCTCTTCAAGTATTTCTATGTAATAATATTTACCTAGAAAAAAAAGTATCTGCTTAAATCACACAGTAGAGAAGCAGTTCTTATTGTAATTCATTTGCTTTATATATGGTAACAGCAGGAAAAACAGACTGGACTAGGGTTTTCTGTATACATGTCTGAATGTCGCTGTATTTCCTAATATTGTTCATCTAACTGACTAAAATGGAGGACATGACTACAAAATATGGAAATTGTCAGTTCTAATTTGGCAACTACTAATCCTGTTGTTTATAACTTGGCAGTGTTATTTTTAATTGTATTACTGCATTCCTACTGTTGTACAACAATTAGCTTTCACAACCGATCATGCATTTTTACATTATCTGTGTATTTTCAGTCTCTGTCCCCTTCTGATTCTTCCCTATTTGTTAATATTGCTCATCTGAGTAAAATGCAGGTAAATATATGGAAGTGATGAGTTCTAATCTGGCTACCTCTACTATAATTATGCTTGATTTCAGAAACCACAGACTTAAAATATAACAAAGTAAATGGTGCTTCAGTTAAAACATATACTGCAACAGCTGCTGCTACCAAGTGTATACAGAATAAAAATGTTGACAGATTTATTAAAGAAAAAAGCACCCCGTCATTCAAACTGTTTAAAAAAATTGAAACCATTGATAGATATATTGTTATGAATAATGTGATTGGTCCATTGATTTTAAAATGGAAGATGCTGGGGCATTTATTCATTTTAGCAATGAATCTTTATGTAATAGGTAACATTTGAGTGTGATAATTTAGTTGAGATATTTATTTTAAAATTTGATAAAAAACAATTTGTTCATCACTGACAAAACGTCATGCAACTGGAAAAGCTGTAATACTAAAAAAAAAAGTTTATTTACACAATTTAGGATATCAGATATTACTGAAAGTGAAATAAGAGACTATCTAAGAAAAACAAACACAATTTTGAAATTAAGAGCTTTTTAAATGACAGGAAGCTATAGAAGGAACATGTAAAGTATGAGGTTATTTAAATGTGGATGAGGGAAGAGTAATTTATTTACCTACTGTTTTTGAGAATTATTAATGGAAAAAAGGCACGTAGTAACAATGGAACAAAGGCATGTTATAACAATGGTGATAGATGTAAACATGTTCAAGGGGACTATTATGAGCATTTGATACAGGTACACCCCAAAGGAAGGTGTGTATGATGTAGGGAACCAGGACATGTTGTGAGGGATTGTCAGCTTGTCTGCAGAAAATGAAAAATGGGTGGTCATTTCAGTGACTTTGGGGATGATATTGACAATATACGGATGAAAACAAAAATGACGTTATTAATCAGATACAAGTACATGATATTAAAGTGCATTTAAGTGCATTTAAATGATGCAGTTCCTGAAAATGAACAAAGAAATAATATCATGGTTGGTAGGGAATATGAAACTGTTCCAAATTTATACAATGTTGGTGTAAATACATAGCATAACCATCTGAATCATTATGAAACTGTTGAAGAGGGTGAAAAGGAATATGATAAAATTTCCAGGTGTGCTAGGATAAGGAAATAAAAAAGTAAACCACAACAGGAAAAAAAATATTGCAATAAAATGGAAAGGTTGATTTGAGGTTATTAGCATAACATGTTAATAGTATTCCAGACAAGAAAACCAAAAGGGTCCTATAGTATCTTGTATAAATAATGGGTATCCAAGTAAAAATTCAAAGTCAGTTTCTAAACGTACAAACTTGAAGTTTAATATACAGAAACTAAAATTAATATGGTTAAGCACTTTCATCCTTAAATATCAGTGGGACCTCATCAGAACCATATTTTCTAAGTATTTGAACTAGTGTAAATACCTTGCTAAACAAATCACATGACATAAAATATCCAGTGGTAGTTAACTGGTCTGAAGCTGCATGGTCACATACTACAAATGTTTGGTGTTTCAAGTTGATAGCATTAGTAAAGATACACGAGGAATTTTACTGGAAAATATGTCAAGAAAAATGGCACATATATGTCTAGAGGACATTTGTTTATTGACTGGAAAAGAAATCAGATGCAGGAAACATGGGGGCAATAATATGCAGTTTTGGTAGATATTTGTGTTCAGGAATTACAGTATTATTTATAGTAGTTATAAATAAAAAAATCAATTGTTAGATATTTCAAATTATGTTTAGTACAACATGGGGAACAAGATTAAACTATATAAAAATGGTATAATGTATTGCAGAAAGGAAGAATGTAGATTAGGAACTGAAAATATTGTAGTTTATTTGGCATCAAGGCATCCATATGGTGTGTTGGAAAAAGTGCATACAAAAGAATGTGATTCTATAATAAGTGTGCTGTGAAAGAAAATACAACGAGTTTTGGATGGAAGAGACTAAAACCATCAGAATATGATTGCCTATGTCATTGTTTAAATTGTGGTTTAATAAAGATGTTTGACTAAAAGCATGATTGTAATTAAATTATGGACTATAGTGAAAAAATGAAAAAAAATGGAGATTAGCTTGAATAACTTACAATGCACAAGAAAGTTATGCTATCAGCAAATAACACTAAAATAATTTTAAGTGAATGTATGGGAGAATAAGAGTGAGAAAATTAAAGAAGCAATTCAAGAATTATATAAAAGATTTAAAATGGAAACTAGAAATGTATGGTATTTTTATGGAAGATGATGTTACACAAATTTCTGGGAAAGGGTTAGTGAACATAAACAAATAAGAGAGAGAGTGTAAGACAAAAGGAATAATGGTATACATGCCGGCTGATTGTGAAAGAGTAAAGGTAAGTTTATGTACGTAAATCTATTTAATATATGCATGTTAAGTAGGTTCTGATCCTCACGCATACGCACAATAGAGCCTGCGTACTAGTCCAGGCCAACGTTGTGACTGTTGATGCTGTATTTGTAGCTTAAGTCAGGGAAACATGCCTGCTAGCATGAGTAATTGTCTTTTACTATAACTGCAAGTGAAGAGTGTTAATATCTACTGTAATCCTTTTTTTGCTTTGTCACTGTTACGAACTATAATTGCCGTACTTTCTCATTGGAAGCAGTAAAACTTTAGAATAGTTGTAACATGGTTAAAAGTTTTTGCCACTATTTGAAGGACTAGCAAGGCTCGTTTGTTCCTATTCTTTGCTAAGGTTAGGGCGACATTCACCATCTTTTTGCAAACATCTGAATCATAGCTCTGATTAATGTATGGCAATGGTAGCTCTGAATTAACTAAGCACTGCTAGTCTGTACCTTTACCTGGCCGCTTTTTTTTAAACTTTTTTAATTTTTTAATTTGAAAGGCAGAATGTGTAAAATGTTATATGCGACACTATAGATGTATCTCTACCTTTCACATTACTCTACCTAGCAAATCGACAAAACAAATGTTATTGATTGTTATGTGTTGAACCTGCTCTGCCCATACCCACATGCTCAACTCTGCTTCTGCTCTTCACCCTCTAGCTCTTCTCGCCACCTTACTTTCACTCTCCTTTAAGCATAACTTCTACTCTCTTCTTTTTTTACAGCCTGAAAGCTCATTTTGTAGTGAGAGCTGTTCCCCATACCTGGAAACTCTACAAATACAGAATAGTCCTAACAAGCTCCCAAAGTACTGGACAACAAGGAAGCATCCTGAAACACACAGTGTAGGTTGCAGCCTATGGCCTATTTGATTAATAGTTTTTGTTATTTAATTAGTTTAGACATAGAAGTCTGTAAGAGGACCGGCACACTTGCGGAACTACCCTGAGTGTGTCCACCCCCCCGACTCCCAACTTAGTTTCTTTTTTCTAGTGTTAAACAATGTATGCTAGTACATTTAATGGTTTTTCCCCCTCTATGCCACTAGGTGGCAGTAAAACAGAGCTTAAAATCTCCTTGCTCATTAACAACGAGCAGATTTAAGCTCCAGTATTCATTTGTAGAAAATACGAACCAACCTCTCTAAAACAGTAACAATTAAACTCCCCTTAACTACACCTGTAAGTGGAATCTATCCCAGAACACGGGCTGGATTGTAGCACCACAAATAGTGTTCCCAAAAGAAAATTACTACTTACCTGGCAGATTTGTCCAGTGCACAAACTATCTGAATGAACTGATTGACTCCTGATACACCACTTCCTGGCTATGCCCCGCTCAGTTCGCCCTTCGGGCTCACTCCGCTCCCCTACCCTATCCCCAAATCTCACCCACCCCCAGCACCTCCACATTTATTTACCCAAACCACACCCCCAACCAAAAACAACCAATCTCGTCTCCCACTCATTCTCATTCTAATTACAAATTAGCTGACACACCCCTAGCCTCTCACTTCATCACCACACACACCTTTACTTACACCTACCTCCTACTCTCACATCTTCCTACAAAACTAAGTAAAACAAAATGAAAACCACCTTAGGAGGCCTACTACTAGCACTGATAACTTTAACATATTTCACATCCCCTCATTCTAGCACCTCACTACATAATACAATTCACCATTCAATGCAAGCATACAATAAACCAAACAATCACACACATTTTTCCATTACAGCTAAACTATTTTAAGACAGCCTAATGTTATGTATCTACAAAACTCAACTAACTACAACACATCCCAGTAAGATATCAGTTTAAATACTATATAAAAACAACATAAAATATAAAACTCATATTATTGATCACAAGAAAATTGCTCATATCAGGAGACATCCACCCAAACCCAAGACCAAACAACCCCCTACTCCCACCCAAACAAAAGTCAGACCTTCTAATCATTAACATAAATACCAGAAGACTAACAAACAAACTTCCTGATTTCCAAGCCTTCATAACACACTAATCCCCAGATATATTAACTATCACTGAAACCTGGCTAAAACCCACCATCCAAAATGATGAAAGTTTACCACCAGGATATAATATTATAAGGCAGGACAGGCCAAACAAAAAGGGAGGAGGAGTAGCCATACTCTTTAAAAACACACTCAAAGTAAAACTCCTTGATATCCCACCCCCAGCATTTCAAAACGCAGAAACCATAATCTCAACCCTAGCCATAAACAATACCAAAAAAATCAACATAATCTGTACTTACATCCCCCCAGGCAACAACTCTACCACCATAGAAGAATTCTTACAATGGATCTCAGTCAAACTTCCCAATGAAACCATTCTCTTAGGTGACTTGAACACAAACTGGTTAGCCTGCAACTCCAACAACCCCACCAACCATATTAATCTCTTTGGCTTTACCCAGCTCATTCAAGAACCTACTAGAGTAGACAAAAGATCACACAAACAATCGATCTTAGACTGGACACTAGTAAACTACCCAAAACATTACTATCACACTGGATGTCTACCAGACACCCTGAGTGACCACCTCCCTACATTCCTCCTGCGAAAACGCTCCAACATAACCAACCCAATTATCTTTAGACAAGTCAGAGATAACAGAAAACTAAATACACAGGAACTAAACCACACCCTAAAATACTATAATTGGAATCCACTACTAACACTAGACTTAGACCAAGCCATAGACTACTTCATCAACACTTTCACTAGCATCCTCAACTCAGCTGCACCCATTAGAAAGATCAGATTCAAGTCAAACTATGCTCCATGGCTAAGCAGGGACACAAGAGCCCTGCTAAAAGCCAGAGATAGACCATGGAGATCATGGAAAAAAGACAATGCCAACCTAGCCAAACAAAATTACCAAAAACTAAGAAACCAAGCAAAAAAAACAAACCATACTCAATAAACAAAACTATTTCCTCACCAGCCAAACCAAGCACACAAGAGACCCACAAAAATTCTGGAATTCCATCAACTCCCTACTTAACCCTGGAAAAACATCCACCCTATCTCCCACCACCAATAATAACACCAGATAAATTGCATCCCAATTTAACCAACACTTCACTCAAACAATTCTATCACTGTCCTCTCAGATCCCCAAAATCTACCACCCAACCCCACCTAGCAAGCCCCTTAACAATATCCCATCTCCTGTCCCCACCAGTACTATTAAAAAACTCCTACAAAAACTCAAACCCACCACCCTTGCTGCAGACAACGTACCTGCTGACTTCCTAAAAATGACAGCTGACTCCCTGTCATACCCAATATCCATCCTAATAAACCGCTCCATACAGGAAGACTACATCCCTAAACTATGGAAAATATCTAACATCATCCCTCTCCACAAAGGAGGAAACTGTTATGAGTTCTCCAACTACCGACGAATAGCCATCCTATCCCCATTATCCAAAATACTTGAAAGATGTATACACTCCCAAATTGTACAATTCCTAAACTCTAACAACCTGCTGTCACCCACTCAACACGGCTTCCGACAACACCATAGCACTACTACTGCTCTTCTGACCTTTACAAACATAGTGAACCATCACAGAAATAACAACAATTTTGTATCAGCAATATTTCTTGACTTATCCAAAGCATTTGACATGGTGTCACTCACCATGCTACTGGACTCCATGTCCTCCCTATGCTTTTCCCTTTCCACTATTGCATGGTTTAAATGCTACTTATCAGACAGACAGCAGTCTGTTCAGTGGCAGAATACACTATCACCACTGCTACCTACAACCATAGGTGTCCCACAGGGTTCAATATTAGGACCACTACTTTTTTCCATTTTCACTAACAGCATCCAGACCTCCACCCAAAATGCTGCACTCATACACTACGCAGATGACTTCACTCTCATCTGCTCGGCACCATCACTCACAACCCTTCAAAAACTACTCAAGACTCCTTCACCTCGGTAGAAAACTGGATTACCCAGATACAACTAATCCTTAATCCCAACAAAACCAAACTACTCATTTTCACACCTAACAAATCTAAATCTAACAACCAACCTTTTACAATCACTGCCAAAAATGGTACCAACATCTTACCCACAAACCATACCAAGCTCCTTGGCATGGAAATAGACAACAAACTACTGTTTGATGTACATATAGCACAAACCATAAAAAAAGTCCACAAAAAATTGGGAACACTGTATAGACACAAAAATTCCTAACTGACCAAGCACACGTAACACTTGCCCAAACACACCTTCTATCGACTCTAATGTATGCCGCTCCAATCCTTACACACATAAGAAAACAGGACCTTGAACAACTCCAGTCATGTTACAATAAAATCGCCAGATCTGCTTCTAAATCCAACTACAAATCACACCATTGTCATGCACTACGTAAACACCAATGGCTATAACTACCCCAACTAATTAACTATCATCAACTAACAATTGCCTACAATATTTTGAACTATCCACTCAAAACCCCATCTCTTAGTCAGTTAGTAACCAAGCACACATCAAATCGTCCCCTACGCTCTACAGAAAAAACACTACTATCACCAAAGCCAACAACTACCCAGGACAAGCACTATTCTCTCATAGCATAGCAAGAAACTGGAATAACCTTCCCCCTAACCTTACCTCAGCTATATCACCCAATATCTTTAACAACTCTCTAAAAGCCCACCTTATGAATAAATGGATATGCCCAAGCATCACATAACATTCAAACATATCTCTTTTGACCACAATTTCTGCTCTCACTGTTTGATATATATAGTATATTGTTTTGACAATGTACAACAATTTATTTCAATCTGCTGAACTTTATTGTGAACTGTACATAATCTATACCTGAACATTTGATGTGCTGAACTTATCATAAATTGTACATAATCTATGTCTGATCATCTGAGGATTGAACTTATTGAAATGTTCTGAACTTATCAGAAATTGTACAGAATCTATGCCTGAACATTTGATTTGTTAATACACTGTAAACTAGAACTAAAATGTTATGGAGCTTTTCTCCCCAGGCCTCCACTGTAAATGGACTTATGTCCAATCGGACTATCTCGGTAAACAAATCTAAAATAAATAAATAAATAACTAAAATAAATATTTTACTTTAGCCTACCTCCCTTTTCTCCATAGCTGCATCTTTTATTTTAATAATAATTGCATCAGCATCCCCTTCCTTTTTAATTAATAATTCTTCACATCTGATGTTCTATAACATCCATGAGATTCCTAAAGTTCTAAGAAAAATAATAGTGTATAAGAATGTAATAAATAAAAATGTGTATGTTTACAAATTATAAGTCAGCAATTGTATGGTTCTGTAGAAAGAACACAGGAATGCAGGAATAGCCCCTTTGTTTGTTTGTTTGGAGAGTTGGTGATGGTCATATTGTAATGAGATGATGGTAAAAACATACATGTATATATATATATATATATATATATATATATATATATATATATCGGTTCACTTCACAATCCCAAAAGCTCAAAATCCTGAATCTCAAAATCCTGAAAGCTCAAAATACTGAAAACTCATAATACTGAATCTCATAATACAGAAAAACATACAGGACACCAACACTGACTGTATTGCAGCTACACTACACTGCACATACACTACTGTCTATCCACCTACCTTAACCCAGACCCTAACCCTAAGGTCCGTCACTATCGCACACTCCCCTCACCCGCACCCTAAACCTAACTCACTTAACACGTCCTTAACCCCAAATTCTGTCACTATCGCATACTCACCCGCACCCTAACCTTAACTCACTTCATCTGCCCCTAACCCTAACAACCGTCACAATCGCACACTTACCTGACCCGTGCCCTAACCCGAATGTCCGCACAATCACACATCAGTGTTGGTGTCCTGTATGTTTTTCAGTATTATGAGATTCAGTATTATGAGTTTTCAGTATTTTGAGCTTTCAGGATTTTGAGTTCGGGATTTTGAGATTCAGGATTTTGAGCTTTCAGGATTTTGAAGTGAACCCATATATATATATATATATATATATATATATATATATATATATATATATATATATATATATATATATATATATATATATGGGATCTGTACTGATCCCCGAAGGAATTTTTACCGAAACAAAATGGCGGGCATACTTATGCAAAAGTGCTTTTGTTCAACAGTCCTTGATCCATATATATATATATATATATATATATATATATATACATATATATATATATATATATATATATATATATATATATATATATATATATATATATATATATATATAGATGGATCTGTTGCAAGTGCTAATATACTATTCACTCATGACACTTTTGCATAAAAAAGGCATGTGCTCTAAGTTACACTGACTTGATCTTACTTAACTATTAGCCCCCCCAACACCAGACCCTTTGAAATTGTAAAGCACAACCACAGCCCTAACTCTAACCTTAAAACTCCAACTGATTTCCAAATCCGGTTCCTAATTCCCTAACCCTAAAACTCCAACCCCCTAATCCCTAACACTGAACTCCAGCCCCCTCATGAAACTTAAATTCTCTGACTGCACTCAATCTTTAAAACTTCCTCCTCGCTTCTTAACTCTAAAAGCCCTCTCCTGCTCCTGACCCCTAAAATCCCCCTCCCACTCACTCTCTAGGGCTGCTGTGATTAATGTACTCAGGTACAGTGCAGCACCAGCAACAGCTTGGCTGAACTCATAGTCAAGTTCAGGTATGAACAGCAGCCCAGTTCAGGTTACAAAATGCTCAAGTCCTTGGCTTTGAGAAAGTGGTCTTCAAGCATTTGGGCCTTGAGTGCTTGTGGTATAACATATGCTTATGTTTTTTATATATATATATATATATATATATATATATATATATATATATATATATATATATATATATTGAATGCATAAAAAATACAAAACACCAAAATCAACACAAAAAATACATAATAAAAAATAAAAAAAGTTCAACAGTGCTCTGCCCAAATTCTAAGACATAACCTTGGAACATGCACGAACAAACCCGTGGTTTCAAGAGGGGTAAGTTCATCTGTACTTCCTACAATCCTGAAATCCCCTGCTAATTACATATTCTAACTATGTGATTATACAATACCGAGAAAAGGGCATTTACCACCCCCAGAAATGTATTGAGCTTGCACACCTGTTGACCATGTTTTGTTTTTTTTTTTACTAAAGGGTGTGACTAAACAGTTGTTGACTAACAACAGTTGACTTAATTACTGGCTCCCAATTCTCCATCTCTCTATCTATATATCTATATATTTATTTATATATCTCTACATATATTTGTATATCTATCTATATCTATCTATCTATCTATATATATATATATATATATATATATATATATATGTCTGTGTGTGTGCATGCCTGACAATTTGTAACAACTAGCTCAATCGACATCTATGTGTTAGGCGAAGGGGAATTTAGAAAACCCACTCATATGTGGTTAAAACACACTTGGCAGAAGAGGAAGGTTAGTGTAATGGTTAAGGTCTCAGACATTCCAGATACCAAGTACAAGGCTTGATTGTCACCTCAGCTAATTGTGTAGGCTTACAATAATCTTCAGATTGGTATCCTTGTATTAATCTATGCAGATTCAGTAACCATGTCAGTATATTCTTGTGAAATAGACATTGTAACCCAAAAGCTGTCATGTTGCCCTCATTTGTGGCTCCATTAATTAGTCAGCTTTCAAAGTATCCATGTCACTCTGAATTTGCCAGCATAGCTAGCCATTGTTTGGATTTATGACTGTATTGCACCCAGGGCTTATACATACAGACAGACAGCACTGTCTCATGTGGCATGGTCCTTATTCTCCTCAACGACTTTAATAAGTCACCCTTTATTAATTAATGGACTGAGTGATTGATTAATTGACTTATTATTTATGATTTCTTAACTGGGTAGGTGGGCTGGTCCAAAGATCCCTTATGGCTATGACTTAGCCACAGAGGCCATGATAGATCATATAAAGATAAATAACATGTAGCACAATCATTAAATTTAAAAAAAAAAAAAACTCATAAAATTCTATAGAGTAAAGAGAGCAGTACACTGCATTTAGTACAATCATTAAAAATGTGAAAATATAAACATAATTTTATAAGGGAAAGACAGGAGTGCATTGGACTAAATCCAGTACAGTGCAAAATGAGTAACTAAAGCGAATGTCAGCTTTCAAACTTTACATAGGCTAATTAGCGAATGCAACCATTTTCATATGATTTTGTATATGCAACATTTATGTATCAGTCAAGAAAAATTTGAGTCTTCAGTGGAAGAAAAATTAATTCATATCTGAATCTCCAGAGGGAAAAGAATGCATTGCAAAGAGAAGGCAAGTAACGGTTGTTTATTCTGGGAATTATCTTTAAAGCATTTAAAGGCAGTTTCATTATGGAGGTATTCAAAAACAGTTACTTTGAACTCTAGTAAAGAGTTTAGGTACTTTATTTCAGTGGAGAGATTGTTTAATAGTGCTTGTCCATGTCTAGAGAATGCACGCTCTCTGATGTTTGTCTGAAAGGGGGTGTGGCTGAGGGTTATTGCTTTGATTAGGATTCTTCTTAAAGAGTAACTTTGTTGTCTGATTGGGAGTTTTTTCTCAACAGTAAGACAGTCAACCCTCATTTAGAATTGTATATAGAAGTGTGCCTTGCAGGTAGAGTGATATTTCAGTTACAAGGAGACAATTGAGTATATTTAGCAGGTTTCATTGGTGAGAAAAAGCATCTGTTAATAGGGCAAATCTACAAATTTTATTCTTTGCTACTTGTATCCTATGACTGTTATAGGCAGACTTTTAGACAAGAAGTGATATCCCATGTTCCAGCATGGGAATCAGGGCATTTTTGGCAAGAGCATTGTCAGTAGGGACAGCACTTTTTAACTATGTTATCTCTATGTAGAAAAGTACTGAGAGGTCTGGAGTAATCCTTAGATATTAATATCCTGTTATGTTGGATGTCTGTGATATTAAAGTGTGCAAAGTGAGGTAGTTAGTTTGGGGAGGCAAAATGCCTCATTGATAAGCTTACCAGATTTGGGCCATATATAGAGATCTGAGAAGGATTTTTATTTTGGAGGGTTGTTGTGCATGTATTTGATTGTAGAAGGAGGATGTTGTCAATGTACAGTGTGAGACTTAAATGTATGCATGGGGTGTGTCTTTTGTGATGTCATTAATGAATAGAAAAAAGAGTAGTAGACACACTACTGAACCTTGAGCAATGCCAGTGTTTAGGATATCTGTTGAAGAAAACAGATTGTTAGAAAGGACTCTAAATGTTCTGTTATCTAGGTAAGTGAATCCATTTAATTGTGTTATAACCAACTTTAAATTTTTGCAAATTAATAATCACAAACTGTGGTTTTCTGTTTCAAAAACCTTTTGACATGTCCATGAATATTCCTGCTGAAATTAGTCCTTCATTATTGTTGTTGTATATTGAGTCTGTGACAGCTGAAAGGGCAGTTGCAGTAATAAAGCCATTTCTGAAAACATGTCTCATTAAAGGCTATAACTGTTTACGTTTGAAAATGTATTTGTATATTTTTTTATCAAATACTTCAGCTAACGGACAGACATTAGAGATAAGCTTGAAATCTTTCACAGTTTTTGGTGACTTTACTTTTGTGAGGGGAATTGATGCAGGTATACTTTGGGTATGATCTACTCCTCAGTTAAGGTATAGATTGAAGATGAAAGTAATTGGCTTAGCAAGATTTTCTGTAGCACTTCTATGAAACACAGGTAGGTGAGCAGTAACCATTTAAAATTATGGGACCTGCTAGAGAGAGTCCCAAAGCATGGAAACAGAGTGGCTGAAAGATCTGACTTGTACACACCAAGTCCAAGATGCCAATTCTCGGAATATTCCCTTTTCTCCAAGGTATGGTGATCTTGGAGTTGGTATATATGGTGCAGGGATGGGAAACTACAAAAAGAAGTTTTAAGGAGAAGAACAATTTTCAAGATTCTCTTTTTTCTAGGTTTTCAGGGATTATTTTGACTTTTCAGCGCTTGTTATTTTTGTGAGCCATCATTTCATTGGGAGCTGAGGTGAGCAGAGGATTTTGCAGATGAGTTTTTTGGATTACTTAGTAGTCCAAATGTTTCTTTTTACTGAAATTTTGTAGAAGTGAAAGATACCAAAATAGAGTAATGGTTGTTAATGTAGAGGCTGAGTAATTGTGCTAGGAGAATTTTGTGTGTGTGTGTGGGGGGGCTGATCACATTGAAAAATATTGGTTATAGCGCTTAAGATGAAAAAAATATTTATAATTTTCTTCTGTTGGTCATTATTGTTATTTATTTATTGACATTTGATTACCAGGAATGTCTAACTGACTAGAAGCTCATTTTCAAAGGAGGCCTGGAGAGAAAAGTTCCAAATTATTACAAAATATTTTAAGAACAATAATTTTATAATCTTCAAAAATAAAACAAAAACATCTGCAGTTTAAATAATAACAAATTAGACATAATATGAAAACATTGGTTAAGAATTGATTATTTTCTTCATTGTAGATGGAGGAAGGGGGTTAGTGATATGACCTGTTAGTTTGTTTAGCCAGGGTTCGCCATTTACATTATATTAACATTTTAGAAACTTACTAGAGCACTGGGAATGGAGGCCTACATCCTCGTATTTTACTGGATAACATAGTAATGTGGTTTGGTAAATCCGTATGGAGGTCTGGTATACTAAGATGTCTATTTACTAAATGTAAGGTAAGGTAAACAGACTTTCATCCTATTCTGTCTCAGACATTGTTTGCCCCACAAAAAATGTAATAACTTTCTATCTGCTACTATGTATCATGTTCTTATGTGGATCTGTCTGAGTAGTGAAGATGAGAAGCATTAAGAAAATGATTACACAGAATACAAATACCTCTAAAACAGAAAGAGAGAGCGAGGTTGAATATTTTTTTAAGCGGCACAGTTGTATAATGGGAACTCCATTCCATCTCTCTGTGCATATGTGAGTGGGGTGGGGGGGGGTGAGATATACCTCTTATGTGCATGCAGAGAAACACAAGACCATATCTGCAGTACATCAATTAGCTGTTGTTACTACCATCTCAGCAGAAACAGCAGATCATTGAAGAGACAATATTTAAAGCACAACAAGTGGTTTTAAATAATTGCATTTATTCTGAAATTAATTAATTACAGCCAAGGGATGCCTCTAGGTGTTTCTGCAGTTACTTCCTGCTGACACCCCTAGGCATCAAACATTGCTTGTTCATATCTGTATCAATAATTTCAAAACCATGTTGCATACAGAGTATTAAAATATTTCATCTTAAAGCTTGCACAAAGTCAAACACAACTGTATTGTTAGCTAACTTCTGTCTAGTGCAGGTAAAAAGATATTAATTGTTCATATAATATTTATTTATATTTTTATAAATATCATGTTTTTCTAAATATCTCAGCATCCAGGTTGCATAGACAGAACTGCTTTATTTCACATGAAAGCTATCAGCTGCAGAAACAAAATGGTACTGACAATATATGTGTAACTTAACTGATTTCTGAGATATTGTAAAGTATTTATAAAATATTAGTGATGTTCAAAATCCAGTTTAAGGCTTTAAACCTGAAGTATACTACCAGTATAAATATAGTTTATGCTGAAGAGTTTGCCATTTACAGTTCTTTATATATGAACATTTGTTTGAAATGTGAGGACATAATTTGATTCTATCAAAAAGCTTAGGCTCCTCCCATCAGAAGTTACATTGCAGACTTCCAGAGCGCCATTGGTGAGTATGAGTTAATGTATATGACATCGGACATTTTACACAGGAATAACAATAAAGTACAACTATTATGCCACTTTTTATTATGCATCCAGTCATGAAGCACCTAGTACAAACTAAATGAAATATCTTCTCATTGCATTTCCAAACTGGGCTCGAACATCCATTCTGCAGAGGTGAGTGGGTCTGATTCTCCTGTTTCTATGGTATGAAGGAGTGGAACTCAAATTTATCTGGTTCAGTGTAATGAGACTTGTTTAAGAAACAATCAATAATGCAGGAGTAAGCCATGTGCGTTGCCACTTACTGCTGAGAAAAAAGTGTCTATGTCTTTTAAAATGGTAGGTAGCCATACTGATCTCAATTTCATTGCGGATACCAAACTCATTAGTGCGATCCACACATTCATCTGCTTTACCTCCACACCTCTAAGCATATTAACTCTGAAGCTATATCATTTTTAAACATCCTTGCCCTCACAATTCCACAGTTTTACTGGCTGCACACTACACCCCACCACTCAGCCATACACAACATCCAGATGTTTTGCCTCATATTGTTTGAGCTGTTCCTCATAAAATGTATGGATGTCTGGTAAGTCAAAGGGGACTGAAGTCATTAAATAATGTAAATAATGACAGAGATTTGAATCTTACAGCAATATTTGAAATCTGTCCCTATTTTTGGGCCCTTGTCCTTTTGGCTTTATCCAGATTTTTTGCACTAAAAGGTATGCATTGACGTCTATTGAACTAAAGACAGGCATCAATTTAAAAAATTTGAAGACTCTTGTATCCACAAATAGTGTACTACATTTTCAGAAAAGCCAGCTTATTGATTTTTCTATGCCTTTATATGGTTTTCATTTTTCTGTGTGACACTGCTTCCGATTCCTTTCACCGATTGCTGTTTAATCTATTAAGTGTATTTATTTCTGTTTTTGCGACATTTATTTGTTTGGATGCTCCACCCCCTCCTTATTTTTACAGTCAGAGTCCTTTGACCTCTGAAGTAAGTGTAGTGGTTCTGGCAATGATAGAAAATACTATCTGTTGCAGATGGTTTCCTCTCAATAATCTGCCACACAGATTGTTGAGTCTACCAATGCCCAAAACCTTTCAGAGAATGATGAAATACCAAATACCTGCATACCCTAAAATTACCTATTGCTCTAGACCTAGGAACAAGTGTGACACCCCCCCCCCCCAGAAGGGGGGGAAAGTTTAGGCAGTCAGTCATGTCAGTTTTGGCATTCCAATGTTTGGAAAGTAGGAATCACACAGGTGGACTCTATCTCCTGTGTGGCAGGTTATTGATAGGAAACTGTTGCAGATACAGCAATATGTTCACTACTCATTACAAATCTTATATATCACATTTTCCATTTGCAGTGGAAATGATCCTCTAAAAGCATTGGTTTTCACTAGCTACCTCATGGAGAAAACAGGAGTGCACCTTTTTCCGCCTGCTTTCAGATTCCAGAAGTGGATCAGAACATCAGGGTAGTATGGTGACATTTTCTGGGACTGGTATGACCCATCTATGCTGGGATAAGTGAGCATGACAGTTGAGCTTATGAAGTCACTTTTAAGGAAAGAAAGGTGGAGCTGCTTCCCACCTATTTACTCTCCAGCAGTTTAATTAGTTGCCGATACATGTAGGTGCAACCGATTGGTTTCTACTCTTAGGGAAACTTATGCAGCAGAACCATTTTCTTCACACTAAAAGCATGCATGATGTACATGAGAGCAGATTATTTTGTGCATTAATTTATGGCTGGCTCAAGTGCACGAGACACTGGGGCTATGTACAAGATTACTATGTTTTAATGGAATTTGTGAACTAAGACATCGATTTGCAAAGGCAAGCTTCTGTCCACATCTGGCAGCAGCTGTAAACCTGTCAGAGTGCATTCTGACACAAGCAATAAAGTCATGCAAGTAGAAGTCTCCACCCTTCGGGACACCATGATAGCAATTGGTCCAAGGCACTGGTCACCCATTTGAGTGGCACCTGGTTTTATTGCTCTCCTGGTCAGCCTGGCATCCAACCATGCCAGGAACCCACTGTATCCCCTTTTAGTGTGCTCTCTCAGTGATGTATCACTCTGCTTTCCTCCTAATTGTCTAGCCCTCCATATCACCAATGGTTCATCTTCTGTATGTATGTATGTATGTGGTCATTCACTATTTTCCCCACCTTTTGCATGTATACCTCCTCCATTGCTTTGTCTGTCTGTTATATGTCTGTCTGTCCTTTTGCATGTATACCTCCTCCATTGCTTTGTCTGTCTGTTATATGTCTGTCTGTTATATCCTGCTACTCTCCCTTCTAGTCTACCCCTTCCACAGTCATCCCGCAGTACCTTCTACACTTGCTTTTATAAAAAAGCAGGTCTTTCCACAAGGACAAAGCACCCTTTCTCCTCCAAGCATTCATACCTCAAGGTTACATCCTCTGTTTACTTTTGCTTACTGTTCTCATACTTCCCCCATTCCTATGTATCCCCTTTCTTCCACATTGAAATTTTAATCATGATTGCAGTTGTGCGCACAACCACACTGCTTATGCTGCTGTCTGTTGTGCTCATCGGTGCTGCCAGTCTTGTGCTGTGTGGGAGCAAGTTGCAAATGTATGTCACTGCATTGCATGGGTGAGTGCATTTTGACTTCACTACACTAATCTGCTATATCTGTGATGTCATCATGTGAGGCATGCACACTGTTGTAGCTGTACTCCTGCCATGAACTAACACAATGATGTTTATCTCATGACTACTGCACCTACATTTCCTAATTCAGTCCTTTACTTGCTTTGCAGATGCTATCTCCTGCCTGTTATATGACTGATTTGCTCTGGAAGTATAACTTAACAGATTTTAACCATTCTTTGAGCTTCCTAGTTGAAGTTATCACTGTGTGTGTTCCACATTATAACAGGCAGGGTTGCACATTTTAGGGATGCAAGGTTGAGAGCAATGATTCTGACTGTCATTTTTATATGGTGTTACGTGAATATACTCACCACTCCTCATAAAGGAATAAAAATACATAAAATTTAAAAATATGGAAGTACTTGTATTGCTGACAATGAGTAAAAACATTTCCAGGAAATCTACAAGACCCTATTATCACCCACTAAAAATAAGTGGTAACAACTACCAAAAAAACTAAATTACTCTGCATATGGTATCACAGATCTATGTTGTTTTATCAAAATCTCAAACTTTTGAAACCCAAATTACAGAGTCTACAAAATCAAAACTACAATACAACGAAACATCAATATAATGAAACACACTACAATGAAATCCTAAAATAAACACATTTAACCTTCATACACATTTGTGCCCCCTGCCCCCCACACCCCCTGCAAATTATATATACCAACTCTGAGATCACACTACAGTGGGGAAAAGGGTGACTCTCCTTATCCACATTATACTTCGACCTAGATGAAGATGCACCGACTGCTGTATAACATTCATACCCGGCAACGCTATGAACCATAAAAGGAAAAAAAAAAACAGAAAAACACTGTACCTCTTCCTGTATACAATGTCGGATCTTGTGATCACTGTTTATTAAAGTGTGCTTCAGTAAACTGATGTTTTGTTGAACTGCACTTTCGGTTTTGTAGTCTCAGTGATTTGGGTTTAAGTAAAGTGACATTTTGATAAAACATAGTAGACTCGGTGTCACATGTCTGGGCACATGTATGCAAGGTAAATTACTAATCTACTCATGGACACTTCAGTTACTGCAAACAGCTTAAGCAGAAAAGGTGTTTCATAGTGTAATGGCATTATTGCTATTTTTACTGTTCATGTGTGATTGATGCAAGTTGAGCCACAGCTGGATTTGTTTGGTCACTTGGGCTTCACCATTATGACCAAATCAACCGTGAGTCAATTTACCAACACCTAAATGAGTTACATGCTGTGAACTATAGTAGTAACATTGATTAACTACACTGGAATGGAGTTAGCATAAAACTACAGTCCTTTCTTTAAAACTTTTGAATTAATTGGTTCATTCCAGCTTAATACAGTGCTGTCCCACATGTGAGGTGGGGGGGGGGGTTAAAGGGGAGTAGATCCTCTTCTAGCAGTCAGTGAAAATAAGGCATACAAACTCATCCTGAAAGGAAGTTAATCTGTCAGAGGAGACACACACACACACACACACACACACACACACACACACACACACACACACACACACACACACTCGAAGACATACACGCGTACAAACACACACACACACACACACACACACACACACAAAAGCATACACACGCATGCACACACGCACACACACATGCACACACAGACACTCATACACACTTATGGAACATTTAGGAGATTTCCAATTTACCTGTGGCATAATGAAGGCATTTTATTAAGTTTTCAGAGGTTTTAACAGTTTTTGCATAAAAAAAAACGTTTGGATCAAAGATAATCTTCTGTGAGAGACCATACCTGAAGCAGGTCTTTCACATACAACAATCAGATATGTCAAAAATGTCAAAGCTTCTAATAACATGCAAAAACTCTGAATTGCCTGAACTTGAAAATTATTTATGTGGTTCTACATCAAGAAAAAAAAAATCTACTCAGGTATGTTCAACCTTGTCTCAGAAATTAAAAGTGCTGACTGATAACACAAACAAATATGATCCATTGTTCTAAAGGATTTGGAAGAAAGCACAGTGTTAAGACATTTAAAAGTACAGACTGAAGAAATGACTAAACAGTGGTAAAATGATTTTTTGCAGATATCGGATAATATAAATGCAGAGGTAGTACAAGTAACTGCTGCAGGGATTAGGAAACACAACTTCTTGAAAACTCTGCATAATAGAATTGAAGATTTAGAAGGCAAAAGCAAAAATAATCTGAGAATTTGGGATTTAAAGTAGAATACAAGCATTTGCAGTTTTCTTGAAAATAATTTTTCTCAAGCCTTAAATCTTAAATCACAAAAGCCAGTTGACACTGACAGGTCTTAAAAGATTTATAGGTTCTAAGCCAAAATACTGAAAGTAGCTAGAAAAAAACAAAAACACGTATACAGTGGTAGTGGTTAAAGTATTCCAAGATTAGTCAAGGCAGAAAAAGAAGAAAAGGTTTTGCTGACATTAGAAAGGTGTTATTATAGAGAGGTATTGGCTCATCCTGAAATATACTGCTGATATGAATTTCTCCATAAAAGACAAGGGTGATGTTTTTCAAGTCACAAGAATGTAGAAATACTTACCGACTAAATCACTCTCGAGGTGACAAAAAATGTTTCTGCTCTTGTTATTGATGCTATATAAGAATCCATTTTCTAATGCTAATATATTATACTAATGTGCATGAGTGGGGTTTATAATTATGCTATCTGCTAACCTCCTTATATTTGCATCTTTGATGTGTTTTACTAATGCTTATATTCTGTCATATGTTATACTGGTCTAATGATTGTTTTATTCATAGTATTTGCCTAATTGATCTGGGTCATGGCTGAAAAGAGCTTTTGGACCATTTCAGAAACATGGTTAAAGCAAATACACTCAAAAAACAAAAACAAAGATCTCAATTTATAGACTAGTGGATCAAAAGGAAATGATACATTTAAAAATAAAAAGCAGCAACATTAGTGAAAGAAAGTATTATTCCCCTGTTATAAAGCAGGAAGCATCCAGTGTAAAAAAAAATCTCAAGTTACATAGGCCCTTTTCTCTCAGTCCTACATGTACTGTACAACTGAACAAATTAATCTGTTCTTGACTGTGTCTGAAAAACATGTCTGCAGTCTGTATGGTAATACCAATCCTACATTTCTACTTTGATTTCAGTTCCTTTATAATATTATCCTTTATGAAATGTGTTTATCAACAGTGCCGTTCTGTATGACTGCAGTTCATATTTCTGACAGCAGATACAATTATAGTACAGTGTCCTCACTAACAGAAACTGAATTGCTTTTCTGTCAATAGCATGACATTTTATTATATCTTACTAATGTGCTGCATGCTTAAAATTTTATATTTAATGGATTACAAATGCATATATTGACTAACTTATAAAGTAATAAGATATGCACATTAAGCCATTTTTCAAACTGAAATGTTCACTGCTTTAATACCTCATAAATGTTGTGATAAATTAGATTTCCAAGCCTAGGTTTATAGTATCAGGTAGCAGCATACTTCTGTTTTAATCCATCAAATACATAGCTTCTGTGCCAAATATAAATATTTTATTATGATTCTCATGACATAACATATCCTTAATTAATGAGATATCAATACAATGCAATGTCATTAGGAGGCTTCATTTCAAGAGCAATTCTGTATATTTGATACAACCAAGTTTGATGTTCTATTAAACATTCTTTGTGAATATGTGTAAAGCATTTAAGCCTGCTGAATATACATAGAAAATGAAATCTGCAAGGTGCTTTATAGCACTTACAAAGTGCATTGTTATGAAATATGGTTATAATAATCTTTCAGTGCATGGGGTACTGTGATTACAGTTTGAATTTTTCTGACATAATGATTGTTTGTAAAGCTCCTTTTAGTGTTGTTAAACTCTAGTCTCATGCTAAAACACAAAAATAGGCAATACAATACACTGGCAGGAAGGTGAAGCAGTTGTACTTTATTTTTCCTGGCTTTCAGCACAAAGTGTATTACAGCTTTTAAAGCATCTGAAACATTAGGTACACCACATCTAATAACTGTCTGTAAGGGAGCACTAAGCATGTTACAGCTTTTAAAGCTACTGAAACATTAGGTACACTTCACATCTAATAACTGCTTTTAAGGTAGCACTAAGCATGTTACAGCTTTTAAAGCTACTGAAAATGTAGGTACACATCTAATAAATGTCTGTAGGATAGCACTAAGTATGTCACAGCTTTTAAAGCTACTAAAAATTTAGGTACACTTCACATCTAATAAATGTCTGTAAGGCAGCAGTAAGCGTGTTACAGCTTTTAATGGTCTAAATATTGCTGTTAAGCAGAAAGTTATTCTGCTTTAAGGGTATAAGTTATAAAATTATTTCTTGTACAAAACTAAGCTGGAAAAGAGAAATGGTTTGTGTCTCTTTAAAGACTAAGCTGGAAAAGTGATGGTAAGTAATACAAAGTAATCTAAATAGATATACACGATCAAATCACCTAGCACCATATTTTACACTATCAAGTGCTAGGCCTGCCAAGGAGTGCAGTCTGTGATCTGTGTTCTCCTAGCTTGAGGATGCTGACCACCACAGTATATGCCCAAAGCAGTTGGCCTATACAACTCTTCCCCCTATAGGGCACCATGTAAAATCTGTGCTGCTGCCCACAGCTGCATTCTTGGATGTATTTGAGATGAAAACACTCAGCATGCATTTCTCTTTTTTTTTGAGAGATGGTACAAATCCCACAGACACAAAAGGAGAACATACAAAATTCAAACAGGCATTATCCGGAGGTCAGGCTTAAAATTTCTATTGTGTACATGAGAGGTGAAGAGCATAACTATTTTGTCCAATGATCTTCTTATTAGAAGAAGCTGAGAACTGAAATAGAAGGGAAAATAGCAGATCAGGTTAACAGCTTTAAGTATCTTAGAGAGGTGGTTAAGAAGAGAAGTCTAAATGAAGAGGTCAAAGCTAAAATCAGAGGGGTGTAAGCCAACTGGCACAGAGTGTCAGGTGCTGTAAATGACAGAAGAGTGTCAAAGAAGCTGAAAAGGAAGGTGTATAAAATGGTGGTACAGCCAGTGCTACCGTATGGTGAGGAAATGGCAGAGCAGATGAGGAAACTGGAGATAATGGAGATGAAGTACCTGTGCTGGGTGGAAAATACCAAAGAGAACAAATTATGGTAGTTTGGGCATGTGCAGAAAAGCAGAAGACAATCTGGTGAAGAAGCTTTGGGACAGACAGGAAGAAGGCAAGAGGAAACAAGGGCATCCAGCAGAGGTGGATGGATTGTGTGAGAGAAGACGTATGAGTGTCAAAGAGGGTAGGAGAGTGGTATTGAATCAAGTGAGATGGCAACAGTTGAAATGACAACCCAAACCCATGTAGAAAAAGGAAAACAAATTGGTTGATGATGATGATACTCTAAACAGATAAACAACTGTCTTGCGAAGCTCATATATGAAATGTAATACTGGAAAAAACTCGAATAGGGAGTAAAAAACAGGTAATATGCACTGCAAACAGTGGAGTTTGTTTTAGAAAATATATGAAGCAAATATACATTATTTCTTCTTTATCACTAACTTGTATTCAAACCGTGTCAACTT
Organism: Protopterus annectens; assembly: GCF_019279795.1. Classification (NCBI taxonomy): domain Eukaryota; kingdom Metazoa; phylum Chordata; order Ceratodontiformes; family Protopteridae; genus Protopterus; species Protopterus annectens. Next base: position 1,829,270,877 of record NC_056743.1, on the reverse strand, counting down.
TTAATAAAGAATTATATTGATATACATTTAAACTTACACTAATCATAGTGCTGAATGAAGCAAACCTATAAAGTGAAATGCGTAAGAATGTTTTGAGAATTTTGATAAGTATATGTCATATTTAAAATTAGTGCATGTATGAAACTGAATACAGGAAGCTAATTATATTCAGTAAATTTTCACAAAAATCTTATATATTCATGGTGACACATTCTGCTCTTTCCATGCAGTTATAATGAAAATCACTCCTGGTATCTGTATGAGAAATAAATGATTTACTAAATGTTCAAAGTTCTCCTAAAAGCATATCTCCTCAACAACTGGAATTGTCACTGTTCTCTACTACATTAGTAGTCAAGTTCTTAACCTTTATGATTCATTACTATACAATCTAATTTTATCTATTTTGTCTCTGAATCTTACATCTATCTCTTTTATAACTTATCACACCACCTCATTCCTTATCTCTCCACCTATACCTCTCTTCAGTCATTGTTTGGTTTCCTGCCTAAACGTAACTATCTCTTTTCTGCTGCTCCCCACACTTATGATGTACTGTCCTTTATATATTCTCAATAACTTAGCTAAACTACCTTCCCATCCCTATGTCTTAACCCCCTCTATTCTAGTTAACCAAAAGTTCTAAACTTTATCAGTAGCACTTCCATTGTCACATCAAATGCTCTATAGATATCTTCCATTTTTTTAATTCCAGACAATATATTTCATAATTTCACTGTCAATAAACTACCCATATGATTAAATACTCTAACACTAATATTTCTCATTTTTCAAACCATACCATAATCTTACATGAAATTCCATTTTACGCCATCATCTATTTATATTCTGCTCTCCTAGTAAGATGTCACTTACTCATACTTATTATTATTATATTTACTAATCTCAACACTAGTTGTTATGCTGACAAAATCGTGGACATACTGAATTTTGTACAACCTTTGACCTGATCTCTGTAACATAGAGATGTAATTTGGAATGTGATGCATGTGTGTTGCTTTTTCTGTGTAATTCTATTCTCTCTGTGGAGTTTTTGTATATGTCCTTCTATACCTAGACCTGTAATTGGGTAAACAGATAACATGTGTTACAGATAAAGTATGTCTGCAAAAGAACTTGACTAAATTGATCATTTTTGCACAGGAGAATAATATGCTGATAAATACATCAAAAGCTAAGTATATGAGATTTGGGAGACATAAACTGAAAGATGAATAATTTAATACAGCACACAGTGATTGAAACTGTAGATTCACTTAAGGACCTGGGTATATGAGTAGATCCTGCTTTGAGTTTTTCTAATCGTATCAACCAATTGGTTAATGGGTGGCCACGGTGGTGCAGTGGTTAGAGTTGCCACCTCACAGCAAGAGGTTCTCTGGTTCAATTCTCAGCTGGGGTGCCTTCTGTGCAGAGTCTGCATGTCCTCCCTGTGGTCGCGTGGGTTTCCTCCGGTTGCTCCGGTTTCCTCCCACATCCCAAAGACATGCAGTAGGTGGATTGGACACTCTAAATTGGCCCTAGGTGTGAGTGTGTGAGTGTGTGCCTTCTGTGGAAGGTTGGGCACCGGGCTGGCAACTCGACACTGTAAAACTCCACTGCCAATCATGAGCGGACAGATGATCCGCTGTGGCGACCCCTAACCGGGAAAAGCCGAAAGAAGAAGAAGAAGATCAACCAATTGGTTAATGATAGTTAAAGAACTATAGGTTGTATAAAAAGATTTATAAAGTCTTGGAAATCAGAAATGATGAAGTCGTTGTTTGTTAGTTACATTAGACCTAAATTTGAGTATGGAATAAAAATATGGAAACCCTATAAGAAAACAAGCATGAGTAAACTGGAAAGAGTGCGGGGAACTATAACAAGGGCATCCATGGATGTGAAAATGTATGTTATTATGAAAGACTAAAATATCTGAACTTGTACAGTGATCCTTATAGCTATCTAAGAGGAGAGCCTATTCAGGTATAAAGGGCATTTAGGGACAACTACCTCTGAGAATGTTTGGGGTTCTCAAAAAGTAGTAGAGAATCATCAGATAACCTCTGTAGAATATTCTATAGGAATGAGAAGTGTACTAATTGGTTCTCTGACAGAGTAGCTCATGCATGGAGCAGACTACCAAGTTACATTAAAGCAAGTACTAGTTTAGATATTTTTAAGAACATCCTGGACACTTATTATGGGAACAAGTGTTTTGGTATATTGACAGACTAGAAGGGCATTAATGTCTGTGCTTGAAATAGTTGTATATATGTATATATGTATACTATATAATTTGTATTGTACTCTGTTGTACTTTTCTTCCTGGGCTTTCACTGGGCAAAGGTTTGTTTTGCACACTCTTACTTTCCAAGTTAATAAGCACAGCCAAAAATATAAACATGCACTATATCTACTGCACAGAACTAGCTGACTAGGCTATTTTTGAATCCTTAAATCAAGAATTCAGTCTATAATTATGCTGTATATTATGCCATCTTCTTGAACAAATTATTTTGTTTGAATAGTACTTAGGTTCATACATTTATAGGCTCATGGGTACTCACTAGGCCCTTGATCCGTGAGGATCATTAAAAGCCGAGTACCATTTTCCCATGACATTTTTAGTCCTTGTATATAACATAAGAATAACCTAGAGCTGGGCAGGACATTTGCATGTTACTCTATCTATAGGGGAATAGGGTGCTAAACTAGGGGTGAATTTTTGGTTTACCCTCTGTTCATCTAGATTACATTTAAACAGGGCAAAATAAGTAATTTGTCTTACGTGGAGAGAAGGTAGATAGATATGTATCCCTCCAACATGTTATATTTATGTTGCAAAACGCAATATGAGCTGAGCAGGTGTTTATGCCACCATCTAACTTATAGATGTACAGTAAATCTGAAAGAACATGAGCTGTTGAGGCTTTGTACAGAAGGCAGAGAATGGCCTTTAGTAGCCTGCATGATACCAAGAAGTGGGTCAAGACTTTGAGACGGTCAATCTAGTTTTCATGCATTAGGACCTTAACTTTCTTGTTAAGGAAGAAATGTGGTCATTCAATTTGCATAAAGTGTTAGGACAGGTACATATTGAACAGAACATTATACTCAGTGACTGGTCTTATAAATGCCAAATACAGTGGAATGGTTGCATTTCTAGACTTAGCTGTCATACCCTTACTAAAATTGCTGTGTAATGTAAAAGTACTTTCTTACAATACTGAGCTTGATTGTACACATATGATCCTAGGTCCCTGAATACCAGATCACTTGTCAGGGTGTGTTGTTGATCTGTTAGTTTCAGGGGATGTTATGCTTGCATTTAGTTTTAGTCCATGGTTTTAAAACTAGTTGTTTGGGAAAATCTTTCTTGGAGGGTACTGATATTCTCTGAAAAGTTTATGACAGCACCAAGTTTAAGGTCTTCTGTTAGCTTGCTCAGTCATAAACCCCTAACATTAGTTCTGACCTCCAAGAAGTAAATGGCCAAGAGGAGTGGCCCAAGGACTGACCGCTGCGGTATACCACTATTGACAGGTCTTTTGGAGAAGACAGAGCTGCTCACCATGATTTCCTGAGTTGTATTTGTGAGCCAGTTTACTATTCAACAAGTTATAGAGGGATTGACTCTTGCATGGCAACATTTATCAACAATAGTTGAGTGTGGGATGGTGCAGAACACTTTTGCAAAGTCTAAATATGAATTCTAAGTTAATTAAAGATGAAAGCATTAAAGAAGCAGCGACTGCTTTCAGTGTATGAGGGTGTGTGTGTATGTGTGTATGTTTACATATATATATATATATATATATATATATATATATATATATACACATATATATTTCTGTGTGTGTGTGTGTGTGTGTGTGTGTGTGTGTGTGTGTGTGTGTGTGTGTGTATATATATATATATATATATATATATATATATATATATATTGTGTGTATATATATATATATATATATATATATATATATATACACACACACACACACACATAGAGAGAAAGAGATTTGGATATAGGATACATTATTTTTGAGAACCTTCTTTAAATCTTTTTCCCCAGTTTATTCTCCTCTTACAGGTCAAAAAAGTAACAGGTTAGTATGCAAATCTGTCAGGGAATCAAACACTGAATTTTGTTGTTATTATTAAGCAATTAAAGTTTTGCCATCAACTGTATGTTTAGGCAGCAAGGGTCATATTCTTAAAAAATAGTGGACGTTTAAGTCACATTTTTCCCAAAAAGTGTACTGACTGTGCAGTACATTCCCTCTTTTTAGTAAAGAGCTATTGCACACAGAGTGTTAGGCAGTAGCTAGAATCTACTGTCTCATGTTATTTGACATAAGACACCGGATTTCCTCTTAGCTGCAGACATCATGGCAGTTGAGAATAAACTAAAACTGCTAGCAGGCTTAGCAGTGTTATTTGTGGTGATGCAAGAACTTATTATATGCTCTGCTACAAGTCTGCATAACTGATGTAGCTCTATGTGCAGCTCACCATTTTGATTTAGAGCAGTTTCTAGTGGCAAGATTTGTATTTAGCAGCAGAGCAGTCTTTGCTTCCACTGAGGCAAAGCAGCAAATACTGAAGCACTCTGAAGCTTGCTTGTTAAAGTTTAAATGGCCTCTGCAAGCAATTTCTTCAGTACATACCCTACTCACATATCTCCTTTCTAATTTATTTCAGATGCACCATTTCAGAGATAGTACTAATAAATCCATTATTCTACTTCAAAGAAATATCTTATAACATCTAAAAGAATTAATCTCACCATCTGCTACTTGTCTCTGTGTAAGGTAGTATGCAATAAAATTTGAATTAATTGTTAAGAGTGAGACAAGTATATAAGGGGCTCCATTCCCCCATACGAACCACATACCATCTGTGGGACTTTCCACCATCCTTACAAAACCAGTAGCCTTACAAGCTCAGCTTAGGGGACTGACAACTTTTTAAGCATTCTGTTCTAACAGAGTACTGAGGTAAGTGTGTGAGGAAAACACACACACACATACAGGCAGGCAGGCACGCACACACTCACACACACACACACACACACACACACACACACACACACACACACACACACACACACACACACACACATACACACACACACACACACCATAATGTCCTTTATACAATTCAGGCTACACCCCACTTCCTGTCTGCAGCACTACTTTCATTCTTGGTAGCAAAGGTTACACACACAAACTGTCTGCATCACTTCCTGTCTGCAGCACTACTGTCATTCTTGGTACACACACAAACTATCACTTCCTGTCTGCAGCACTACTTTCATTCTTGGTACCAAAGGTTACACACACAAACTGTCTGCATCACTTCCTGTCTGCAGCACTACTTTCATTCTTGGTACCAAAGGTTACACACACAAACTGTCTGCATCACTTCCTGTTTGCAGTACTACTTTCATATTCAGTGCTGTAGCATACACACAATCCATAACATCCCTGTTCCTCCTACTTCCTTTCCTAATTTAACTGCTAATGTGTACATGGTAAATACAAATATATTTCTAATGTAGGATCCCTCATTTCTTTGTTTTTATTTCCAATAACAAGCACCGCATTCTACAACTAAATAAGATCTGTCCTAATCCAACAACATGTACTAACTGTTTCATGTTCCATTCTTTGCTATACATCACCACTAACCATGTTAACACAATCTTTACACTACCTTCATCTGCATCAACTAACATATCACAATCTTCACTTTCTTTGTACTAACTTGCCATGGACATCATGTTACAGTGTATAATTATATCTCTTCGAATTCTGTCAATAGTCTCAGTGAATGACATCACTCTAGCTCAATGGCCTATATCACACAACTCAAGCACGTATGCCTCATACAGTTCCTACCACATGTTCTATCCCATCTCTTTAATTACTTGATGGAATGATGTCTTATACTTTAACCCCCTACTACTGCACAACAAACTGTAGTCTCCTTTACTAGAGCTAATATAAATAACCCACACCAACTCCTCTGTTTCAGATAATACAACTGGCTCTGTTCAACAGTTTAACAGGCCAAGACAACGTAAAAGTTTAAATACCACCTGTATGAACATTGGTATTAACCATAAATGGTCAAAACTGGAAGCCTGGTTAGAAATACATAAATCCTAAAGCCGTAATATCACAAAAACCTGACTAAAAGACCAAAGCATGGTCTTTCCTGAGAAACCCCATAACTACCTCATTTATATGGCTAGCCACACAGGTAAAAGAATGGGATCGGAGGTAACCACACTAGTCAGCAGACACTCCAGATTAACACAGACCTTTTAGCAACATCAACATAAAAACAACATTGCTACTAGCCTCTATCTAATTACCAGTCCCATCTCCTTTTACCCTATATCAAGACACCTTATGCATCCTGCTTACCACAGCATGAAGCCATAAGCTAATTATTACAGGAAACTTAAATCTGAATTAGAAAGGGCAAGATGAAATACACTAAAATAAGCTGTTTACTCAATATGTTTGCAAAAGTGGCACAAAACTTAACCCACCAAAACTCACAGACTGGGAAAAGGTCCTCACTTGATATAGTAATCAGCAATACACTAGAGAAGTTGTCCTCTTTATGTACAATCACCAGTTATAAGTGACCACTGCACAATTCCATTGGACTTTGCAGAAAAAAATCAAATGTAAGAGAACCATCAACCAAGTAATTTAAGAATGCAGTCTACTGCTTAACTGAACCTGGATATATCAGCTGGGACCCGAGTATACCTCCACAGACCCAGTCTCTACCCTCTTCACTGATTACAACTTGCTCCCATTCAAAATGGAATGGACATACTAAATAAATATGAACTTCAAAAAAATGTAACCCTTGACTGTCAAATGAACTTAAAAACAGATAAAAAAAATTCTAGAACAGACTGAAAGTGTGACCTAAAAATACTGCTAAACTTAACCTCTGTCACGCACTTAAAAACCAACAAAGGCAAGCATTAGTCAGGCCATAAAGGACTACCTACAAATGATCACATTCAAGTGTACCAAGAAATTCTGGCAAAACATAAAAGGAATGGAACGACCAATGCAAACATAAAAGGAATAGGAGGACCAATCCAAACATAAAAAGAATAGGAGGACCAGTCTTAAAAGTCTTGTTGTCAGTGTCACAGACTTACTCCAGTGTAAGTCTGCCTGATTCCAAAAGACCTGTCTTAAGCCTTACACTGATCTATACACAGGTTGACACCGGGCGTCAGTTTCCAGTCTTGGAGCCAGAGACTTACTCTGACACCAAGTCTTGGGATCTGACTCCCACTGCAGTTTCAAATCTCAATGAACTGAAACACAACATGTCCTGCCCTCTGCCTTTCTCAGATGTGTTTAACAATCATAACAATCTTACTTCATTTGCTCCATTGTATTCATTACTTGAATACTCTCCTTTCTACTACAGACTTACCACCAAATCTGGAATTCAGAAACAAATTTAAAATATTGACTAGCACTCCAGTCTAGAATTTCACATCCTACTTTCTTGTTTACTGCGAGAAAGAATCCCCACACTAAGCGACTCTACAAAATATATTTTCAGTATAACACTTAACATCAGCATTATTCCACTGACTTTATCCTTTCCAAAAAAACAACCATGTATAAATCAGTCATCTTGAATTGCTGAATCTCAAACAATTGCCCATTGGCTAAGCTACCAGAAAAGCTAATCAATGAGCAAAATTCTGGACTAAATGAAGACATATGACATTTCATCTGACAAGCAACTTGGATCTAGGACAAACTTCTTCTTTTTCTTCTTTCGGCTTTTCCCGGTTAGAGGTCGCCACAGCGGAACTCTGGTCCGCTAATGATTGGCAGTAGATTTTTTTTTATGGGTGCCGAGGTGCCAGCTCAACGCCCAAAATTCAATGAAGGCATGCCCATTCTACGCATGTCTTTCAAATGCCAGTCGACCTAGGACAAACTATATAATGCTAATAGCTCCTTACAGCTTTGCAACCTTACAAACATGGAGAAAGCACTCATAACTGGTGCTATATTCCCAGATTTCATTCATAGTTTCAAAACAGTCAATCACCAGTTACTACTAAAAACGTGTCATAAAGCAACAGGCTTCTCAAATGAAGAAGTGTGATGGTTAAGTAATTTTCTTCACAACAGAGTATTGCATTCCATGGAAACTACACCTTTTCTGAATCAAGTATTATTTTTAAACATGTACCTCAGGGTTCAGCATTAGCTCTGCTACCACTTCTCATCTATTTGTTAATTAGCACTCTGCCATATGATCACCCCAAAATAAAATTAACTAACTCCTTGTTCAGAAGAGCCTTATCCACAGGTCAGCAATCACCATTAGGTTGTTCTTGGCAATTATAGACATAATTTGCATGCATATGTAATTAGATTGCAAATACTAATGTTACTGCAAACTGAAATAAATCATCTGTCATGCTTTGGTACCCTTGAGTGGTTATACTCTCTAACTGTCAGATATTATTGACCCAATGCAAAACAGCATAAGTGTCTTGGTATATTTCTTCATCAGTATTTATTCTTCAACACTCACAAAGAACTCCAAATAGACAAGGTCATGTTTCAACTAAAAGCATCATAAATAGTTTCTTACATTCTAATCAATGACGCACACCATGCTATAGACAAAAAGTACTCAAAAATAGATTAGATTATGCCTTATCTTTTATTTCTCTTCATTCTCACAAAGACAAAACAAACAAACAAATCCAGCTCCTTACAACTGACAGAAAGCAAAATTCTAAGATTCATCGTCTCAGCTTGCAGGAGTAAACATCACTGTGGTATTACTGAAAAGACTATTTGGCTACCTATGAAAGCCAGAGCAGTATTTCAGCTAAAGTAACTCACTTCCATACTGCTCAATAACAGTTACACCTCACCATTGAAACAATTACTATTTATGAGAAACAGTCAGTACAATTTATGATGTCAATCTAGTATACAGTTCTAAAGACTCTCTTGCATCTTAACCACACCAGAAAAATTCTCCTACAAAGTAACCCACACTCTACACATAGCTTCAAGCCATCTCTGAAATCTCACTCTTCTGAAAACAGTTAAAAGGACATTTTATAACATAGTATAAATGGAAATGCTTTCATGGTCCAGGATAATAATTCTCTTGATTATTACATGTATTTTGATTCTAGGCATGGACATTCTCATCTCCCTGTACACTACAACTTAGACTTAATTAAATAATATTGCAAAAATGTTTCTATTTCTTTTCTTCCTTTCTTAAGTTGTTTAAAAACACTGCCGGTTTTCTTTGACTTTGTAGTTTCTTCAAGATATATAACTATTCACATGCATGTACAACTATCTCATTTAATGTAGATGAGTAGACAGGTGATCCACTGTGGTGACCCCTAACCAGGAAAAAGCCGAAAGAAGAAGAATGTATTGTCTTTTGTAACCTTCTTGTCTTTGAGCTCAGGTTATGGCTGATGTCTTCAGAGTAGTTTACCTACTTGGTTAACACATGGAATAAATAAATAAATATTTTCTGTTCCTACTCCAATGTTTAGACAAGAATCCAATAAAAAAAATTGGAAAGGAGGTATCATTAAATTATGACCGGAAACATTTTAAAGTTTAAATTAAAGGTCTTGTATACCTTTATAGCTTTCCTTTATCATCAAAGACAAGAACAGTAAACTGCAGAAGCCAGCAGTCAATTTGAAAAAGCTTATGACAAATGTATACAAATGTATTCAGAAACAATACAGTCATTAAAATATATGCAATTATAGACAGATAAATTATTTATAATACTTTTAACAATCATCTTGGTAAGGGTCCAGTGGCAATAAGGCATTCATGGAAAAGTATCCATCTGATCCGAGAAATCTGATAGAATCATGGTAAACTTTGGTAAAACCTTACATCTCTCCACTGTAGTGTCATTTAAAATTAAGTAAATAAATTCATCAATAGTATTCTTTTATTCTTTTCATACAAAAAGGTAATAACAGAACTGCCACTTTGTTACATCTAGACCCAAATTAGAGGTGGAAGTGAAAGAACATGTAATCAATGAGCCACCAAGGTATATATATCCATGTCCCGATGGCCTCAAAACTGACCTGTATTTTTTTTTTATTATTTAAGAATGAATTTCTTCCTTATCCCACAATATTGATTCAAGATGAATCCTTTCAGGCACACAAAGCTGTTGGAAGTATCAGTTTTCCATAAGCCTGTTAAGCCATCTAAAATACCAGTGTATTGCAGTCTTATTTCTCTCATTAATTTAAATGTTAAGCTTTATGATAAAATGCTAGCAAGTCCAATAAATCTACTTATGGCACAGAAAACTCATTTGGGTCAAGATGGATTTGTAAAGGGTGGATCAACTGTAGACTGGTAATTTGATATATAAAAATGCCAGCAGCACAAAGACATGTGTGTAACCTTGGCTACAAACTGTATGACCTTTGTTACAAAAGAGGTGACCATTTTTTATGTCAAGAACCAGAAATGCTTGCTGGGATTTCAGCTTGGTTTATCAAGGCTACTATAGTCCTATATCAAATACCTAACCAGAATTGCTGAGTGCACTAAACTTACAATGTTTTTAAAACATTGAATCAAAATGTGCACTATGATAGGGTGTCTTTTATATCATTTATTGTTTTTAATGATGGTTGAACCCTTTATTATTATGATCCACAAAACACAAAAGTTAATGGATATTGCTATGAAAAGGAAAGAGGAAAAAAGCATGATTTGCTAATGATTGACTGATTCATTCATTTCCAGTAAGAGAGTCAATGCTTCAAGGTTAGAAGTGCTCTCAGGCCTTGGCTGGCATAATGGTTAAGGTCTGTATCTTAAAGAGGCAAGGTGCATTGTCTGATTTTGATTTTGGGTATTGGCTAGGCTTGTAATAGACTGCAGACTGATAGCCTAGAATTTACTTATCAACCTTAAAAAGATAGAATCCATACTCTTTAATTTCATTGCTAAACATAAATTCCAAAGGAAATATAGGCCCCATATAGCTGACACAAGAGTAGTATAAAATATTTAGGAATACAGGAAGCTTTGCCATGGATAACCCACTTTGATTGTTGAATTAAACCTCAACTCTTTATTGTGTGATTGTCACATTAAGGAATTTTCATGGAACTATCTCAGTCTCCCTCAGCAAAACAGAAGTATTGAATATTCTCTTTATTTATAATTTACAGCTTGAGATACATACTGTTGTACCAGACCATCTGATAGTAATAAAAGCCCTAATAGATTACTAAAATTTTGTGTAGAAGAATAAATCTAGTTTTGTTTTTTAAATGATTCGGTGTAGCAACAGTTATATGGGTTGGTTCCTTGGTTAATATTGTTTGTATGCGCTCCCTATTCCTTAACAACCAATGTATCAGATTATGTTGGGAACTAACATGAATATTTGCACATTATGGGGGAACTTGATAAAGCCTACATGCTTGTTTTTTCTTGTGTAGGCATTGCAGGACACTGCTAACACAGGTACAAACATGTTTAGATTCAGTAAGTGCTACTGAAAGGCACACACAAGCTCGCCAACACAGAAACTTCCCTGGCATGCAAATCAACTCATAAGCAGGTGAATCTCATGCAAATAAGGCAGATAGAGCAATCCAGCAAGCAGGCAGGCAGCTCTGCAGACCCTGTGTCAGTGTTCGTACTCGTACATGGAAATATTCTGTGTAGAGGAATATAGACAGACAAAAGGGGTTGCAAAAATGTAGATAGATGGGCAGAAATGGCATAGAACATACAGATATGAGCGAAAATATCCTCTGTGTGTCTGATAAATTAAAGGAAATAAGTTAAAATAATTGTTTTTTAATAATCTGAACATCTTTGCGCAGGGCACCACAGTGCTGATTGTATCTATAGAATCATGGTAAACTTGGGTAAACCTAACATCTCTCTCCACTGTGTAGCACAGTGGTGCAGTGCACACCTCACCACCACAGCAAGCAAGAGGTTCTCTGATTCTCTTCTCAGGGGTGCCTCTGTGTGAGTTTTGCATGTTCTCCCTGTGTGGGTTTTTTCCTCCTACTCTGGTTTCCTCCCACATTCCAAAGACATGCATCTCTGGAGCATCTCCCGGGCCTCAAATGTTAAATAAATAAATAAATAAATAAAATCTAAAACCCACTGACATATTAATTAGTTTTGAACTCTGTTTAACTTAAACTAGGGTCAGTAAATGATATTAATGATATACTAGGCAGGTACAATGAAACATGTGTAGCCAGTCACGGAGTCAGCACCTATAGCAAGGCACTGTAAAATATGCATGCACCCTACAATCTGAGTTTTCACCAATAATCTGCACCATTAGAGTACAGACTTGGGAATTTTAAGTGAAAGAATGCTAGCGGCTGCTGCAGGTCTGCTGCATCTGTATGTGCTAGATGCCGAAGTCAATGCTAATGCTGGTGCTGCTGACAATAGGCCTAGGCAGAGAAGGAGAAGAGTGTTCAGGCCCAGGGAAACCTTCCAGAAGCTACATAAGCTGGAGAGTGTAGAGCGCTACAGGGTGGACAGACACAAACTACAAAAACTCACTGAGCTCTGCCGCCCTCAACTCAGATCCAGAGCTAACAGAGGGAAACTCATTCCAGTAGAAACAAAAGTATGTGTAGCCCTTAGGATAATAGCTACAGGTACTTTCCAAAGACCAACTGGGGACACAATGGGGGTCTCATAGGCATCTGCTTCCAGGTTACTCCACCAGTTCTTGGATGCCATGCTACCAAATGCCAGTGAGCACATTTATTTTCCCCTCAACCCTGAGGTGAGGGCTAGCAATATGCAACACTTCTACCATGTAGTGCACTACCCTGAAGAATTGGGTGCCATAGACTGCACTCATGTACACATCAAGTCACCACCTGGTGAGGAGGTTAGAATCTATGTCAACCACAAAATATACCATTCCATCAACTGTCAGGTTTTGTGCAATGCCCAGGGCATTATCATGAATGTTTATGCTAGCAGCTCTGGCAGTTATCTCAACTCCCATATCTGACATGCATCACAGCTTTACCAGATCTTTGCTAGGGAGAACATCTCACACTGTGGGATGCTGGCTATGCACAGGAACCGTGGATGATGACACCCATCAGAAATGCACACACACCACTGAAGAATGCCATAATGAGGCGCACACACAAACTAGGAACATCATAGAACATGTACTTGGCCTTCTGAAGTCATGGCTTTGGAGCCTCAATATATCTGGTGGAGCCCTGCAGTACTCTCCAGCTACATGTGCCCATATGTTCACAGTGTGTGCCATGCTACACAATATGATCCTGCAGAAATAGCTGTAGCTTGATCAGCAAAGGGAAGGTATACACAGCCTCCCACCAGTGCCTATATCACCACAGCCATAGTCACAGGAGGAATCAGGGGAGGAACCACCTCATGATGTCCCTATAGGTAGATGTAGGGGTGCCCAATACACCCTTGGCTTTGGCTACGATACAACACATAGCACATTTACTGACAACCTAGTGCCCTAGGGACTGACACCGTACTCCTACTCATATACATATAGTAACATTTGTTATGCCAGGCAACCCACACAACCTGTACCTATCCATGTATTGGTTGTGTACTGCTTGCATCACACAGAGTAAGCCCTGAACTACAGTCCTGTCAACTGCTGCATTTGTAAGGTAAGTCTCTAACCTACACTCTCCTTATAAGGATTACTATAATATGGTATTGTATGTATGGATCTGCTGCATTTATGCAAGGAAATATAGTAGGCTATGTGGACAGAAGTAACATCCACAGGGACTACAGGTACCCAGTCCAATAGTATGTGTCCCCTAATAATCACTAGGCCTCATGGTTGAAATATGCACTACATCAGTCAAGGGAGATGTGGTCACATAATATTTGGACTACTGCCTATCCTAGCAGATCACGTGCTGTTGTTCCCCCACCTCAACATAGCAGTGTTCCCATATAACTGCTTTAAAAGTAACTCAGCAATGGTATATCAGCAGATCAGGCAATCTCAGGGCTGTAACATAGAACTCAATCACACATTGTATATCACACGTAATGCTGGAATAACAAAATACATATTTATGCTGTTGATTGGGTGATGAATGACTCCACCATGTCTTGCAGCCTGTGGTGGCTCAGTGGACTTGGGAAGTTAGTATTGGTGAAGGTGTTGCTGCTTCTAATCTGAAAGTAGGCACATCTTTTACATGTGAGGTATTATTATGTTGGTGCATTCAAAGACTGTCATTCTGTGTGTGGTGTACCATTATGAACTTCAGTCACATATTAAGTACAGCAGACAACTGGGGAATACCGTGTCCATTTTGAATGATGTCTGTAACATACCTCTTAACCTCTTAGTGCAAGAAATCTGTTCAAAGCCTGACACAATGGGGGGACAAAGGCCCACAAATAGGGGCATATGTTAAATACTGCTTTCATAACCATAATCAGTTGCTAAAATTTACTTTTTTATTTATTTGACATTTGTTTTCCAGGATAGTCCATTGGGCCACAAGGAGCCCATTTTCAATGGAGTCCTGGGGAGAAATGCTCCAGAAAAATACAAATACATAATACAGAAAGTACAAATCTGTGGTATACATTTCAGTTAAACAATACAGTGTTAGAAAAGAACAAATTATAAACATTACAGAGTTAGTAAAGAACAAATCATAAACATTACAGTGTTAGTAAAGAACAAATCATAAACATTAAGTGTTAGTAAAGAACAAATCATAAACATTACAATGTTAGTAAAGAACAAATTATAAACATTACAGTGTTAGTAAAGAACAAATTATAAACATTACAGTGTTAGTAAAGAACAAATCAAAGAATTTTTGAATTACAAAAATTGCATCAGATTAAGTAATAGAGAGAAAATATATATATTTTTTAATTACATCAGGTACATTTAGTTGTTGGTCATATACATCACTAGTGATGGAGAACTAAATAAGGCAGTGATAGTCAAAGGAGTATGAAATCTGACAAGAAAGTGTAGTTAGAATTAGGTAGGATGGGAGCATGAGCATTTCCATTGTGAAGTAAGGTGTGAGTGCAGTGAAGTTTTAAACAAGGAGAGACTGCTAGTAGTGCGGATAGGAGAAGGTAGAGAGTTCCAAAAGCAAGCTAGAGAGAAGGACATCAGGTGATTCCCAGCTGGATGTGTAGGTTTGTGCAATTTAATAAAGTTTTGGGAATTGGATCTCAGGAGTCAGTCTGGTTTGCGCATTTCAAAAAGTGTTTGTTAGGGAGGGTCAGAAATATGAGTAATCATGAGTTTATGTGCTTGGATGAGTTGGGTATAATTTAGTAAGTTAGGTAACTCTAGCCAACCTAATTGATGGAGGAAAATGCAGTGGTGGGAAGAGGCTGTGTGACCTGCAGCAAACTTGGATATTTTGTATAACAAGATGAGAGTTTTGTTTTGAGGTAAGATTGTGGGTTGGTGAGGATAATTGCACCATATAAAAGGGAAGGGATAAGGTATGTATTGGCTAGTATAATCCTGGTGGAGGGAGAGATGAAGTGACTGTGACAGTAAAGCATAATTTTCCATGAGTTTTTTTGATATTTATATGTAGATGCTTGTCAAATTTTAATTGACCATCAATGGTTATTCCTAGTAATTTATTTATTTTATTTATTTATTTTACGTTTGTTGACCGGGCTAGTCCAACTGGATATATGTCCATTTTCAGCAGAGGCCCAGGGAGAAAAACTCCACATTCAAGCATTTGTAATAACAGGTAAAACATTAAGCATGGTTATAATCAGAGACCATTTCTAGGGGAGTATTATTTTTGATGGTGATTATGAAGGATTGTTTATCTATGGAAGAGGTTTTGGAGGCATTGAATAGCATAAGTTTTGTTTTGGTTGCATTAAGGGCCAGATGGTTGTCTAGCATCCACTGCTCAGTGGAAGATAAAGTGGCTTGTGTAAGATTGTTAAGAGTTGTGATGGAAGGGGAGGAACAAATTATAGTGGAATCATCCGCATATTGAATGAGGCTGGAGTTTGGGATGGCTTGGTAAAAATCGTTTATAAATATGTTAAATAGTAGGGGGCCTAGAATCGAACCTTGGGGGGTGCCTGATGATGTATTAAGGAATGGTGAGGTAGCTTTTTTCCATTTTACTGCCCATTGCCTGTTTGTGAGATAGCTTGAGAACCACTGGGTAGAGGAAGGGGATAGGTTAAGTTTAGAGACTTTGGTTAGAAGCAGGTTGTGGGAAATGGTGTCAAATGCCTTAGAGAGGTCAAGGAGAAGAGTGGATATGAAGTGACCAAAATCACGGGCTTTGTTGATTGTTTCTAGGAAGGAGAGAAGGGCAGTGGAGGTACTATGACCAGATCTAAAGCCATGTTGTGTGGGGGTAAGAAGGTGATTATTAATGAGATAGGGTAAGAGTTGTTGGTGTACACACTTTTCAAGAAGTTTAGAAATATGGGATAGGATGGCAATAGGGCGGAAGTTTGTAATGTTATTATTACTGCTGCCTTTGTAGATAAGAATGATAAAGGCTTTCTTCCAGAGTTGAGGGAACAGGAATTCTATAATGGACTGATTAATTAGTATACTGACAGGGAAGGCTATTTCTTCTGCAGCTATTTTTAGGAAGCAGGAGGGGGGTTTCATCAGGGGCATTGGAACCAGGCTTTAATTTTTAGGAGAAGTTTTTTTATAGTAGATATGGAGATGGGCTTGATGGAGAAATGTGGTGGTTGAGGGAAGGGGTTGTTACGCGAGATAGGGGTGGGTGTGGGTGGATGAGAAACCACTGAATTGTTGGTGAAGGATGATGTTAGTTTGCTGATGTAGTCAATAAAAAAAGAGTTAAATTAGATAGCTAAGTCCATGTTGGTTGCATCTGGTTTGGTGCAAGGGTTTACTGTTTTTCCAGGGTTGAGGAGAGATGAAATTCCTTTCCAAAATAGCTTGAGATTGGTATTGTGGTTAGCTTGGAGGGTAGTGAAATATACTTTGTGGTCAGAGGCTATATGTTTTTTTACCTTGTTTTGTAATGTTTTATATTCGGTGAGGGTGACAGGGGTTTTATTTATGTGGTATCGTGTCCAGGTCCTGTGGTGCACGGTGGCTAAAGTGTTTTTGGTTAGCCAGAGTACAGAGTTACTTTTTATATGTTTAGTTTTTATTGGGGCAAATAAGATGAGTAGATTTATGAAAGTTGTGTTAAAGTAGGAAAGAGCATCATCTAAAGGAAGGGTTTTTAATGGGTTCCAGTTGGTGTTTTTTATTGTGTTAGTGAAAATTTTGGGATTGAAGTTTTTTAAACAGCGAGAGGTGTAGGAGTGGGTTAGTTGCAGAGAGGAGGGGAGGCAATGGGCAAAAATGGGGAAATGGTCTGCTAGTGGGTCTGGGAGAATGCCACTGTCTGAGATGTAGTGAGAATGGGATACCAGAATCCAGTCTATAATACTTCCAGTAGTGAAGCTCTTAGCTGGCCTGGTGGTGAAACTGATTAGTTGTGGAAATTTGTATAAGTTAATATTGAGAGAGTTGGTGGGGCATTGTATTGTGGCCCAGTTTATGTTAACATCACCCAGTATTACAATTTCATGGTTAATGTTGGATGAGACTCAGATGAGAATTTGCTCAAGGGATGAGATATTATCTCCAGGGAGAATATAGAGGGAGAGAACAAATATTAGTTTATGCTTATTCAGGTGGAGTAGGGCTGGTATTGTTTCTGCCTTGCCAAATTTGGGGAAGGGTTTGGTGTAAGGGGTAACTGAGAGATATGCTGAGTACAGTAATGCTATGCTACCCCCTTTTTTGTGTCCTGTCATTCCTTAGTATGTGATAGTTGAGTGGTATTAATTCTGAATCTTTTATGTGGGGCTTAAGCCAGGTTTCTGAGATGGAGCAAGAGAAAGAAATAAAATAACAAGGTTTGTTTCAATAGACATTTTCTGAAGCATCTGAAGTCAGACACTCAAATGTATGTCACTATTTAGTGACTTCAGTCCTAAGGTCATCCAAGTGATTTGCTAGAAAACCACACATTTTATGAGGAACAGACCAAAACAATGAGCCAAAACTCTGGACATTCTGCAAAATTCTGGACAGTTGAGAGGTGTAGTCTGTAACACACAAAATCCTGGACTGGAGTACAGGTAGGTATGGCCTGGAGTCTCTTTAGAAGTGCTGACAGTCACACTGGGCATGCCCGAACACTTAGTTAAAATGAGCGCAATTCCGTTGCCCCGTCATCAAGCTGACATATTATGTATAGATATGTCCATGCATGCAGACAAATATGCATATACATATTCATTTGTCACTATCTATCTCTCACATACATAGAATATCTATTGCTATGTAGTGTCAAATTGATATATACCGATAAATATAGCTCTATATATATATATATATATATATATATATATATATATATATATATATATATATATATATATATATATCACACATTGATACATGTACTCTCCCCATATATCTACATAACACATATACATATCATACACACACAGCTACGTTTATACTGTATATACATCCCCGTTAATTACATAAATATGTGTGTGGATGTCTGTATTGTCCAACATACCCTAATAATGGTGAGTAAATCGGCACTATCACACATCCATACTGTTGCTCAAAGGATCCAAAGTAAGGGTGCAACAGTACACAATCCAATTACCTACAGATCCCTGTGCCTGCTGGATGTCACCATGTAGAGAGATGCAGGTGAACAGGTGGTGTAATGTATAATGTTGTCAACGCATGCATGGATGGGGCACATTGTGCCTGCCCACAGGTTTGCCTGTCTAATTGCAGGCAGCCACATATGTCCATACTTGTAACTGTCCACATATAGCTAGGATAATAACAGAAATCCCAGTGCTAGGATACTAGATGCAGATAACGGTCTGAAGCCATATCATTCTGCAGACCACAGATGCTGCTCAACACAAGCCTAGTTTGTGTCATGCACACGTACTGTGCCTGCAATCACATATATAAGAGACTCTACCTGTGGACTGTGCAATAAGTGCTCTGATCTATAGTGAATAAGACTAGACAGGTACAGGTTCTAATCTCACTCCAGGCTACCTGGTGCATGTGTGCGTGTACCCCTACAAAGGAATTACCATCCCCTCATGGGCTATCCTCCTGCAATGGTTATGCAATTTTTAGCCTGCAACTTGCTGCTGGCTTCCACACTGCCCTCATCTACAAGGCCTGATGATGTCATCTACTTTAAGACTACCAGCTGACAATGCAGTATCAAGACTTAAGCCATGGTGCATGCGGCAGATACTGTGATCTATAGTGTGCAAGACTAAATAGGTTGGAGTTCTAATCTCACTCCAGGCTACGTGGTGCATTTGTGTGTCTTGATAGCATAAATATGATTATTTTGGTAACGTAGAAATAGATTGGGTTTTGCAGTATTTTATTTGTAGCATGTGATGTGCCCTCCCCCCCAATGGACTGACCACAACAAGGCCTACTGATGTGAGCAAGCATAATATGTCCTGAACTGATAGTACTAGCAGACGTGAGGTGTGTTGCGTGCCTCACATACTGTGATCTGTAGTATGTACCATTACATAGGTAAGTGTTGTCATCTACACAGAGTCAGCTTGCACTACGTGCATGTCTTGGCATGTCCTGTATACAGTGACTGGAAGTAGTGCTAGCCTCAATGTAGCCATGGTTGTGTATGAGCCTGTCAAAGAATTTTACATCATGTTATGGAAACATAGGACATTTGAAGTTCACTAGCATAATGGCCATACAGCCCTCACAATCATAGACATCTTTATAGCCATAGTTAGGATTAGCACATATTGCCCAAGTCCAAGAGGGACACAGGCAGACACCCTACATTGAGATAACAGTTGAGATAACAGTTTCCATACCCTATGTTGAGATAACAGTTGAGATAACAGTTGCTCAACCAATCATACAGATGGCATGTGGTGAGGTGCACGGAGGTGATCTGTGTGCCATTAGGCAGGGTTTTGTTTCAAGGTGTGTTTAAGTCTGCTAGACGACTCTCTCCCACAGGCATGTAGTACCAACATCACAGATGACATTAGTATGTCCATACATTGGGTTATCCATCTACTATGCCTCCTACAAATAGGCAGAATATGCAATAAAGCAGGGTCACACATTGCCCAGTATGCAAGGCACAGATCACCTGTGCATAGCCTATATGCCACAGGTGACAATGACACTCATTGCAGACTATCTCCATTAAACACATACTGGAGACGTGAAGTAACCTTGTGAGGGAACATACTGTTGTGTGCAATTCCCAGTACTCCTTGTAAAGGTACATCACTAAATGGCCATTGCACTCAGATATTGGCATGCTGAGGGAAGAGTACTTGAAGGTTATGAGCATGTCACCTACAGGTGACTGTGGCCTCAGTTATGCCATATGAATCTTGCCATACCACTGCAGACACAGTGTGATCTGAGGCAGATTAGGTGTAAATCCGTGTGACCACGTCTATGGGCCACGTTTGTTCACCCCTAAATATGTAAATCACTTGTTGCAACTGATGTGCTACTTACCAGGTAGATAGGTCTAACTGATATTACATATATATTTGCATGGAGTTTATGGCCATGACTACATCAACAGGCATGTGTTCGCAATAACCTCTTGCAGGGTAGTGACATACCACCAAGGCTGTATGAGTGCTTACAATTTTCAGGCATCAGCCAACATGGTTAGCCACGGTCACACAGTCAGTAGTCACGTTTATTGTGGTTGAATGATTTCCAAGCAGTAGAGGACCCAGGACTGCGCACTGTTGAGCACTGCTGCAGACAGAACAGCTATTTGAGGTGGATGTCCCTATGCTGGGTATGTGTGCCAGCAATGAGCCACTTAGTGACTCCTAAAATGATAGTATCATGGATGCCTAAGTGGGTGCTTTGTAAATGTTGCCTGAGCAGAGGATATAGTCAGATGGCTTGGCTGAGTCTAGGGGATTGTATGCCCTGATGTACCCTCACCCATGTCCAAGGTCAATGCCTCAGAAATGTCCACCACTTGTAACAGTCATGCTCCCCCTGTCACAAATCCAAACTGTGTACAGTCAACTGTGTGTTGAACACATATATGTGTGCTGGTCAGCTCCATGATGATCACCCCTACAGCCATACAGACATGGAAAATCAGACAAAGAGGTGTGTAATTATGTCAGTCAGTGGATGCACCACCTCTTTGCAAGGATATAACAGTTGCCATTGTCCACCCAGCTGGTGTGCAACCAGTAGTGTTGGTATGATTGCAAGGGTGCTCCAATGGTGTTAGTAATCCTTGTCAGATTACATTAGTAATCCTTGAAAGATCACATGTGGGATTCAGCCTGGAATGTTAGCATGTGCAATAGATGCTGTGTATCTTCCAATGAGAGGCCAGTTATGAACTGGTTTGTAAATATGGAAGTTACGGCATAGGTAGTGCCTCCATGTTATGGGGGGCACCCTCATCCCAACTGTCACACAGCACTGTTTATTTATTTATTTTATTTTTTTTTTATTTTACATTTGTTGACCGGGCTAGTCTAGTTGGATATATGTCCATTTTCAGTAGAGGCCCGGGGAGAAAAGCTCCACTAGTTATTACAAGTTTAAACAGAAATAGACAATACAGGTTATAACAGATATTATGATGGCAGCAAACCAAAATAGCTAATAAAATAAAATGTAATAATATATATTTTTTTTTTTCACATGATGTGAATTACAGTAGTCAGACAATATATATGAGAAAAAAAATATATACATAAATGTTATGTAAAGGGAAAGTTATCAAGGATGTAGGGAAAAAATTATGGAAAAAGAAAAAAAGAGAAGAAGAAGAAGAAGCAGAGTTAGTCTGGGTTATTGCAGAAGCATAGCCAGTGTTTCTTGAGATATATTTTCAGTTGCCTTTTAAAAATTGTGAGAGAAGTCTGAGATATTATATCAGAGGGTAGTTTGTTCCATATTTTTCCAACAGAGTTGGAGAAGAGGCAGTCTCCTGCAGAGTTATTGGGTTTAGCAATATTAATCAGTAGTTTGTTTGAAGAGCGTAGATGTTTCAGGTTATTGTACTGACAGATTACTGTCCACCTGTTATTGTACAGCCTGATAATGGCAGTAGTTCACCAGCCATGTTTGCTTTGCCATGATGAGCCTGTGTCTCTCCTGTCATGCACAGCCATGGTCATGCCATTGTAATGCTGCTGACATAATACATGGGTGTAGAGCTCTGCATATTTGCCTGTCCTATCTGAAGGGGGAGGTGCAGTCATGCTATGCCAACCATCCCACAGGACGTAATAACTGTCTGTCTGCAAGGTGGTGATACATGCTGATAGTACTAAGGAGACTGATATGTAGCCAGATCCCACCAGGGAGGACCAACCTCACACTGGGGGGCTGTACTGATCACCTGTATTGGTAAACACATGGTGCACTATGTTGGTGCCCCATGTGGAGATGTCATGGCACTGCTGCAAGGTATTGTAGGTAAGGACCTGGACCATCCTTTGGGCAGGTGAGCCACAGCACAACTAAGCAACACAGTATATACATATTACACTTCCCTAACATGTGTGTCTCTGCTTTGTACAGACACCTTGCATGACTCTCTTCTTGCAACATGCTAGAAGTAACTGCAATAATTACTTGCACAAAAACAACTAGAATGTAGTGCCAAGCAGTGTCCCCAGACTCTGACTCATGTCACCTGAAATGCCATAATAGGAGTTAGCATGGATAGGATATATCTAGTGACCCTGGACCAAACAGTGTTACTTTTTCTCAAGGCAAGATCATGACTATCGACTGAACTGGCGGAGTCTATTGACTGTTGCACTATTCAATGGATGTCGGAGATATGTCTCACTCCACCAGTCATGGCCTGACAAGGTGTATGAAAATATTAGGCTAGCAGGCCTTGCTGGAAAATGTATATGTCATGTACAGTGTGTTTTGTCGGCTGATGGATACGCAAGTGTCTGACAGTCATATTCTGGGAAGATAGTAGTGGGAGACCTGCACTGTAATGACCCAAGTCACCAGTGGGATTTACCATGCTCCATTATTGGTGTACCCCATGTACATATTCCCTCTCTGCAGTCACAGCCACTGTCTGTGGCTTCTGACTGAGTAGATTAGTAGGTGATTGTATATTGGAAGCTGTCACAAACTCTCACACAGAACCAAAAGTTATCCAGGATGGCATAAGACATAGTCAGTTGTACTTTGCACCACTGACAAAGACCGTGAACAACTGCACAATACTATCCTGTGGGACATCATCCACCCATGCAAAATATTGTAATGTCTGCACACTGCACACAGTTAACCCATTACACATGGAGTTATGGACACATAGAGTAATGTAGCTTTTGACTTTCACTGGTCGGTAAGATGTGGGGATGCATTCACTGTTGTAAACCCTAAACTGACAGGTTTGCAATGTAATTCCCAAACTGTCACTGCTGTACTGAATGTGGCAGTCATCACAGCTATCATTTTGTGCAATGGCACCTTGTTATATCACTACACAGGCATATCATTCAACTGAAGCAGCCACACAGGTTCCACAGCACAGCAATACACAACATAGATAACAGGTCCTGTGGACTCTGTGTCATGACCGTACATGTGTAGTCTGTCCCCTTAATTCTTTGGTTCATAGGTTCATAGGTAGGTACTAGGCTATTGGCCCTAGGGCCTATATAAGCTGAGTCAAATGGTACCCTGGCTTTTGCCACCCAAGAAAATTATTTTCCTGTGCCCCTGTCAAGCAGAGCCACAGAAGTGATCCCAGGGGTGAATTTCCTATCTCCCATCCAATCATCAAGATTTTTCTTGAAGAGTGCTAATGAGGAGCTTTGTTTGATATAGATAGGTAGTTTGTTCCAGAGTATGGGAAGTCTGGAACAGGAATCTATCCCTCCAGCATGTTCTGTTTATTGTGGTGACAAGGTTTAGGTCCCTAGAGCGTGTAGCTCAGAGGGATTGGGATTTCTTTTTAGTAGAGCATGTCTAACAGCTCTGGGTTTGACATAGCTTTGTATGTTAGGCAGATATCGCCTCTGAGTAAGCAATATGCGACGGAGTAAAGCTGGAGTTTTTTGAGACGGTCTGCATAGGGCATCTGTTTGAGGCTGGTAATCCTCTTTGTGATGCATTTCTGTGGCCTTTCCAGTTGTTGTAGATGTCTTGTGAGGTACATACCAAAAGGGACGTTGTACTCTATAATGGGTCTAATGAGTGATGAGTAGAGGGGAACAATGACCTCTTTTTTCCTGGATGAGAAACCTTTTGTGATGAGGTGTGCCATGTAGAAGGATTTCCTGACTACTGTGGCAATGTGATTATCAAAGGAGAGACTACTGTCCACCTGTGTCCCAAGGTCTCTTATCACACTTTCTGTGTTAAGTAGACTACCACCTATGTGGTAGTTCATGGGTACAGAATTTTTACCAAAAGGGATGACAATGTACTTTTTGGCATTGAGCTTGAGGCCATGGCTTTAGCACCAGGCATCTGTCTCAGTGAGGCCCTTTTGTAGGATTTCCACATCATTAGGAGTTTTAATTATGGCTCCTAGTTTGCAGTCATCTGCAAACTTTGTTAGCCAAAGGCCTTCTGTGTTAGCCTGTACTTCAGAGAAGTAGATACCAAACAGGAGAGGCCCTAGGACTGAACCCTGTGGTACTCCACTTGTCACTGGTCTGAAGTTGGATTTAGAGTCTGCTACTTTCACAGTTTGGGTTCTGTCAGTGAGCCAGTTGGCAACTCATCTTGTTACATAGGGATTTATGCCAAGTTTAGTGACTTTATCTATAATTCCAGAGTGGGGGATGGTGTCGAAAGCATTGGCGAGATCTAGATAGGCTGTGTGTACCACCTTACCCTCACCTACAGGTTACAAAACCGAACTAGGTAGGGTCCAGACTTTGGAGATTACCAATGTCACTGTTTATAAGTTCCATGATGATGCATTCCATAGCCTTGCAGACCAGGTTCATCAGGCTAATGGGGCATTAGTTCCCGAGGTCAGTGGTGGCTCCCCTTTTGTGGAGCGGGATAACCATTGCTGTGTGCCATTCAGTGGGCACAAAGCCAGAGGTGAGGCTATGATTGAACATGGTACTTAGGTGGGGTGTCAGTTCGTTCTGTAGTTCATGTAGAATGCAGCCTGGGATGTTGTCTGGTCCCATGGATGCTGTGTTCTTGGCTTTGGAGAGTGTGTTTTTTACCTGTGCAGCCGTGATTACAGGGACTTTGCATTCTTCCGGTATACAGATGGGCCCTTTAGGGGATGAGAGAGGGGTAAAGTTAGCTCTGAACCTATCTGCCAGGATGTTGGTAATATCAGTTGGTTCTGTATATTTATGCCATTGTGCTGTAACTCAGAGCAGATCTGAGTGTTGCCATTGAGATTCTTGGCATAGCTATAGAATGCTTTGTGGTTGTCTTTAGAATCAGTGGTGATTTTGTTTCCGTAACTAGCTTTGGAGGATTTTATGAGGGATCTCAGCTTCTTACTGAGGCTGACCATAGAGTTCCTCCAATCATGGGATTTTACTCTTTTTTGCAACAGTTTCTTTCTTCTGTTATAGAGTTTGTTTTTGGCAGGGGACCATCAGATTGGCTTCCTTTTTTTGACAGATAGCATCTTGGTTCTGTTAGGGATTACATGATCCATGCACTCGTGTAAGTGCTTATAAAGTGCAATTGTATAAGATTCAGCAGTCGTACCTCAATTGTCCATCAGCATGGGTGTCGTGAAGTTTGCCACTTCTGTCTTAAGAAGCGTGAAGTTAGCTTTGGAGAAATTTTTTTACTATGGTTTCCCTAATGGGGGGTGGGATGTGGATGTCTAGGGTGATTTGCTTGTGGTCAGATCTGACCAATGAGGAATTGACCTCTGGTGTGGAACACAGGCTGCCCATGTTGGTAATGACCAGGTCTAGGATATTGCTGCCCCTGGTGGGGGTGTGGAATAGTTGATCCAAGGCGTTGGAATTTATGAATTCCAGAAAACATTGAGCACATGAGTTGGTACATGGTTGGTACATGAGTAGTTTTCCCAGTTAATGGTGGTATAATTGAAATTGCCCATTATTAGGGTGTTAGGTTGTACCCTAATATTTTCCAGCATATCAAGAAATGAGGAGTGGAAATCCTGGGGCATGGTGGGGGATCTGTAGCAAGCTACAATTTGGATTGCAATCTTGCCCAGAGTTAGTTGCACTTGGATAATCTCAGATGCATTATGCTGAGCAACTAGCCTGGAGGTGTGGATATGCTTAATGAATATGGACACACCTCTGCCTTTAGTGCTTCGGTCCAGGTTAGGTGGCCAAAAGGTGTTGTATGAATTATAGCCTGGTAATGCAGGGGTGCTCTCTGCAGCCTTGAACTAGGTCTATGTCACTGCCCAGATGTTGATGTTCTCCATTTTAAGGAGTGCCTCGAGTGACTACATTTTGAGGTTTAGACTTCTAGCATTAAGAAGCATTACCCTCAGATTTTGCTTGCTTGTACCTGTTACAGTGGTAAATTTGTCATTTGAATCTTACCTAAAAAAGGCACTATATGGGTGGCAAGAGCCTTAGCCAGTATCCAGAATCCCAAGGGTGATTTGTGCAGGCCATCTCTGGCAAAGCATCGTGGTTTGTATACTGGATCCCCTTAGACTGACACCAGAGGCTTGGCCAATTATTGAAGTCAATCATTTTGTCCTTGTACTGTGGTATCATTCTGGGTGACGGCAGGATGCTACTCATGGCTCTTTTGATAATCACATCACCACAGTAGTCAGGAAATCCTTCTACATGGCACACCTCATCACAAAAGGTTTCTCATCCAGGAAAAAGAGGTCATTGTTCCCTTCTACTCATTACTCATTAGACCCATTGTAGAGTACAATGCCCCTTTTGGTATGTACCTCACAAGACATCTATAACAACTGGAAAGGCCACAGAAATACCTCACAGAGGATTACCGGCCTCAAACAGATGCCCTACGCAGACCGTCTCAAAAAACTCCAGCTTTACTCTGTCGCATATCGCCTACTTAGAGGCGATCTCTGCCTAACATACAAAGCTGTGTCAAACCCAGAGCTGTTAGACATGCTCCACTTAAAGAAATCCCAATCCCTCCAAGCTACATGCTCTAGGGACCTAAACCTTGTCACCACAATAAACAGAACATGCTGGAGGGATAGATTCCTGTCCCAGAGACTTCCTATACTCTGGAACAAACTACCTATCTATATCAAATAAAGCTCCTCATTAGCACTCTTCAAGAAAAATCTTGATGATTGGATGGGAGATAGGAAATTCACCCCGGAGATCACTTCTGTGGCTCTGCTTGACAGGGGCACAGGAAAATAATTTTCTTGAGTGGCAAAAGCCAGGGTACCATTTGGCTAGGCTTATATAGGCCCTAGGGCCAATAGCCTAGTACCTACCTATGAACCTATGAACACCTTATTGTTTTTTCTGATTAGTGTCTGTGAAATGTAACCACAATCATATCTGTTCAGAACATGGGCTACCTCACCCATATACCTTTTGTTCCTGGAGTGGGAGAAAAAGACAGCATCATGTGACTGAGTTCATTTTGTATTCCAGAACTATTACAGTGGTATACTTAACTGCAGTGACAGTAGAACACACATGCATGGAATATGGCCATAATGCATTTATTAAAACAGACTTCCATAGGACTTAAAAATGTTGCTTAACACTTTAGTGGTATTGCTGTTAACTGTCTGAGAAGTCCACACAATATCTTCCCATAGATGGGCTACTTCAGCCATATACCTATATTTCTTGTAGTGGGAGGAATAGAGAGCATTATGTGACTGATATTGGCCTGGAGACAGCCTTGGACCATGCTATAAGTTAAACAATACAGTTTGCAGGTCATTTCGTTTGCATTCTACAGCTACTGCAGTCTTACACTTGACTGCAGCAAACTTGTCATAGACAAGTAATGCATACAGTTGTACTCTAATGGTTATGACAACTCAGTCCTGCTGTACACCATTTTGCTCACTGTTATTGGTATTGTTATTGTTTATTGCAATACAGTTGTTATTGTTCATTTATTGCCCATTTATTGCACTACAGTTTACTTTATTGCAGTAAGTGCTTTACTCTTTCTTGCTTACTGCATTACAGTTAATATAATAAATCTGTACATACCACACTCATGATGCAACCTGGCCAGGCACCAGGCATGGGACTCGACATTGTGAGCCCTCTCAGCTGCAGCTGTTGGGAGAGAAGTACACCATTTTTTGCAGACATTCAGCTTGCATATTGGTAAAACAGAGGAAAATATACTTACATATTTGTGGGACATTCCCAGCTCTAGCTTTTAGGACCCAGGTGTTCAAGGTTTACCTATTTCTCCTTCTCAGGTTATCATAATGGTGATGACAGTGCTCACCTGTGTGGGAGATGCTAGTAACTCTTGTGATTCCCCTGGCCAACCAGTCCCAGGTCTCCACCTTACACTCTGAAACATGGAAACCAACCTGCAGCAGCCTTGGTTTCTGATTTTTCACCAGCAGCCAAACAAGGATCCTGGATTCCTGAACACCCCATCCCTGTGCCTGAAAGCGTGCACCTTCACCAACACCACCTGCCATATCCACAGTTGATTAGACTCCAAGGGATGATGCAGAATTCCCTCCTGTTGCACTTAATATAGGCTATTTTCCTGCCCTTACATGTCACTGAGCAACATTAAAAAAAGAACCACATTGCTTAGCAGCGTGCAAACCATCTAAGCAGAGCTATGCAGGGCAAAAACTTGCACAACTAACATTTTAGCTAAGCTTAGCACCACGCAAATAAAAGTAGCCATTCGCATGTTTAAGTAGTGCTCAGCCCAGTGCAGTAATGCCATATTTCATAAATTTGTGTTTAAAATTAAACATATATAATAAATTAAATTATAGACATCTTATCATTGCTATGGACTCAAATCCAGGACCTATTACACATTAGGCTATATCTCTACCCATTTAGTTTCTTGGATATTACATAAACTAGTATACCTTCACATATACTACTGAGCTTCCTGTTAGCATTGCTAAGCATCATGGCATGCTGTGCAAATGCATTTAGATAAACCCTGACATAAATAATTAATGACATCTGGTCTCTATTTTTAGATGTCTAGCAACTATCAGCTATGTATGTATGAGTGCCGCTCAGCTCTGTGGCACTCTGCATGGTGCTGCTCAAACAGCTATTAAAAAAAAAAAAAAAAATACTTAAAATTACAAAAATATGTAATTATGATAATTAATGAAATCCGGTTTTTATTTTTAAATGTCTGGCAGGTGTTAGCTGTCTATATGTGAGCAAAGCTTGGCATTGCTGCACTCCACGCCATGCCATGCAAATAATGGAAAAAAAAAAAACGGGTAAAAAATTTAAATAAAATATTACACATTTGACCCAATCCACAGCATTTCAACTGTAGTGGGAGTAGTACAGGTCATCCACAACAATGGGTAGCCTCTACACTTTCCTATGCTCTCCCTTAGCAGTGTGCCATCATTAATATGAATGGTGCGCTGCAAAGGTTCCCTGTCTTACGCCACCCAAGAAAGTTAATTTGTACTGTCTTTCAGTAAGTAGAAAAAGTGAACTCTATATATATATTTTTTTTTAGTCTGCCACTCTCTTCTCTTGGATTTTTATGATTACCTTCTGCTTGTTCAGCATCAGCAATGTCTCTCTCTCTCTCTCCTTCTCTCTCTCTCTCTCTTCTAGGCAGGTAAGACTTAGGATAAATAATCCTGCTACCACAGTTGTATCTGTGCTGCCTCTCCTATGTACTGATACAAAAAAGCTATAAGGGTTAAAGCCTTCTAGAATGTTGGCATCTATGCCTCTAAGAAACACTCTCCTGGGGAATTTAAGTCAGGGGAGTATATACAAAGCAGTGTTACCATAGTGAAGTCAGATAGTGATGTTTATAGCAGGATGTGGGTGTCATCTCAGTAATTATACACCATGGAAAACGATACAGGTTTCCCATAAGTATAATTAAAACATATATTGCAAGTAAATGATAGTACTTTGCCAATTATTTTTACTGCATTGTGTTTTGCTAATTTGAAGATTATCTGCAACACTGACATTGGTATGTTGCATACAACAGCATTCAGACTCAGTACAATTTCTGTTGTGTCTAATTTGAGACTGGTCATTCATGTGAATTCCCAACAATGAAGTATTTGCTTACTGCTTATATAAGGGACTGTTATGCCTCTCACTGCAACGTCTGCTAAGAAGTCAGTATAACTACTCTGTATAAATGCAAGATTTCCTAAAAGAGCACCAACTGAAATATTTAAGTACAAAATGGTTTAACGGTCAAAATATAAGAACCTCAAGAAAACTGGGTAATCTTCTGTCAATGCCAGTTAAAGATACACTCATGTTTAACTCATTCCCATCAGTACAGCTATTTTGAGTGTGTACCTTTAACTCCTAGAGGGTGTGGCCGGAGCCTTTAAAAAATGGTGTTATCACCTTACAGTTCTAACAAATACTCATCGACAGTGGTCAAATATCAGTACAATCGTGTTTGCCATCATGTATGCCTCAAGATAAAATATTCTGATACCTTGTATGTAGCATGGTTTTGGAATAATTAATGTTAAAATTAAGAAGCAATATTTGACTATTACAGGTGCAGTAGGAGGTAACTCCAGAAATACCTGGAGGTGCAATCGGCTGTAATGAGTTAATGGAGAATTGATGCTTAATTGAGTAATATTCTGTTTTCATACATCTTATCTACTAATTCAGTCACAAGCAATTCATATCATGACCCCTGCATTCACCATCTTCGATTATGGTCTGAGTGCAATGGGCCATTAAGCTGTTGCTTACATCTGCTGTATTGACCACGTTAATCAGAAACTGAAATTGACATTTTTTTTATCTTACATTGATGGTATGCCCTTTGCTACTATGCCTGCAATGCTATTATTATTATATATTTCTTTTTTCATTTTTGTTCTTCAAGCAAAATGGTCTGATGAAGGCATGACCAAACCAAAACAGTGTTATACTTGTGCTAAGCATTTTGTTTTCAACACTGTACTCTTTGAGGGAGATTATATAGATCATCCTTCTCCTTCATGGTGTTACATCCATCTGATTAGAGCTGCAAGAGTCAAAACTGCTGTTTAATTTTTGAATCTCAGAAAAAGTATTAGTGGCTTTTTTTCCTAGTGACACTCAATATTATGTGTTTTTTGACATATTTTAAAAACACCATAATGGACCATTTTCTCTTCAGTGGAGACAGGATATGAATACATGAGGACTCTTCTTTCCAGTTACTATCTTTCAAAAGTCTTTCAAAAGGAGCTGTACTCTATTTACTTAAATTCTGACTGTCAGCTGTAAATGACAACACACAGTACAAGAGATAGGAATCCCTAGTCACTTAGATGTACAGGCACAACTCCAACTGGTATCATTTCAATGCTATATTGATATATTACTAAAGTGCTATAATAAAAATGTATGCATACCAAATATGGTAGATACAAAGGCAATTAACGGCACAGAATCCAAACAAAGGGAAGGAAGAGGTAATCATACTGCATTATTGATATCAAAGGGATCTTTCTGAAGGGGGAAAATACAATACTGGAAAAAGAAGTGGTTAAGACTGTAGTTGTCTTTTAAGTCTGTTTTTCAGAATGCATTAATGACCAGATGTACTTGAAGCTGTCATTGCACTAGTGATTCTAGCTCCAATATTTTCTACTTATGCAGCTGCAGTGGCTACCCCAAAAGTGTAGATAATAATTTAATCAGCATCTCAATTAAATCATTTTGAAGCTTTCCTAGATTGTTGGGGTACTAGTTATAGGTTCATATAGGTTCATAGGAGGTTACTAGGCTAATGGCCCTATGGTGTTTACAAGCCAAGCCTTGCAAAAAAACCTGTGTATCCAAATTGGCCATATGTAGGTGGTTATTGTTAGCACACCATATCTATGATCAGCAGTGACTGCCCCTGTCCATAAGGGACATGGGTGCCACCCCTCGAGGTGAATTTACAGTTACCCATCCAGTTGTCAAGGTTGCACTTAAATAGGGTCACTGAGGAGGTCTGATTCACTTGAAGTGGGAGCTTATTCCAGAAGAGCGGCAGTCTCTGGGAGATATATCTGTCTCTCCCACATGTTCTGCTAATGTGTCAGGCTAGGTTGAGATCCCTGGAGCGAGCGACTGTTGTCCTATTTGATTTGTGGATGTGCAGCATTTCAATTGGGGCAGGGTCAGAAACTGCTCTGTAGGCCAGGCACAGATCACCTCTCAGCAACCTGTACAGTACAGAGTACAGTGACAGGTATTTCAGTCTTTCCACTCAGGACATGTTTTGGAGGCCCAGGATTCTCTTGGTTAGAAACCTCTATGATCTCTCCAGTTGCTATAGGTGTCTGGTGAAGTACATAGAGAAGAGAGCATTGTACTCAATTATTAGTCTGATAAGGGTCAAGTGCAGCACAGTTATAACCTCTTTGGTTTCAGATGTGATGCCCTTATTTATGAGATGCACAATGTGGATGGCTTTCCTTACCACTAAGGATACATGGTGATATAGGTTTAGATGGCTATCAACCTGTGTTCCTGGATTTGAGCTTAGAGGAGTGTTATCTATATTGTAATTAGCAGGGGCTATTTCTTTGACAACAGGGATTATGAGGCATTCTTTTGCATTTAGTTTTAGTCCATGCTTTGACACCAGTAATTTGTCTGTGACAGTCCCTTCTGTAATATGTTAACATCATTGGGGGACAGATTGCAACCAGTTTACAGTTATCTGCAAAGATGGTAAGCCTCAGGCCATTTACTTTTGCCTGGACTTCAGAGAAATAGATTTTAAACAGAAAAAGGCCCAGCACAGATCCTTGAGGCACACCCCTGGTAACTGGTGTACTGGTGGTCGTGGACTCCCCAACGTTTACAGTGTGCATTCTATCGGTGAGCCAGTTGACAATTCATCTAGTGATGTATGGGTTAATCCCCAGCTGGGAGAGTTTATCAATAATCCCTAAGTGGGGAATGGTGTCAGATGCCTTGGCTAAATCAAGACAGGCTGTATGTACTGCTTTCTCCTCATCCAGGGCTTTATTGACATTCTCAAAGAAGTCCACCAGGCTTAATAAGTAAGATCTACACTTGACAAAACCAGACTGGGTTGGGACAAGAGTTTGAAGTTGCCTATGTCCCAGTAGATAAGGTCCATGATGATTCTTTCCATGGCCTTGCAGATAAAGCTGGTCAGGCTAATGGGTCTATAGTTCCCAGGGTTGGTTGATGGACCCCCCCCCCCCTTGTGCAAGGGGATTACTGTTACTGTTCACTACTCTGCTGGCTCAAAGCCAATGCTCAGGATGTGGTTAAAAGGAGTGCTTAGTGGTTCTGCTAGGTCTTGTTTTAGATAGTTTAGTAAGCAGCCTGGGATGTTGTCTGGTCCCATACAGGCCCTATTTTTGGCCTTGGAGAGTGCTTGTATGCTCTGTTCTTTGGAGATACTCGATAGAGGACTGGAGTCAGGAATGCTATGGGTATGGCTGGTGTGGACAGGAGGTGAAGTTATCGCCAAATCTGTCAGCTAGCAGACTGGCAATTTCTTCAGGTTGTGTGTGTGTGTGTGTGTGTGTGTGTGTGTGTGTGTGTGTGTGTGTGTGTGTGTGTGTGTGTGTGTGTGTGTGTGTGTGTCTGTGTGGCACCATCCACTATAAGTTTGGCACAGAGCTGGGCATTCCCTTTTAGATTTCAGCTGTAACTATAGAATGTCTTATGCTTGTCTTTAGCTAAGGATGCTAGTTTAGTCTCATAACTAGCTTTAATGGACTTAACATGGTTTCTGATTTGCTTGCTCAAGCTCTGGAGGGTATTCTTCTTCTGTTGACTAAGTTCCCTCTTGTTTTTAGATATCAGTTTCTATCTTTTATTATATAACTTATTTATACTTGCAGTCCACCAGGGTGACTTGTTTTTTTCAAGAGATTCTGGTTTTAGTCCTGATGGGTGCAGCCGGATCAATACATTTGTTTAAGGGGCTATATAGGACATTTGTGTACTTCTTGCATATGAATCATTGTTGGTTGTGAAGCCTTTTATATCATATATTTATTTATTGCCAGTTTGATTACCAGGGAAGTTCACTGGGTCCAGTTTTCAGTGGAAGCCTGGGGAGAAAAGCTCCATGAAACAGATTACAGTAAAGATAGCAGTCCAATAAAAATAAAAGTATAAGTACAAATACATATCAAATAATACAAAGCGTGAGCAATATTAACCATAGTCAAAAAATATCATGTAGATACATTTTAACAAATTCACACAGTTAAAGTCAAAAGTCAAAAGCTATTTACAATATTTACAGAGTGTGAGAGAGTGTATGGGAATTAGCTATAGAAGGTTATAGCTAACTATAAGGTGCTTAGGAACGCAGGAGTATACCCTCCTAGGGGCTTTTGTTAAAGAGTTCTAGGTAGTGAGAATGCAGGTACATTTCCATTTGGAGGAGAGGTAGGTGTAAAGCTGAGTTTTGAAGTTGTTTGTGTTTGACATTGTCCTTAGTGTGGAAGGGACAGAGTTTCATTTCTTACCTAAGGAGAAGGAGAGGAGAAGTTGTCCAGCAGGATGTTTAGGTTTGTGGACAGTAATTAAGTTTTGGTGTTCAGATCTGAGAGTTCTATTTGGGGTATATGGGGAAAAGATGTTAGAGCGGGGCATTTGGTTGGATTAAATATTAGTCTATGTGCTGTAGTGAGCTGGAGGAAGTCCAGGTAATTTGTGAATTCTAGCCAGTTGAGGGATTGGAGGGTAACACAGTGATGAGTGGAATGTTTGGCTTTGGTGGCAAATTTAGAAATTTTGTTTTAACATCTTTTAAGTTTGGAAGTGATGGAAGAGGAGAGGTTTGTTAGTAGCGGGGTGCTGTACAGAAGGGAGGGAAGGAAGTAAGAGGAGGCTAGAGTATGCCTGGTAGAAGTAGAGAGGAAATGGTTGTTCCTGTATAGCATAACTAGTTTTTGGTGGGTTTTCTTTATATTTTGCTGAATATGGATGTCGAACTTGAGGTGTTCGTCTATAGTTACACCGAGTAGTTTGGCAAAGGGAACAACTTCAATCAGAGAGTTGCTTTGGCTAAGGACTTGGAAGGAATTTTTATCAAAAGAGAAAGAGAAAGATTTTGAGGGTGTGAATAGTAGTATTTTAGATTTGTTAGCATTGAGACAAAGGTGATTTTGGCGCATCCAGATTTCAGTAGTTGAGAAGGCAGTCTGAGTTTTAGATTGGAGTTCAGGGAGGTTAGAGGCAGAGCAGACAAGTGTAGCATCATCTGCATATTGGATGACTTTGGCATTAGGAATAGCAGAGTGAAAGTTATTGATAAAGATATTAAACAGCATTGGTCTGAGGATGGACCCCTGTGGTACTCCGGTAGGAGAGGGTAAGAAAGGTGAGGTGTCTTTTTTCCATTACACAACCTGAGATCTATCTGACAGATAGCTTGAGAACCAGGAAAGAGTGTTTTGGGAGAGATTTAGGTTTGAGAGGTCACTTAGAAGGTGCTTACGGGAAACCATATTTAATGCTTTAGAGAGATCTAGGAGCACTGTGGATACTGAGTTCCCAGAATCTTGGGCTTCATTGACAGTTTCTAAGAATGAGAGTAGAGGTGTTATGGTGCTATGCCCTGGTCAGAAACCATGTTGGGTAGGGGTAAAAAGTTGTTTTTTAGTCAGAAAAGGCATAGGTCGGAGGTGGATGCATTTTTCTAGGATTTTGGAGATTGGAAAGAGAAGAGCTATAGGGCAGACGTTTGAAATGTTAGTGTTTTTGCCTGCCTTGTGGAGAGGAAGAATAAAGGCAGAACACCAAAGTTTAGAGACATATGATTCCTTTATAGATCTGTTAATTAGGATACCGATTGGGAGAGCTATACCACTGGCAGCAGACTTGAGAAAGGAAGAGGGGATGTTGTCAGGTGCATTGGAGCAGGGTTTATGTTTGGATAGAAGTCTTTTTTTGTAGTTAGTGGAGACAGGCTTAAGCTCAAACATAAGAGGGAACATATTTGTGGGCTTAGATGAGGTGGAATGTAGGAGAGATGGGTCGTTGTTGGGAAAAGATTTCATTAGGTCAGATATTGACTCTATAAAGAAAGAGTTGAATAGTGAGGCTAATTCGAGGTCAGATTTACTTGGCTCCAGACAGGGGTTATTTTTGGAGCCTGAGTTGAGGACTGAGTTTATGGAGTTCCAAAAAAGCC
Organism: Protopterus annectens; assembly: GCF_019279795.1. Lineage (NCBI taxonomy): Eukaryota > Metazoa > Chordata > Ceratodontiformes > Protopteridae > Protopterus > Protopterus annectens. The sequence continues at coordinate 1,829,234,421 of NC_056743.1, read as the reverse complement.
TAGGGTTTTGGGGATGGTAGGATTGGAGCTTAGTGTAGTAGAATTTTTGGTCTTTGAAGATTTGTTTTTTGCAAAGTTATGCAGCTGTGTATATCAGAGAAGGGTTTCGGGAAGTTTATTCTTTTGGTAAAGCTTCCAGGATGTGTCTCTTTGATGTATAATTTGCTTTGTTTCTTTGGTTAGTCAAGGGGCAGTTATAGTTTTTATTCTTTTTTTTCTTGGTGGAGCTAGGGAGCCAAGGGGCATTTATAGTTTTTAATTCTTTTTTTTTTCTTGGTGGAGCTGGGGAATTTAGAGCATCTAGGAAAGTAGAATTAAAGTGGTCTATGGCTTTATCAAGTGGAGGGGTTTTTAGAATGTTCCAATTCATTTGTTTGAGATAGTTAGAGAAGGTTTTGGGGTCAAATTTACTAAGGTTGTCAGTCTGAATATATTGATGTTGGTGTGGATGGGAGGTGGTTGCACGGTAAATGAAAGCTGGGAGGTGGTCACTAATACAGTGAGAGATGGTGCCAGAGTTGGTAATTTTATTTGGATGGTTGACTAAGATCCAGTTAAGAGTGGATCCTGGGGGATTTGTTTTATTGGGTCTGGTGATGGAATAGGTTACTTGAGTAAAATTAAAGAGGTTAATGGACAGAGAGGGTATGGGACTGTTGATTTTATTTGTCAATGTTTACATCACCTAGTATGTAAGTTTCAAGGTTAATTTCAGCCAAGGCCCATTGGAGTATGTCTTCAAGGGTTGAGGCATTATTTCTGGGTGGGATACATATAAAGGACGATGATACAGAGGCGTTTGTGATTATTCATTTTTAATAGACCAACTGTTAGTTCTGCATTGACAAATTTAGGAAAGGGGGTTAGTAGGGGAATTAAGGTAAGTATTTTGGAATAGATAAATGCAACGGCTCCACCTTTTTACTTTGGGCAGTCACATTTAAGAGTGTGAAATCCATAGGGTAGGATTTCAGAGCCAGAGATGTGGGGTTTGAGCAAAGTTTCAGAGATGACTGCAATGTCAGGTTGGTTATGACTTTGCCATGCTTGAAATTGATGTGTTTTGTTGTTGAGACTCTGGGAACTGAGTGTGAAATATTTAAGAGTATTGTAGGGGGATGAAAGGTTAGAGGAAGGCGGAGGGTAATTGTTATTTGTGGGTGGGTTAGGTCCGGGGTTGGGGTGAATGTCTCCAGCTAAGATGAGGTTATTGAAGGAAGTTATTTTACTGTGTTTTGGTTTGGATTTAGGGTATTCTGGATGGTCTAGTATTTGTTTAAGAGTAAGTGTCTTAGCAGTAGTGGAAATCATTTTAGGATTAAAAAGGTGCAGAGGGTTTAGCTGAAACAGAGAGGAGGAGATGGAAAAGAAATGATTATTTGTGTGAGGGATGAGATGGATTTGTGTGGGAGTATGGTAAGGGGTAGAGAGTAGGAAGCTGATTGGAGGTATAGGAGCTGGCATGGTATAAAGTTGTTAGGAGTAGTAGGAGGGAGATGGGGGTTCAGAGTGTTAAGAACAGTAAGGAAAGCATGGTTAGAAAAAGGTAGTTTAATATGGGAGGATTTGTCATTAGAGAGAAGAGCTGTAGGATGAGAGGGGGTATTGAAGGAGTGATGTATTTAATTAGTGATGTATTTAATTATGTGGGTAAAAGGAGGAGGAGTAAAGAGGGGGAGGCTTTGACTGGATGGTTGACTGTGGGTGAAAGGAGGAGGGGTAAAGAGAGGAAGGCTTTGACTGGATGGTTGACTGTGGGTGAAAGGAGGAGGGGTAAAGAGGGGAAGGCTTTGACTGGATGGTTGTCTTGAGTGGGTGGAGAGTGGTTGAAATAAAAGTAAGAGTAGTGGGGGGTGGGAATTGGGGGCAGGGTAGGGGAGAGAAGTGAGCCCGCAGGAGGAATGGAGCAGGTAGAGCCAAGGAGAAGGAAGAAAGCCAGTGAAAAGTTATCAGTGAAGCTGAGAACTAGTTCAGAGGTAAGGAGGCGCTGACATAAGACACTATGTGTGTGAAATTAGAAGGATACAGAGGGCTGACAGGGGATAGGAGCTGACAACAGGGCAGTAGCAGTTTAGTAGACTATAGTAAGTATTAATAGGGCTAAAACAGGGCAGTGTAAAATTAATAGACAGTTACAGTCCTTTTGGCTTGTATTAAAAGATAGGTAGTGGTTGAAGAATTCCACCTGGTGGCCTAACTTAGTAAGTACAATGGTAAGCTATGAGCACTCAGAGGAGGGGGAAAGAGCCTAGGAGAGTAAAGGGACATAAAATCCATGGTAGACTGCTAGCAAATGCATGCAGTGTTAATATGCAACAGTGGTAGGTATAGGATATATTTTTATTTTACAATAGGGTACATACACATTTAAAATTAGTTCTTGGGGAGGCAGAGTGGTTACAGAAGCACTGCAGGATCCCCTTAAGATGAACTTTACAAAAATAGCAATAAGAATCACAAACAAAAGCATCACTTAGAAGGTTATAGTTTGCTTTTCATTTTTTTTTTTTTTGGCCCTGGTAGGGGTGTCGGGTCTGATCTTTACTTCAAATGAGACAGATTTATGGTCTTACTTAACCAAGGAGGCAATTCACTGGGGGTAGTGCAGTGCCCCCCCATATGTTGGTGAGTACTAAGTTTAGGACATTTGAGCCCCTTGAAGGGGTGCAGACTAACAAAGTCCAGGAACCTCTGAACAATCATATTTGTTCTCATGTAAATCACCCAATCAATGGACACGTAGTTGAAGTCTCCCATGACCAAGGTGTTTGGCTGTATATTGAGTGACTTCAGCAAGTCCAGGTAGGTGGTGTGATTCACTGGTTCACGGTGGAGGACCTGTAGGTAGCTATGATGTGGCAGGATATTTTACTTATAGTTATTTGGACCTGGAGTAGTTCAAAATAGTCACACTTTTTCACCAGTCTTGAGGTGTATTTTGATTTAATGAAGATGGCTACACCTCCACCTTTGGTTCTTTCATGCTTGTTCTGGGGTCTGAATGTGTGAAAGGCATTGCAGCCTTGTATGGCTGGAGTGCTCTCTATTGCCTTAAACCAAGTTTCATTGACTGCACAGATGTCAGCATCTTCCAAGGTGAGGAGTGTTTCCAGGGAGTGCAGTTTACTGTTTAGACACCTAGCATTAAGCAGCATGGCTCTGAGCTTGCCTTTGTCTCTAGTGGGTTTTTTTACATCAGAAGTTTTGTTGTTTTGACATATCCTAAATAAGGCACTATGGGAGTGGCAAGTTTCTTTGGCATTATCCAAAAGCCTTGAGGAGGGAGGTGAAGGCCATCTCTGGCAAACCATCATGGTTTGTTGGCTATGTCTTCCCAGGCTGAAACATACTGGATCCTCCTGGAGTGACACCAGAAGCTAAACTAATTGCTGAAAACCATCATTTTTGTCTGTATTGTGGCATCATCCTAGGTGAAGCCAGAAGACTGCTTAGGGCTAGGGATATAACTGCTTGGGACACATAATCTGAGAGGTCTATCATGTGTCTGTTCATATATTCCAGAGAGGTACATTTCAAGTTATTCACTCCAACATGTACTATGACAGAGTCATAATGGTCATTGTTGCTGAGAGACTTGAGTGAATGCATGATTTGATGGATTCAGGCACCTGACAGGCAGCTGACCGCGACTTTCTCCTTGTCCAACTTGGTGAGGGAGACATCTGTGTGTCTCACTATTGAGTCACCTATGACCAGGACATTTGGTTTTGAGGTGTTTTGCCTTAGGGGCTTAATTGCTGAGACTCTGATATGTGTGTTGTTATGTATAATGGTAGATTATGTTCAGGTACCAGTATGTGTGGGTTCTTTGCCCTTGGCAGCTCTCGGGTCTCTTGGTGAATACCTCCACGTATGTGTGTTTATGTGTCTAGAGTTTACCTTGAGTAAGAGGAGAGGTATGCGTGCTGCCAACCTGTTTGATGACTTGCTTATTGTTAAGTGAGAGGACTGATTCACGTTTCATTGTATAGTTACATCTCTCACATACTGTATTTGTTTGCTTTAGGAACAGGTGGTTGTCAGTATACATGAGGCAATTGCTACATTGCCTCAGGATGCCCATGTTAATCAGGTCAGGTAGAGAAATTTTGGGAAACTGACTGTCCCTAGTAGCAGGTAATTCTAAGGGTTCCTATCAGCAGAGCGAAAGACACTAATTGCAAATATGGAAAGAGCGACACGTATTGCATGAAATATGGAAACGCCAAACGTCTGAAACAGCAAAAATGGAAATGTTGAAGTGCAATGGTTGGCCCGTCTGCGGCATAGCTCCGTAAGGTAAGTGTGCGATAGATAGGACTTTAGGGTTAGGATGTGGGTTAAGGTAAGTTAATAGATAGGTAATGTATGTAAGATTTAGTGTAGTGTTAGAAATAGGGTTTTATTTAGCTGTATGTATGTGTATTATTTATTTGTTTTGGGTGTATGTCTGTAGGGGAAGTGTATGGTAGTTACAGACCTTAGGGTTAGGGAGACGTTAAGGATAGTGCATAGTTAGTTATGTTTGTGGGGTTTAGTGTAGGGTTAGAAGTAGGGTTTTGGTGCTTTACTTTAGGTTAGAAGTAGGGTTTGGTTAGTGTATGTATGTGGTTTATTTATTTTGTTTGGGTAGGTAGTATGTAGCAGATGGTGGCGTTGGCTGACTATGGCAGTTAGTTATTTTATTTTTCGCTGTTTAGTGCATTCAGGATTTTTGCGGTTCGCGTTATAGCTGTCAACGTTTAGGTATTCATTTAAAGGGTTTCTCGATTTGTTAATATAGACCCAATTCCTAAGTACTAGTTTATGAGAGGGCAAATTAGATCAGTTATTGCTCTGGGGAAAAAAGGAAACATTCTATAAAAGGTCAGAGATGAAAAGTTGGGCGACACTGCTCAGTGCTCAGCTGAGCTGCCCGAGGTGCAATAGGGACACTTGGGATGGTTTCCCTGACAGGAGTCTAAGGAAAAAAGTGCTTCTGGGTGTCTGCATCTATTAAAGGCACTGCTAACCCCCATTGCATGGTGCACAGCTATGCACAAATGTGAGGGTTATATACAAGAAGAGTTCAACAGTTTTAACACAATCTAACCAATAAGAAAAGCCCCAAACTGAGCCTTTTTCCATAAATCTCCAACTCAGATGTATCCTGAGATAGATGCTTCTGCCACAAGGGTGCAGGGAAGCCCTCTTAATGTACAATGGCTGCTTTTAGTGTTAAAGTGGCACCAAACTAGATTCAGCAAGTCTCACAAGGGTGGCACGAGAATGCACAGTGGTGTCTTCATAAACTCTCTCAGTGACTGGGCTACCTGCTGTGTCCACTACAATGCATTCATTAGTGCAATTGAACATTCATCAAGTTTGTCTAGGTATGACCTAAGGCATGGAAAACTATATACAGGTGGTAACAACTTACCAACAAAGACTAGCATCTAGGATGAGTTTATGAACCTGCCATGTTGCCTTTAAAAAGAGCAGCGCTACCTTGTTGCTTACCATTTATTTTCTTTTACGGAAAATGCAAGGTTGTTCTGTTGCTTTAAATTGGCTCTCAGTACCACAGGGGATATATTTCTATTGTATACTTGTCTTCATGTTTTTTTAAAGCAAGACAATTGTTTTCGCATTTGTTTTACTTTTTGTACAGCAGATGACCAGCTAGCAAGAATTATGTGGGAAGCTAGCGCATTGCCTTCTAATAACCGTGGGACCTTTTCACTGTTTGAAAGATTTCTGGAGTTGATGGATATTTTGTTAGTCTGACTAAAGTCATTAGAATCCTTTATACCTACCTATAACCCATCCAGACCAAGAACATAATTGCTTTTATAAAACGTGTTCTGCTTTTCCTTCCAGGCATTGCAATCGTTGTTTCAGTGCTTGAGTATATTTGAAAGGAGAATTTTAGATCTGTTTGTGCTATCCTTAAAAAAATAAAGCTTTTTAATGTGCTCCACTGTCTAGTAATTCTACAATTTCAGCAGTGTTAATGAATGCAGTTAAATTCCAATATGACAGAGAAGTATGGAAATATGTTAACAATAGCTGCAGCATTAGTTAATATGCATCTATAATGAGCTGTTATTGTCTCTGCCAGCCATTGTGGTACATTTCATCACTATCGAAGTCCCTAAGTGATTCAACTGCACTTATTATTTCAAGGACTACACAGCATTGACTTTGTGGACTTGTACCATGTGACTAGGAATATGTGTGGTGGCCTCATCTGCAGGACCATGGAAATCATGGAGTAGCTACCAGAACTGATACTATAGTATGTGTGTCTATATGTGCACTATTTACAGGGGCTCTTTAGTGATCAATTAAGGACACAGTTAGAATATCTCAGACATCAGCTTTGAGAATACCCCATCAGTATTTCAATGCCATGCTGCTGAATGTGAGGGAGGATTTATTGTTCTCATGAGCCACAAAGGAGAGAGAGATAACAACATGCAGGACTTGTCCATTTTCCTTAGGTACTGGGGACAATACAGAGCACCCACATTGAAATAACGGCCCCAGCTGGGGAACAGGGAGGAAGGTAAGTGAATTGCAAAAGGGATCACCCCATTAACTGCTAGGTGATCTCTAAAACACAGGGAATCATCTACAGTATATGTGCATGCCATCCAAGCAGTTATCATAACTTCCACAGATACCACACCTGTGACTTGTACCAATGGTTTGTGATGGGTGACTTGC
>NC_056743.1:1828950213-1829220213 GCF_019279795.1 Protopterus annectens | reverse complement strand
GAACAGTGTGGGGCTGGGAAATTTTTCTTTCCTTGTTGTTGTGCCGTGTCAGAGTCGGTATACCTAACAGGAATTTGGGGGTATTTTATTTCTTTTTTTTAATGTTGTTTTCTGGTTTATTTTTTGTAGTTCAATCATTTTTATTATTGTTTTGACTGTTCACTGTTTTATTAGGTAATCACACACGCGCGTGCGCGCAGACACACACACACACACACACACACACACACACACACACACACACACACACACACACACACACACACACATGTATATAGTTATATTATAGACTCCCTTCATTGTCATGTCACAGTAACATTGTATGTGATTTGGTGTGGTTCCTAAAAGGTCTGCTTAGTGTATTCTGCATATGAGATTCTGCTGAACTTTTGGCTGTATGAGACACTAGTGAGGCTTTGCAGAAATATTCTTCAGATTATGGGTGTATGTAGTAGTATGCAGTTGTGAATATTGAGGCAGTTTGGACTGCTATGCTTGGACAACATCTCCAGGGTGGTCTCATGGTCTGCCAAACATTATCTATCGTGAAATAAAAAGTGTTGCTATGTTCAGCACTACTAACTCAGTTTTGTTACCTTATGTGCTGAGCAAAACAATTGCTAAAAAAGGTACTTAAAGCCTAAACAGCACACTATTTGCCTCTGTATTTTTGAAGTATTTACTAATTCAGCAAAATAGCTGCAGTTTTCTTTTCCTTGCCTCCTCATATTTCTTTGTGACAAAAATGAGCAGAAAACCAAAGAAAATTAAATGATTAGGACATAGCTGCAGATTCATGTTTTGAATGAGCAACAGTGAACCTCTATAGAATGAAGTATGTTTTTAATCCTGGTGGGCAGCCAGTTATGGGCAGCCAATGGATGGCTGGAGTAACTAACCCAGCCACAGGGGATGCACAAGCCAATGTATTTCTTCATTCCTGTCCCAAGTCTGGATAAATGGTGATGGTACTTCAGGAAGGGCATCCGGTGTAAATGTTTTGCCAGAGCAAATATGTGGACAACAAGACAGATTTCCATAACAGATCTGTCAAGGCCAGGGTTAACAACAACCACCTTCAGTACTGTTAGCCAACAGTGTGCTAGTGGAAATTGGGCTAATGTTGGCCGAAGGAGAAGACAGGGACAACATGCCTTGAGGCAGGAGGAGAGGAGGTGGAAGGTTAGGATTGTGGACGTGAGGTAGGAACTTTGAACATTGGCAGTATGACTGGTAAAGGGAGAGAGACAGCTGATAGGATGGAGAGAAAGAAGTCTTATATATTGTGAGTGCAAGAGGCCAGATAGAATGGGAGTAAGACCAGGTGTATTGGAGGTAGGTTCAAATTTTTCTACCATGGTGTGGATGGGAGGAGATATGGGGTAGGGGTTATCTTGAAGGAACAGTATGTCAAGAGTGTTTTGCTGATAAAAAGAGTGTCAGACAGTGATGTTTATAAAGCTCGAAATAGAAGGCTTATAATGAATGTTGTTAGTGCATATGCTCCACAAGTTGAGTGTGTGATGGATGAGAAAGAAAATTTTTGGAGCAAGTTAGATGAAGTGTTGGAGAGTGTACACAAGGGTGAGACAGTGGTGACTGGAGCAGATTTCAATGGTCATGTTAGTAAAGGGAACAGGGGGGTTGAGGAGGTGATGGGTAGGTAAGGTGTTAAAGAGAGGAATGCAGAAGGTCATATGGTAGTGGATTTTGCAAAAAGGATAGACATGACTGTGGTGAATACATATTTTAAAAAGATGGAGGAGCACAGGGTAACATACAAGAGTGGAGGTAAATGCACACAGGTGGATTATATCCTAAGCAGGAAGGCCAGTCTGAAGGCTGCAAAGTGGTGACAGCAGGAAGCATAGTTAGACAGCATAGGTTGGTGATCTGTAGGATGACATTGATGATCAAGAAGAAGAGGAGGAAAGTGAGAGCAGTGCCAAGGATCAAATGGTGGAAGTTGAAAAAGGATAACTGTAAGGTGTAGTGGGTGGCATTGAAGAGCTACCAAATAGCTGGGCAGCCACAGCAGAGGTGGTAAGGCAGACAGCTAAAAAGGTGCTTGGTATGATGTCTGGACAGAGGAAGGAGGATAAGGAGACCTGGTGATGGAAGGAGGAAATACAGAAGAGCATACAGAGGAAGGAAGTTGGTGAAGAAGAAGTGGAATTGTCAGAGAGATGAATAAAGTAGACAGCAGTGCAAGGAGGTGAGGCATATGGTGAAGAGAGAGGTGGTGAAGGTTAAGTATAAGGCATATGGTGAGTTGTATGAAAGGTTGAACACCAGGGAGGAAGAAAAGGACCTGCACCAATTGGCTAGACAGAGGGACCAAACTGGGAAAGATGTGTAGCAGGTTAAGGTGATAAAGGATAACAAGGGAAACATACTCACGTGTGAGGAGAGTGTGTTGAGCAGATGCAAAGAATACTTTGAGGGGCCAATGAATAAATAGAATGAGAGAAAGAGAAGGTTGGATGATGTGGGGATAGTGAATCAGGAAGTGTATTGGATTAGCAAGGAAGAAATAAAGACTGCTATGAAGAGGATGAAGAATGGAAAGGCTGTTGGTCCAGGTGACATACTTGTGGAAGCATGGAGGTGTTTAGGAGAGATGACAGTGGGGGGTTTAACTAGATTGTTTAATGGAATCTTGGAAAGTGAGAGGATGCCTTAGGAGTAGAGAACAAGTGTATTGGTACCACGTTTTAAGAATAAAGGTGATGTACAGAGCTGTAGTAACTACAGAGGGATAAAATTGATCAGCCACACCCTGAATTTATGGGAAAGGGTAGTGGGAGCTAGGTTAAGAAGGGATGTGATGTTTAGTGAGCAGCAGTATGGTTTCATGCCAGGAAAGGGCACTGCAGATGTGATGTTTGCTCTGAGGGTGTTGATGAAGAAGTATAGAGAAGGTCAGAAGGAGTTGCATTGTGTCTTCGTGCACTTAGAGAAAGCATATGATAAGGTGCCTAGAGAGGAGTTGTGGTATTGTATGAGGAAGTTGGGAGTGGCAGAGAAGTATCTAAGAGTGGTATATAATATGTAAGAGGGCAGTGTGACAGTGGTGAGGTCTGCGGTAGAAGTGATGGATGCATTCAGGGTGGAGGTGGGATTACATCAAGGATCAGCTCTGAGCCCTTTCTTATTTGCAATGGTGAAGAACAGCTTGACAAACGAGATCTGATAGGAGTCCCCATGGATTATGATGTTTGCGGATGACATTGTGATTTGTAATGAGAGTAGGGAACAGCTAGAGGAGACCCTGTAGAGGTGAAGATATGCTTTAGAGAGGAAAAGAGAGGAATGAAGTTCAGCAGGAATAAGGCAGAATATATGTGTGTGAATGAGAGGGAGGACAGAGGAATGGCGAGGATGCAGGGAGTAGAGCTGGTGAAAGTGGATGAGTTTAAATACTTGGAAGTGTGGAAGAGAGGTGAAGAAGTGATTGCAGGCAGGATGGAGTAGGTTGAGAAGAGTATCAGGAGTGACTTGTGATAGACTGGTACCAGTAAGAGTGAAGGAGAAGTTCTACAAGATAGTAGTGAGACCAGCTTTGTTATATGGGTTGGAGATGATGGCACTGATGAAAAGACAGAGGTCAGAGCTGGAGGTGGCAGAGATAAAGATCTTAAGATTTGCACTGGGTGCAACAAGGATGGACAGGATTAGAAATGAGTATATTAGAGTGTCAGCTCAGGTTGGACAGTTCGGAGACACCAGAGAGGTGAGATTGCATTGGTTTGGATGTGTGCTGAAAAGGGATGCTGGATGTTTTGGGAGAAGGATGCTAAGGATGGAGCTGCCAGGTAAGAGGAAAAGAGGAAGATGTAAGATAAGGTTTATGGATGTGGTGAGATAGGGTATGCGGGTGGTTGGTGTGACAGAGCAAGATACAGAGGACACAAAGAATTGGAAACAGATAGCCACTGTGGTGACTCCAAATGGGAGAAGGAAAAAGAAAAAGAAGTGGATGGCTAGGGCAGGAGCTGTGAATATTTTGCAATGGCTGGTTATCAACCATGTATTTATGTGAAACACAGCCATAGCTCAGTCAAGCTTGCTTTATTTCTTGTTTTTATACCACAGTCAGACAACTGAGATGTGTATACTAACACAAATGTAGCTATAATTTGTGGTCTGTGTATGGGGTCTGCCTGTGGATGAAATGTAACTTCTACCTTTTGCTAACTGATGTTGGACTGGTTTTGCTGGTCTAATTCAATTTGATTGAGGCAAGTGGTAAAAAATGCTTTACTTTGGGGGGCTACTCTTTATGTCAAACAAAGTATCAAAGTACATTATGTGGCCAATGGTTTTAACTGTTAGGGTGATGGTGTGGGTAACTGTTAAGTGAGGGTGGGAGCAGGCAATGGATGAAAGCAACTCACCTTCCTGTTGTTTTCGTAGATTAAACAGTATGGCTTTACAGGAGTAGCATGCATTTGTGTGAAGTAAGTTGGAATGTTTACACTCTCTCTCTCTCTTTCTCTTAATCACTCCTTCCTTTTCTCAACCTACTGTTTGTGTGAAGTTGGCACGCTCCCTATTTTCACAGAATGCTCATGACCTTTTATCTTATATTTTTGGTCTGTTGATCACAAAATGTGTGTTTTTCTACCAAATCACCGAAGACTAAAGTCACTAAATAATGACAAATATTTCAGATTCATACTCTATATCCTTCATAAAAGTATTCTAAAGTGACAACTCTTATTCTAGTGATGCGCTAAGTGTATAATACAAGTGTGCAAACTCTGACGCTGATTTTGAGACTTTGTTCCTCATTTTTGGTCTTGCACTTAGAGGATGAGAGGTATTACATGTTAACTCATTCAGGTGAAGCACACAAAGTGGCAATACCTGTTAGGTTTTGGCAGGGGCTGTCTGTGGATGAAGGTAACACACTTTCTTACCATTTGCTCAGTTAAAACAATCTGGCTTTGAAAGACTATTCTGCATTCATTTGAAATAAATTGGAACACTTTGCTACCTTTTTTGTTTGAAGCAAACTAAAATGACATCTGCCGTCAATTTTGTGGAATATCCCTGATTTTGCCTCATATTTTTGTCTATTATTGATGAAATATATAATGATCTTCTAATGCTGAACATTCTGATTCTGTAGGACTAGTGTGCGTGTGCATTTATGTGAACTAAGCTGGAATACTTGGAGTATTGTGAATTTTTGTGAAAAAAAACCTGAAATACATTATCCTGTCCATAATTTTTAGCTATTTATTTTGACCGCAATGAGTTATTTGAGATATACATACACCAGGATTTAATAAAGTCCATATAGGCACTGTGTAGAGTCTACACAGACTGTGTCTATGTTCATGATCACAGTTCCCCCTCGGCAGCATGCCATGTTTATTATTTGTGGTGCATTGCTAGGGAAAGCCAAGGAACATGGTTATTGAATCAGTGTAGGGAGAGTTGTACTACAGAGGAGTGTGAGTCTCCTGCAATGTCCTTTGTTATATTTTTATGTTAATTTGTTTTTCTTTGTTTCATTTTTATGATTTTTTTTTAAAAGGCATGTTTGTGTGGCGCGGAGTGCAGTAATGCCAAGCTGCACTCACATATAAGATAGCAGACACCTGATAGACATCTAAAAATCAAAACCGGATGTAATTAATCATTTATTTAAAGGTGTGTTTAAGCATGTCTAAGCATGCTTGCATGGTGCTGCATGGTGTTCAGCACTGCTTCTAGGTAGCTCAGTGGTATATGTGAAGGTATAATAGATTTCTTAATATCCTTGTTGCTAAATCGATGAAGTTATGACTTTATGTGCAGTAGATCCAGGGTTTGAATACATAGAAGGGAAACTACATATTTAATTTTGATATACATATTATGCATTTGTTAAATAACAGATGGCCTCTCTGTGCTCTGACAAACTCTGCTCAGCTATGCTGAGACCTGCTAAGCACTGCATAACCATGGCAACAGCTGTCAATGTTTGTGTTCTGCTGTGCTCTGCTTGGCTGGTTTGCTTGCTGCTTAGCTCTGTAGAGTATGGTTCTGTAAGTTTTCATGCTTTTCAGCTCAGCTGCACTGGTTTGCATGTTGCTAAGACAGTGTACTATGGCTGGTGGTAAGATGCCCACTTTCAGGTGCAGTGTTGGAGCATTCTGGAGTCCAGGGTCATGGTTGGTCTCCTTGTATAAAACCATGTTGACAGGCTTCTGCAGGGTGGTTTCCAGGGCTCGCAGTGTAAGGCAGAGACCTGGGACTGGCTGGCCAGAGATCTCACCAGTGTCACTGGCATCCCCCGCACAGCTGAGCAGTGTCATCACCACCATGATAACCTGAAAAGACAAGTACTCTTTCCTCTGTTTTACCAAGATGTACTCTGAATGTCTGCAAAACAGGTGCACATAATGGTGTGCTTCTCTTCCAACAGCTGCAGCTGAGATGGCACGCAATGTCGAGTCTCATGCTGTGGGCTTAGCCAGGTTGCAGTGGGAGTGTGGTGAGTATGGATATATTATGCTAACTGTAGTGAAATAAGCAAGAAAAAGTATAGCATCAACTGCAATAAGGTATATACAAATGTAAAGTTTGTAGTGTAACAAATGTGGACTTGCAATAAATGAATAATGCCAACTGTACTGCAATAAAAACAGAAAACAATATCAATAACTGCATTAAAGTATATACATTAAAGTTTGTAGTGCAATAAATGTGGAATTAAAGCTGTATTGCAATGAATGAATAATGCCAACTATAGTGCAATAAAAACATGAAACAATACCAATACACAATGAAAATGGTATACATCAGGATTGTGTTGTTGTAACCATTGCAGTAGACCTGTATGCATTGAGGCTGTAGGGTAATGAGTTGCAGTCAAGTATATCCCTACAATAGCTGTAGAATGCAAATGTAATGGCTGCAAATTGTATTGGTTAACTCATATAAGTACTGTTCAAGGCTGTCTCTAGGCCAGTATTGGTCACATAATGCTCTGTCATCCACAGACATCAGTTAATAAACATATATGGGTGAGGTAGCCCACTCCATGAGCTGATATTGTTTATTGACTTCACAGATATGATACTGAAATATAGCTTACCTATTATCTGAGTTATGCTTGTATATCATGCATGTGCGTTCTACTGTCACTGCACCCTAGCATAACACTATAGTAGTGCTACCAGGTCACATTTTGTTTCCGCATATTTTGTTTCCACGTGAGCTCTAGACATATATCAGTCAGTCAGTAATCAGCAGTGACTCAGTAGCTCAGTTTTTAAAGGCTCTGTAAACAGTTTATTTTGCCACACACAGTCCAGGGTTTGTATCCAGTGGTATATATATCAGTAAATATTACAGTAGCAGTCATGTAATACTTGCAATTTCTCTTTCTACAGGAACTACAGGCAACTGGGTGATGTAGCCCATATTATGAGTAGAAAATTCTGTGGTTAGATATCAAACAGTGTTAAAATCATTAGCAAGAATGTGTTCATCAGCAATGTTCAGTCAGAAATAAAATGTGTAATCTCTGTATTGTTGTATGTCTGGAGTGTCTGTTAAAAGTTGCTTCAGTCAATTATTGCATTCTGTGCAGATGTCCCCTGAAGTCACTGCTATTGGGTTCTATTCCCATGCCTGCCAACCAAGGTATGACAGCTTAGTGTCTGTACTGTACACATGCATGTCTCTCAAGTGTCACAATTTCATCTTATGTAATTAATATTATGTAATCCATCTGTCACAGGATTACCATGGAAATTATTACCTAGATTGCAATGTATCACCAAATCAGACCACAGAACACCTTGGTAGTTATATAGGTCCACCTGATGTGGAAGTGTTCTGTGTAGTTGTGTACCCGCAGTTGTTACTTCTTGGCCCATAGTGTCCATGCAAATAGCTTGAGAGGTATGTACATGCTATATCAGCTATAGGAGACTTGTAGTCACTGTACACATAAACAAAATACAGACCCCTAGAGTAGATAGTAGTACTGTTGTCAAAGAAATAACTGGAAATGTTATTAAAGGACTATTTTTCTCTCTTTCCCCACCCCTTATCTTCATTTATTTTTTATTGTTTTTCATTGGCTATGGTTTACTATTAACATATGTTGTTACATTAACAGTATTTTGGGATATATATTTTATTATTTTGTTTTAGAATGGTTGCATATTAACATATCTTGTTGCACTACCTATTTTGTTGGCATTATGCTGTAACTGTTACTGGCACACTATTAACATACTGATTGTTCTGTTATATATTGTTGTATTTCACATAATATGCATAATTGGGTTATTTCCAGTGTTCTGCCATGGTGTTATTACTAACAAGGATTTGTTCACAACCTATACTTATTGTTATACCTCCATTACTGCAGCATGTCAGGGTAGGCCGGTTCTAGCTGATCTGCCTATCTTGCCTCAATTGGCTGTGGCACTGGGTCCTAGCACATCTGGGACCCGGACTGGTGGTGCCACCTCCACTGCCCCTGCACCACCTGTGGCATTAGGTGGTACCACCTCAGGGGATGGGGCCTGGCCTCCCCCTGGGACTAGTGGCAGTGGAGGTGCTGTCACCCAGGCTGAACTGCAGGCCATGAAGTGCAGGATTGATCATCGGAGCTATGAACACTGCCTGCACTGGATTTAGGGCATGCTGGACAACCTGGTGAGGCATCCTCACCCTGGCACCCAGCCTCCAGCACAGCCACCCTCGGGCCAGTGAAGGAGCAGTGTCGAAAGTCCCATGAGTGGAGCCATGAGTCATGCTGCTGCCATCTGGAGTCACGTGCAACATGGATTCCACAACACCCTCCCCATCCAAGGTGTTCACCCACCTCATGTGTCACACACCTCCCCTGTCTGCTGTCAATTCTGTCATGTCTGTCTGTGAATGCATCCTCTCCAACCCAACTTTCCTCCCAACTTTTTCCTTAATTAAAAAAATGGGCACATGTCCCTAAAAAGAGTATCACCCCATAATTAGTTCTCCATTTCACACACATGTCCACTGGACACAAGAAATTTGGTCCAGTTGGCTTGACAATGCAGTTATGTTGTCGTAACTGCTCTCCCTGGGGTTTGAGCATTCAATTTCATGTACAAAATCTGTCAAAGTGCACAGCTGTTGCTGTACAAGAAATGTATGGCTATGGTTCTTCCCTGCACCCTTCCTGCACATCCCTACATGCATTTCACTATGTTTTTCCCCCTACTTGCCCCATTTCACCACTTTCCTATCTCCCTTTTTTCTTTTCTTTATATCTTTTAGCTCAGAGCTGTGCAGTGCTCTGCATCCCGCAGCTTTGCTTAGCTCAGCTAAATAGAGCTGTAATGAGTATATGTGTTTATAACATTGTAAGTCACATGTACAAAACAAACATCTCTGCCATGTTTCGAAACCAAGCCCATCACACCTGCAGCACACTGCATTAACCCACCACACCATGCAGATCTTAATTCAAACAGGTGTTTTCATTAAAACATAGTGATTGCCACTTACATTCATTAGGAGTGTCTCAGAAGAGCTGTGAACCACCCCGCACCACATAAACTGGAATTAAAAATGAATGGGAAAAATGGGAGTGTATCTTTATTTATTTATTTATTTATTTATTTAAATTTGTTGACCGGGAGTGTCCGACTGGACGTGGGTCCATTTTCAGCGGAGGCCCGGGGAGAAAAGCTCCACAGTAAAATAAACAGACAGTAGTTACATTGGATTACATAGCGATTAACAATTTAACATAGAAATTACTTACAACATATTTACAGATGAAGAACATAGTACATCAGTAGACAACTAGAATCTTTATCTGTGAAGTACATAACAGGCATTAACAAATGTAACAATGAGAAGTTCCTGCTGTATAATAAGTACTAGGCTTATGAGCATCTGAGCTTGCTATCATCAAGGTAGTTAGTGGAGGTGAAAGAAAGGTAGTAGTTAGATGGGGTGGATGATATTAGAGTGGGAGTTGCAAGGGCATAGCCAGCATGTTTTTACGTGCGCTTTTAATAAAGTTTTGAAGTTGGTGCATGATGGTACGGAGGTAATTGTGGGTGGGAGTGAGTTCCATAATTTGGCTATGGCGCAAGAGAATAGTGCTTCACCAGCAGAGTTATTGGCTTTAGTGATCTGCAAGTGATTTTTGTTGCTGGATCTTAGTGGTCTGGTGGTGCGATAGGGTTGGAGTAGATTCTGGAGGGATGGGACATTTAGTGGATGGTTTACTAGTTTGTGGGCGAGTGAGAGTTGATACCACTGAAGGAGGTGAGGGAGTTCAAGCCAGCCCAGTTCAGCAAGTGAGAAACAGTGGTGACTACGGTAGGATGCCCTGTGGAATTTGGCGATTTTGTTGTAGCAGGTCTCTAGCTTGTTTACATCACATTGCCTTAGGTTGGTATATACTGGAGAGGCATAAAGTAGGGTGGAGATAAGGTGGGAATTTGCTATTGAAATCTTTGCTGCTTTGGTGAGAAATTGTTTATTTCTGTATAATGCTCCTAGTTTTTTGTGGACTTTTTTATGGTCATGGATATGTGAATGTCAAATTTTAGTTTATTGTCTATTTCCACTCCTAGCAATTTGGTGTGTTCAGTTGGGTATATAGTGGTGTTGTCTTTGCTGTGATGTTAAAGTGAGAGTTGTTTTGAGTATGTTTGGTGGGTTGGAAGATGAGTAGTTTAGTTTTGTTTGGGTTGAGTATTAATTGGGCATTGGATAACCATGTTTCAACAGAGGAAAAGGCTTCCTGTGTGACTTTTTGCAATTTGGGTAGGGACTGGGCTGAGCAGATGATGGTTGAGTCATCTGCGTATTGGATGAGTGTGCCATGTTTGGTGGCAGAGGCTAGATTATTGGTGTAAACAGAGAAAAGTAGGGGTCAAAGGATGGATCCTTGGGGAACCCCTATGGAGACAGGTAGTTGGGGAGATATGTCATTCTGCCATACAACGGATTGTTGGTGGTCAGACAGGTAACTCTGAAACCAGTTGGTGACTGATTGTGAGAAGGATAGGTTATTGAAGACAGAGATACGTTGTTTGTGTGGGACCATGTCAAATGCTTTAGATAGGTCTAGGAAAGTAGCAGAGGAGAGATAGCCATTGTTTTTATGCTGAAGGATAGTGTTAGTAAAGGAGAGTAAGGCAGTGGTGGTGCTATGGTTTGGTCAGAAACCATGCTGAGTACTGGAAAGGAGGTTGTTAGTAAGGAGGTAGTCTGAGACCTGAGAGTGTACGCATCTCTCTAGTATTTTGGAGAGTGGAGAGAGAATAGCTATGGGGCGGTAATTGGTTAGTTCTGCAGAGGGTCCGTCTTTGTGGAGGGGAATTATATGTGAGACTTTCCACAATGTGGTAACATAACTTTCTGACAGAGATCGGTTAATCAAGATGGATACTAGGTAGGCCAGAGCATCAGCTGCGATTTGTAGGTATTCACTTGGGAGGTTGTCTGCTGCTAATTTGGTGGGTTTAAGTTTAGTTAAGAGTTTTTTATGTTGGAGGTAGGTACAGGAGAAAAAAAGAAGGCAGTGGGGAGATTACTAGTTGAAGGTGTGGGTTGGAGGGAAGGGAGGTTGTGTTGTTTAGCTAGTGATAGTATGGTTTGGGTGATGTGTGTGTTGAATGAGGTAGCAATATTTTCTGAGGAGTGAGGGATGTTAGGAGGAGGGGTACTGACTTTACCTGGGTGGAGGATGGAGTTTATGGAGGACCAGAATTGTTTGGGACTGTGTTGTGAGGAGTCTAGGGCAGACTGGTAGTATTGGAATTTGTCCTGTTTTATTAGCTTTTTGACTGTATTGCGTAGTTCTAGGAATGTTTGTCTAGCTGCAGGGGTTTTGGTTTTGCGCCAGTGCTCCCAGGCTTTATCCCTGTTTTTCATTTCTGACTTAGTGGTTTTCTGTAGCCATGGGGAGGGTTGTGCTTTGGGCTCTTGGACTCTGGTGCAATAATACACCACTAGACAGCGAAAGACATAAAAATGGATGTAAGTAAGCCCTGTGATAGCAGGTAAATGTGCTCTTGTATCAGTAACATGTACAAAGGCACCTGCTAAGGCATCAATGGCAAAGATCATATTCAACTTGTATTCTGGTGCAGAAATACAGCCATTGAAAGGCATGTAGATTTGCCAACTGATGGATGCAGACAATGTGTCACAGCTTGTATGTCTGCACATATACCTTGTAAATAGACATGCTGTAGCAGTGATTCAGTAGCTCAGTCTGTTAAATGCCTTGTAGGCAGTACATTTTGCCACACACAGTCCTGGGTTCAAATCCAGTCTTGTGTTGCATTTCAATTAAATTAATGTGAAGACAGCAATTAATGACTACGTCATGTAGTCTTTATCTGCACAGGTTACTGCTAATTAATGAACTACTATTCAGTTTTGCAAGTCAAAGTCCTGCAGGTGGGGTCACACTGCACATATCCGTATAGCATAACAATATGTCACCTACTACTCTGTTATTGGCACTGTTGCATAACAGATGTACCTTAATCACATGCCTCGATTGGACTGTAAAGGGTACCATTACCCTGGCTCTGCCATAATGACAGAGCTGACACAGCCAGTACAGTTACATTTACAGCTTGTTGCCCTCCAAAGTGTTCACACAGACCTACCATATTTCCCAACCCCTAGCACAAGGAATCCAGACAGAGCCATACTTAATGGCGGGGACAAAGGTCTAGAGATTGGGACTTGTTTTACAGTTGGCTCCTACATTGATAGTAAGTTGATGCAATAACATTTATTGCATTAGCATGCATATTCAGAGGGTTATGAAGTCTGATGCTCAAATGTGTGTCTTCCATTACTGACCTCAACCCACAATGTTTGCCAGTGAATTACCAGATGACCACAATCTCATGGGACACTGTTCACACATATGTGGTGAAACCGTGGACATACTGCATAAATCTCTATAGTTGACAGTTATGATGCCTATCCTATGTGATGCTGTAGTCTCTACACTTCAGTAATATCCATCGTAATAGCTAAAAAAGGGGTCCAGGTCTACATGAAGGCCTTATATATTGCACTGTGGTGGCATGTCATTGGCTAATGGTAATGCAATTCAGCTGTTGTGGCTCCAATTACCATATCAGAGCCACAGACTTGTAAAGAGGGAATTACCTGCTAATGAGCAGTACCTTAAAAAGGCAAGCAGCTGGTTATGGGGAACAAGTCTATATGAAACATACCTCACACAGAGAACATATTTTCAAAAGATTACTGGAAGCAAAGTTTTACAAAGGAGTATTGCACTCAACCAGGTATGTAACTGATTTCTCCATACAACAGGATGCAGATGGGAGGATGGAGGTATGGGGAATAGGCATCACAGCAGTAAGCCTGTCTCAGATCTATGGTAATGACATGTCAATGATATTCAGCTGCCCTATACCTACAGACATGCCTCTCAAATGCCCTTGATTTCCACTCACATCATAGCTTTATCCCTCTTATTCCCTCCTACAACTGCTGGCTGTTGTAGGAAGGCTAGCGAATGACATGTTAAACATAGTGACAATAGGTAAGGGTGTATACTCCTGTAATGTCAGATGATGTACACTAATTCACCTCCTCTCATTCTTTCAATGTCTCACATAAATACATTTTAAAAGTGTGCCTGATGTAGTCTGGCTACGTCCACAATCTTGTTTACATTGTTCCCTGTCTGGTTGAGAGCTACGCCTAACATAACTGTCAATCTGTTACAGGAAGATGTCTGAACAAAGCCGTAATTAATGGAGGGACAAAGGTCCAAAATTAGGGACACTAACTATCGCTCACACAAAGTAAGAAAGTGAAGAGAATAACATATTACAGTGACATAACTGTGTTTTGAAGGGTACGACATCTTAAACTCAGATGTATGTCTTTATTTTCTGACATCAACCATCAAAGATTGGCCAACCTTTTGTCAGAAATACACAATGTTGTGTGAAAATGACCAAAACTATGAGACAAACATCTTAACATTCTGAAAACATCTATTTATTTGAGAGGTGTGATGCCTACAGGGAACATATACTACAGCAGGTTTGCATTGTTTTCTGTCATTGTGTCACACTGGTGTTGCTGGACTGTCTCATTATAGTGTTTGCAATAGCACACTGCTATTTGTCTGGCAGTGGCTGTATGACATATTAGTGGGAGTTTGCCCATAGGGTACACACCATAGTAGACTGCAGTGCTGGGTGTAGGAATATACAGCAGATTCTGTCATGGCATACAGGGACATAGCCTAGTATTGATACTACCTTGGTGGTATCCACACTTGTAGTGTGTTGCCAGACTGTGGGTTATGATGTGTGAGGGAGCAGTGGATAGTGCAGGCAATTAAGGGTGTGCTGGATCTGTATATAGTAGACGTCCATGTATCTGGTCCTGCATTGTGCTCCCCTTTTGTTGTCTTTCAGGAACCATGTACCACAGAAGACATGCTCCCATCTCAGGTGTGGAGAATGACATAAAAGTGGATGGACTGAGACAGCAACATCCGATCTTGTTGTCCAGGGGGAGGCATAATCCTGAACAGCAGCCAGCACTGTAGGCTGATCTTTTGCTTGATGTCAATCAGATTGGCCAACAGGACAGGACCTATGAGCAGGTCCAACACCAGGCCACAGACATGATGAATGCTGCATAATGAAGGGCAGCTGATGTTATCAGGGATCGTGCTACCACCTGTGAAAGGGTTGCAATGGAACAACCACTCTCAGCCACAGGGGAATTCCTGGTAAACCTAGGACCACATGACACCTCCCAGGCATCCATCACGCCATATATCCTGGAGGTGGGTACCTCAGTGTCCACAGCAGAGGAGCGTCCAGGTAAGTGTACTGTGTTTACTAGTTTAATACTGTATCAGGCATTGTGACATGTTGTACATACCTATACAAGGGTGTCAGGTCTATCTGCATTGGAGGGAGGAGTTGGGGTTTACGCTCAATTGTGCACACATGCTCAGAATGTCAGCAATGCAGCCAGTATCACAGTAGCGACTATACATGTGGATATTTACACATATTAATTTGTAGTGCTGTAACATTTGGTGGTGCTGACAATAACTCTCCCTCACATTTTCATAGATCTGTCAGGTGTGGCCCAAGTCTGGGGTCCTGTACCTGGTAAGTGTGATACTGTTTTTTATGGATCATATATACCCTCTGAAAGTTAAGGGCTGCCATATTGCCCTATGTACAAATGTGGTGTTTAGCCAGAGTAGAATATTTGTATGTTCCATTCTGGAACAGTTAACTATGGTTCATAGACTGGCTAATCGCAGGTGTGTATTTGAATGACCATTGGCACACTTGCACTTATAGTTATAAGTGGCTACACAGCCTGATATACATGAGGCAATTGCTCCCAGATGCTTGTTCAAACACAAAAGGGAGATGGTACATACCGGAGGCAGTTACACTAGTACTGGCATATCATTCTCAAAATAGGTGTCCTGGGTTTTATGTGTAGTTCTTTCATGTATAGTGTCATATTGCATACCTTACAGGCAGATTGTGCTGGCAACTTTACCTGGATGTGGCTGAAGTGCATATTAAGGGCTTGACTTGTCTGTGTATGTTGGTGTGAGGCTGCCTGTTGTGCATGGGAGCAGAGATAAGAAGATGTGGGACTGGTAATACAGTTGTGGGTCCTCATTTGTACACGTCTGTGTGGTTTACCATACATAAAAGTGCAGGTAGTAATGTACTGATTTTGTATTGGTTTTCACAGGTGACCGGGGGAGTTGGAGTCAGTCCCCCTCACAACCTGATGTCAGTGTCTCATCGGACTCTGATGATGATGGTGGCCATAGTGAGGTCAGGTGGGGTTGTCAGGGGCTGAATCTGTCCCAAATCAGGCTAGGTCAAGGTAGGTGGTGCGCATTGTCTTCCCCTCGTCCATGGGTTTAGTGACTGTTTCAGAGAATTCGACCAAATTTAACAGGCATGATCTCCATTTGACAAAACCAAACTGTGTGGGGTCAAGCATTTGGAGGTTGCCAATGTCCTTGTCTATAAGGTCCATGATAATGCGTTTCATGGCCTTGCAGATCAGGCTAGTTAGGCTGATGGGCCTATAATTGCCTGGGCCAGTGGACACTCCACATTTGTGTAGAGAGATAACACTGGCTGTCCTCCATTCAGCTGGGATGAAGCCGGTGCTCAGGCTTTGGTTGAATAGGGTGTCTAATGGAGCTAAGAGGTCATGCCTGCATTCATGTAGGATACAGTCAGGGATGGTATTGAGTCTCTTGGAGATTGTATTTTATGCCTTTGAGAGGGAATTAAGAACCTGCTCCCTGGTGATGAGGGGAGGGGGGCAGGTGCTGGGGCTGTCCTTGTTTACTGATGGGGAAACAGGGGGTTTAAGTTTTCACTGAACCTGTCTGCCACCAGGTTGGCTTTATCTATGGTGTTCGTTATGTGATGCCATTGACTACCAGTTCAGAGCAGATTTGGGTGTTGCCTTTGAGATTGCAGACATATGCGAAGAAGGCCCTGTGATTGTCCTTGGTGGATGTGGCCAATTTGGACTTGAAGTTAGTCTTAAAGGATTTCACCAGTGACCTTATTTGCTTGTTCAGACAAAGGAAAGATTGCTTCCAACTTGGCACCTGCTCCTTCTTTGACTTGGACAGCATTTTTTTTTCCTTCTGCTATAGAATTTGTTTATTGCTGCTGTCCACCAGACAGGTTTGAGGAAGACAGACACCTTGAGGAAGATGATTTGTCCCTGTCAGGTATTGCCATACAGTTATGCAGGTTCTCATATAGATTTTTGGTGTAGGCTTGGACATTAGTGCTAGTTTCAACTGAATAGATGGCGGCTGTGAAGCTGCTTATACCTGCTCTGAGGAGATTGTAGTCAGCTTTTGAAACTTTTTTTTTTGTTTGACCCTGTGGCGATCAGGGGAGATGGTGATCGTTTTATGGTTGGATCTTACCAAGGAGGATGACACTGTAGGAGTGCTACAGTGGCTACTCATGTTGGTTAGGACCAGGTCCAGGATATTTTCACCTCTCATAGGGGTGTCAACCAGCTGGAACTGGTGGAGTACCCTGTATGTTGATGCCTTCAAGACCCCCATCATGCCCTCAGTTGGTCTTTGGAAAGTACCTGTAGCTGGTACCCTAAGAGCTACACATATCTTTGTTTCCACTGGGATGGGCTCCCCTCTGTTGGCTCTGGGTCTGAGCTGAGGGCAGCAGAGCTCATTAATTTCTTGTAGTATTTCTCTGTCCACCCTGTAGCGCTTTGCAATCTCCAGCTCATGTAGCCCCTGGAAGGTTACCCTACGCCTGAACACTCTTCTTTTTCTCAGTCTAGACCTATTGTCAGCTGCAGAAGCAACAGCATTGACCTCAGCATCTATCACATACAGATGTAGCAGACCTGCCACTGCCCCTAACAATCCTTCAGTTAAAAATTCCAAGTAGTCTGCACTCCACTGGTGCAAAGTATGGGGATGTAATCAGATTGCATGGTGTATGCAACCTTTATAGTGTTCTGCTGTAGGTGCAACCTGTGTGATTGGCTACCTATGATGCATTCCACCTACCAAGTACATCATTACAGACTGTTAGTGGTCCTAGTTTAATTGAAATAAAGTTCATCAGTAATTAATATGCCATTGGCTTTCTTATTCAATTTATTTATATATTTTATTTGTACAGCCTTCCTTGCTCAGCACTGCAGCATGCCACACAAACACGTGCCACAAAGGTAAGCAATGGTCAGCATTCACTGCACACACCACCATGAAAGGTCATGCTTACCATGGTGACAAGCCATGCAAACATGCTTAAACATGCGCCCTGAAGGTAAACAAAGTTTAGCAGTCAGTGTACGCACCTCCCTACTGAGCACAGTGGCATGCCATGCAAAAAGGCACTGCTGAGCTCCAATGAGCTTACAAGTCCTCAGACACACCCCCATGCTGTCAGCTACCTCTTCTCTGGGCACCAACATGGTTCTCTGCCTACACAGATGGGATCTGCGGACATGGATGCCCATTTGTGCTATTCAGTAACCCCACTTCATTTGCATAGGGATCCGTGCAAACAACCTGGAAACTACACATTTCCAGGCACTGTGTCATTAGTAACAGCACCATTCTACCATTGTAGATACTCCACACAGGGTCCTATAATACATTACTGTCACATACTAATACATTTGTTTTTTACACTTTTTTATTTTTTTTCATAACAGCATGTTTGCAAACTGTGGCATGCTTCGCAAACATACCCACATCAATAAAAAAAATTAAATTATTTTAAATTATTTTCTATACGGTTTTAGACACACAGTGGATAATTGTGCACATATCTGTATCTGCTCTGCTATTTCTATCCATCAAACTACACTTTTGCAGCCCCTGTGGTCTGTTTAAAATCCTGTACATGGACACCAACACGGGGTCTGCAGGACTGTCTATAAACTTGCTGGATCACTCTACCTCTCTCACTTGCATACAGTTCACCTGCTTATAAGGTGATTTGCAAGCCATGGATACTTCCATTTTGCCACGTGCATACGCGCCACCCAGCTCCATTTACTGGATTGCAAACCTGCTTACTTTCATGTAAGCTGTGTGACACGATACTTACATGAGAAAAAAAGGCCATTTAGGCTTTATTAAATTCCCGCAATGATGAATAATGGAGGTATAATTCTGGGTATGGGAACTGTCTATGGATATAAATGACTGACCTGCCATTACACTTAAGTAATGCATTCAGTTTGGCCTTACAGGACTAGTTGTCATTCATTTAAAGGAAGTCATAATACTTTACTGCAGCCATTTTCTTATAAAAACTGGAAAGTTGAGGTGTGTATAGTCAAATGGCTGTAAGTGATAGGTATGGACACTGGTAAATTATAATGACATAGGAAACAGTTCATTTTGTTTCAGTTTTTGACTGGAAAATGTTCAACACTATTTAAATTTAAAACAAGTATACATCAATTTTGCTTTATTAAATAAGAAATATAACTTAAACTAATCTGATAGGTGTACATTAAATATAAGCCGCAAGGTGCATTCAAAAGGTCTTGCACATTTACGAGTGGTGAAAAATGTATATGTGTGTGTGTGTGTGTGTGTGTGTGTGTGTGTGTGTGTGTGTGTGTGTGTGTGTGTGTGTGTGTGTGTGTGTATGAGGGGTGAGGGTGCCTATTTTTGAAAACTGCCCAGTTTCTAAGGAACACTCTCAGAAAGTACGACTTCTGTTACAAGTTTAGCTTTAATAGATCTGAATGTACTTATACCTCTCACAGACATTTAATGCATTTTTTTCTGAGCATGAAGCAGCTCTTAAACTCTGCTTAATATCTGCCTATGACAATTTGGTCATGTAGTACTCCTAGAACATAACACAATTCTCAGATCTTTCTCATATAAAAAATCAGAGAAATGTATAGTAGTGGTCAAAACCTAGTTTTAGTTTTATGAAAAAGCCAATAAATTGGAAAACTTTATAATAAACATTTTTTTTAAGTAAGTAGTGTTTATTCTATTGGAGCTTTATACAACGGGTTCCTAAATTTACAGGGACTGGAAATGGGATCTCAGAAGAGTGAGACTGAAAGCAAACAGGGGAAATAAATGCTAAGTCTGAGGCTGTAGAATGCTGCAGCATACCTCTCATCCTCCAGATGAGAGAATCAAAGACAAAGGGCCTTAAAACCAGGGGAAATCAGGAATATCTAATTGGAAAATTACAAACATATTCAAATCCACACGTTAATACGTACAAGATCAAGAACACAAAAACATTAACACCTCTGGGCTGTTGAACATTACATGACTAGTAGCCCACATGTATCCCCACATTCCAGTACATTTCTAAGAAATTAAGTTAAAATATGGACAACACTTACATTACTAAGGCCAGGAACTCCTTTCTTATATCATCAGGCCAGTCCCCTTCCTCCCACCCTTCAAAACCATTCTGAAAGACTTCCTAGCCAAATCAGTATTTTCTCTCCCATTCTTCAGAACCATTCTGAAAGACTTCCTAGCCAAAACCTGGCTCTGTTCTTGCTCAACACCAGAATGAACTATATCCCCAAATGGGAACAAATACCTTCTCATTCTTATATCTCCTTACTATACATTCTTCAATCACTTACTTACTTCTATCAATTTCTCTCCCTGGCTTTCTCCCTAAATGTACTATAACCCTGCTGCTCTCTCACTTTGTATTGCAATTCCTGTTTTTATAATTGCAAATTACATTTAATTTCTCTATAAACCGGCTAAAATTTCTCTAATTATTAAATTATCGTCATATAACTTGTATCTATTTTAACCAATGTTTTCATATTATGTCTAATTTGATACAATTATTTAAACTGCACTTTATATTATGTTTAAAGACTGTAAAAATGATTGCTCTTGAAATGTGTTGTAATACTTTGGAGCTTTTCTCCCTTGGACTGCACTGAAAATGGTCTCCTACCCAGTCAGATTTTCCTGGTACTCAAATGCCAATAAATAAATAAATAAAATAAAAACAAAACAGTGTCAGTTAAACAAATATTTTACTGACAACATTTAATGCTGTTAAAATGTACAAACAGCAACGAGGCCTTCTTCACACTGATTATGCCATTCCTAGTCATAACATTAATAGTGAAATATATTATATTGCACACAAAAAAGCACTATTATTTTTCTCTCTAAAGTTTCACAAACAAATCACCATATTTTGCAAACCCTACAGTCTATAAACAGATTGTGTCAGAACACTGAATCTAAACAAACCTGAGCCTTCACATAGTAGGCAAGAAATTCTAGTTGCAGTCCTGACATCCTGATGTTGCTGTTTGCAGTCTCCTCTGAGCATCCATTTATGGCTATTTGCATAATTAATCACAAATAATGCTAAAATCTTAAAATGTGCAACTTGCAGTGTAAATATCAGTCACTGTTTTTGTCAACAGCATCTAAGATTTTAACAGATAAGTCCCTGGTTTTGAAAATAGTAATGTGCATATGCAAATACTGCACATATTTGTAGTTACTGGCAAATAACTAGAAATACTAGAAATACCTCCAGTGTACTGCAGGAGGACATTGCCAATGGCTTTTCTGTCTCCTACCATCACCATTTCAAACCATTCCCATGATCCTGTCGATGACATGTAGCATTCTTAGTTATGAAAATATGAACATAATATGAAAATATGAGCAACAAGTGACAAACAGCGAATAATTATTTTGAAGGAAGAGTATACTAGATAAATAAACTTAGTGCAGTTTTGTTACTTATATCTTGTCCTATCTATTGCAACTTATTGTTAAGTGGTAAGCCATTTAGTTAAGGAAGCCAGTCCCCAAAAATGTGATGATATCATAAAGAGCCATTGTACTTAAAATGAGACAAAAAAAAGAAACTGATGACAGGTTCTATGCCTTTGTATAAAGTTATACAGTTAGCAGTGAAAATTGTGTAACTTTATACTAAGACAGGGAACCTTTCTACTGTTTTATATAATTTCTAATGCAATTTTCACTTTTTTACATTTAATTTATTTACCTGTGTGTCACTGCCCCGGTTCACTCAGTGTATATCTCCCACCTTGCTCTAATAATGGTTAGGGAAGGAAACAGGTTTTCTTCCTGACCACGACAATATCTGGTGTTGTAGGAACTGCAAACAACACCTCAGATCTTAGATGGCATCAGCAAATCCTCTCTCTCAATGTTGGAGCTGTCACTCTGTTCCTCACTAAATAATCCAACTTTTGGGTGTGGATATTCATTACTGTAATCATCCATACTCGTAACCTCTGTTGGCATACTGGAACAACTACCTTCCTAGTTCTAAATGTGTGCTTAATATGCAAATACAAAAGTGCAATAGAGGGTGGGTCCATATCTTAAACAGGAAGGTGATGTCTGCATGTGGTGGTGGTGTTGTACCATTGGCTATTTGCTAAAGAAAGACTGCAGCCAGAACATGGGTCTTTAACAGCAGATTACTGGAAACACAGGCAGCCACATCAGGAGGTCGTGGCTGTAGTTTTTTTTTTTTTTTTTAAGTAAAACAACACTGCTGTGCAACTCAGGATACATGAGAGATATGCCTCATCCAGCAGCACAGTGATCTGAAAGTTAGTATAGATAAGTCATGGGGTGGTCCTTGACAGCACCCTATATCAAGGTTTATTGGACTGCCTTTCATAACTAATTGTGACTAATTATCAGTGCAATTTATTGTAAATGTACAAGATTAACTCCTACCTTGCTCTGGGTTGCTCATAAGATTAACTCCTACTTTGTTGTGATTTACTTATAAGGTTAACTCCTACCCTGCTGCAGTTTGCTGTTAAGATTAACTCCTACTTGCTGCAGTTTGCTCTTAGGGTTAACTCCTACCTTGCTGCAGTTTGCTCTTTAAGATTAACTCCTATCTTGCTATGGTTTGCTTAGAAGATTAACTCCTGCCTTGCTGCTGTTTGCTCATACTCTTATATTACAGTATTATGTTACCATAGTAGGAAAATCAATGTAACTTTTTTGTGTGTGTACTTTGTATTTTTTTTTCACATTGATGTATGGAATTTTTCTCCTCCAGCCTCTGTTAAAAGGGGGTTACTTTGCTGACCCAGTCAGACTATCCCACTAAGCAAACATTAATATTTAAATAATAAAATAAATAGTATCCCCTGACAAATAAAACTCACCAACAAACTTAATAGTTTCAAACCACAGCTTAAACAACATCTTAACCAATCCTGGTCATGCACATACTCATCACAGGTTAAGATTTTGTGCTCACCATACAATACTCTCTGAATACTGTCCTTAAACAAAATACTCTCAACCTCTCACTGACATAGCAAAACATTTTTCATACATAACTGTGCAGTCCACTAATTTATACTCAGGCTTTCTCTTTAGTAATGTCTACCTCTGTAAAATCTTAGAATGTAACTATTGTATTATGTGTACAAATATAAATAGAAATGTAACTACTCTATTTTTGTCTGGAACTTAGTATAATGCCATGTAAGCAGATGGAGCTTTCCTTCCTGGGCCTCCACTGAAAAGAGATATTACCCAGTCAGACTTTTCAGGTAAACAAAGACAAATAAATACAAATACATAATAAATAATGTTGCATTATGAAAGCTTTAGCATCATTAGAGTGAGTTTTGAGATCCAGTGTATTTCTCTGTAATTGCATTTCATTGCTTATACTTGGAGACTCAAAATTATGGATCTTGGAAATTGCAGCTCCGACTGGGTATTCTATTTGCTACTTGCCAATGTTCTGCCTTTTATGTGGGGCAGACTTCTAGGCAATTAAGGAGTCCCATTTCAGAACATCTGAGTGATTTACATCATAAGAAAATGACCAATGCATTATATAGACATTGTCAGTCACACAAAACTGCCACTTTTGGATTTGTCATTATTGACCAGATAAAGAGAAATAGATCAACAAAACAGGGTTGGCACACTATACTAACTCAAATGGAAAGAAAATGGATTATTAAGTTGGGCTCCCTATTATCTTCAGGACTTCATGATAAATTATGAGGCTCTTTTTGTTAATGATTTTTATTGGTAACTTTATATGTAACAATATTGTATTAATGGAAGTTTGGTTTAACATTTGACATCATAAGTACATTGTTTATTTTGTTCAATGCTTTATATGTATTTGGAGGCTTAGTTAGATAGGTGGTGGTGCTGCGGTAGCATTGTCGCCTCACAGTAAGACGTTGTCCTGTTTTATTCTCAGCTAAAGCGTCTTCTGTGTGGAGACATGCGTGAATGGGCATACCTTTGTTGAAGGTTGGCATCAGAGCTGGCAACTCAGCACATAAAAATATAATATCAATCATTAGCGGACCGGAGTTCCACTGTGGCAACCCCTAACCAGGCAAAGCCAAAAGACACAACGACAACAACAACAAAATTACATAAATGGGGGAAGTGATGTCATAATTGGGGATATACAATATGTATAAAAACTGTTCCTGAATTATGAATGTTATATCACTGAAGAAGGTTTAATACAAAAACTGGTCTGAAAGAAGGGAAGGAATAAAAATTGTTTGCCTCTGAGTGCTGGCTTTTCTTTTGCTAAACACATATGTATCACCAAGAAAGACTGGAGGCTTTATCCCTGTACTTAGTTTCATGCATACTCCTTAGGACCGATCCCTTCCTATGAGAGACGAAGTAGACCAAGAACTATTATGCCTTCTTAAGTCAAACAATACAGCTAACACAAGGCCAGATAAATATACTCCAACAAATAAATAAGACAAGGAGAAGGGACAGCTTTGTCAGACAGTGCCTACCCTACAGTGAAGCAATCTCCTTCTCCAAGTTAAACTGTCTGACACACTGTCTGCCATTAAAATGGAGCTGAACCACAGGATGGATATTCATGAACTCAGCACTGGTATGACTGCTCTGCCCCTCCTTGAAAAGAGAGTCAAGGCCTAAGTTTGGTTCCTGGCAAGGCAGAAATGACCGCGCATCTCAATTACCATGTAGCTCCTATGATCATATGATCTCAAATGCAGAACTTGGAACCCAACAGTAAGGAACTGGAATGCAGAATGCTGCACTCAAACAGCTCAAGAAGACAACACATTTAGATAATCTGCAATCAGAATAATCCCACTTATGTATGCCTTCTTAAAGACCTAATTCTGTCATAGGTACCCCATATGGCCAGTATTAATTTTCTGTGTACCACATGACCACTGTTATTTACAGACCAAGATATCACTAATATTCAAGAAATTATAATACCCCTTTACATTCTCTTAATCAAGTAAGGAAGGTCACAGTTAACCAGGTGACATGCTGGAGAATGGAAAGGAGTGCAAGTAGATACCTAATGCAGGCACATGCGCGCGAGCGCACACACACACACACACACACACACACACACACACACACACACACACACACACACACACACACACACACACACACACACACACACAAACACACACATACAGGCAAGCATCCCCCCCCTCACACACACACACACACACACACACACACACACACACACACACACACACACACACACGCGCACATGCGCACACGCACACACGCACACACAAGTGCATAGACGCACACACACACACACACACACACACACACACACACACACACACACACACACACACACACACACACACACACGCACACATGCACACACGCACACAGGCACACAGAAGTGCATAGGCGCAAACACACACACACACACACACACACAGACACACACTTTCCTCCACCAGTGTACATATTGCACAGCTGTCACTCACAAAACGGACCTCTCAACTGTCCAGATTTTCACAGAATATCCAGATTTTTGATTCATATTTTTAGTTAGTTCCTCAGAAAATGTGTGGTTTTCTGACAGGTCAGGTCAGTGAGACTTTAAGTCATTAAATGACAGACATTTGAGCTTTAGACTTTGTATCCTTTGGAAAATGCATGCAATGCAAATCCAGCAACTTTGTAAGTTAATGAGAGTAACAATTAAAATATGTCCCTATTGTTTGGCCTTTGAACCCCCATTAGTTTTGGATTTGTCCAGATTTCTTGAGTGAAGAGGTTGAAAGGAATATCAAAATGCTGTGTAACAACAATTTAGCTGATGAGAGATATGACTGCTTTGGAAATGGTTTAAAATGCTAAGAAAAAAATTGGAAAATACAGGAGATGATTGCTTTAAACACCTAGAAACATCATTAGGACATCATTGCAAAGCTTCTTAATCAAAATATTCATTTTTGCTGTGATGCAGCCTTCCGAGCAACTGGCTGGTCTGCATTAATGCTGTAGTACTCAAATAATATATGAGGAATATTTCCAGTCTGTATAAAATAACACAAACCGCCTGTACAACTCGCAGACAGCATTTACCTGCTACAAACTATTAAATAAAATAATACAAGTAAGCCACATTTCAACAGGTGAATATAAATGGAGTTATTAAAACACAAAGCTTCCTCGGATTACTATTTCATCAGACTGTCTCATGAAACAGTGGCATACAGATGCTTATGGTTAAATAAATCCATTTTTATTCTCTAGCTGCTGTGCATAAAACGTGTTCTTTAATTTCATATTCCCAGTCTCTCTAGCGAAGGAATAAAGTTATACAAGAAAGCTATTTATTTTCTTAATTGTTCAGGGACGATACAAAGTGCAGAAATCAAATTTAAACAGAGCTGTATTTTCATACATAATTCAAGTGAAGGACAACATGGATTGCAAAAGGCACAAACATTTGTGAGTGACCAGTATTATTTGCAAATTATGCAATATTTTTCTTTTAATTGCCAAACAAAATTATGTATTGTAAGAAAGAAAAGCATGAGAGACTGGAATGAAATGACAGAGGATGTAACTTGTGTTATTGTGGTACAGTGAAGAAGGTAGATATTAGACATGAATAGAGATTGTGATTTAATGTAATGCATAGTGTCTGTGGTTTTATAAAAATGACATCTTTCTATGAGTAAATAAAATTATATAATATACAGATATAACATGCATCTTGTTATCTCTCTCTCTCTCTCTCTCTCTCACACACACACACACACACACACACACACACACACACACACACACACACAAACACACACACACTCAAATATGCACACCCAAATATGCACACCCACATCATTTTTGTTAACAGAGAGCCATGAAATAATGTACATATTAGGATCAAATTATTCATAGGTTCATAGATGTGTACTAGGCTAATGGCCATGGAGCCTTTACAAGACTAGCCCATAGGATTACCCTGGCATCATGCCACCCGACCTTAGTTTCCAGTGCTTCTGTCAAGTAGAGGCACTGTAGTGATCCCTGGGGTGAATTTTCTATTTCCCATTCACTCATCAAGATTTGTCTTGAAGAGGGCCAGTGAGGTGCTCTGTTTGACATGTATGGGAAGTCTATTTCATAGCATGGGCAGTCTCTGGGTTATAAACCTGTCCTTCCAGTACGTTCTGTTGATTGTGATAATGAGGTTAAAGTCGTGGTATGTGTGGTGCGGAGGGATTGGGATTTCTTTAGATGTAGCATTTCTAACAGAGCTGGGTCAGACATGGCTTTGTAAGTCAAGCAGAGATCACCTCTAAGTTGGCGATATGAGACAGAGAATAGTTGGAGTTTTTTGAGTCTGTCCATATAGGACAAGTGTTTAAGGTCTAGAATCATCTTTGTGAGGTTCTTTTATGGCCTCTCCAGTTGTTGCAGGTGTCTAGTGAGGTACATGCCAAATGGGGCATTGCACTCGATGATTGGCCTAATGAGGGAAGAGTAGAGGGGGACAATGACCTCTTTCTTCCTGCCTGAATACAAAATCCTTAGTAATGAGATGTGCCACATAGAAGGACTTTTTGACCACAGTGGCAGTGTGGTGCTCAAAGGAGAGGTGTGTTCCCAGATCTCTTATAACGCCTTCTGTGTTCAGTGGACTACCATCAATGTGGTAGTTCATGGGAACTGGGATTTTCCCAAATGGGATGAAGACACATTTTTTGGCATTGAGCTTAAGGCCATGGTTCTGACACCAGTCATTTGTCTCCATGAGGCCTTTCTGTAGGATGTCAACATCACTTGGGGAGTTAATAATGGCTCCCAACTTGCAATTGTCTGCGAACTTTGTCAGCCAGAGTCCCTTTGTATTGGACTGGATTTTTGAGAAGTCGATCCCAAACAGAAGATGACCCAGGACCAATCTCTGTGGGACTCCACTCATGACTGGTCGGCAATCTGACTTGGAGTCAGCTACTTTCACAGTCTGGGTTCTATCTGTGAGCCAGTTTGCAACCCACCTAGTGATATAAAGGTTGATCCCTACCTTAGTGAGTTTTTCTATGATTCCTGAGTGGGAATGGTATCAAAAGCCTTGGCCAGATCAAAGTAGGCTGCATGAACCACCTTGCCTTCATCCACAGCTCTAGTGACTGACTCAAAGAAGTCGACCAAGTTGAGCAGGCATGATCTACCCTTCACTAAACTGTGTGGGAATCAGAGTTTGGATATTCCCTACATCCTTGTTTATTAGGTCCATGATGATGCGTTCCATAGCTTTGCAGATCAGACTTGTCAGGCTAATGGGGCGATAGTTCCCAGGGTCTGTAGTCACTCCTCCTTTGTGGAGAGGGATGACTATAGCAGTGCACCATTTGGTAGAGACAAAGCCTGAGGTGAGGCTGTGATTGAACAAGGCACACAGGTGAGGTGCCAGTTCACTCTGTAGTTCATGTAGAACACAGCCAGAGATATTGTCAGGTCCCATAGAAACTGTATTCTTGGCCTTGGACAGTGCTATTTTAACCTGTGCAGCAGTAATACTGGGTGCCTGGCAATCTGCTGGTATTGTGATTGGTCCTATGTGGGTGGCAGAGGGGTAAAGTTGGCACTGAATCTGTTAGCCAGTATATTGGCAATATCTGTTGGCTCGATATAGGAGGTACCATTGTGCAGTAGCTCAGAGCACATCTGGGTATTGCCATGGAGATTCTTTACATAACTATAGAAGGCCTTGTGGTTGTCTTTACTAGTTTTTCTGCAATTCTGTTTTCATAGCTAGCTTTAGAGGATTTGATGAGGGATCTCAACTTTTTGTTGAGGCTGATAAGCGAGTTTTTCCAGTCTTAGGACTGCACTTTATTCCACAACAGTTTCCTACTTCTGTTGTCGAGTTTGTTTATGGCAGGGGACCATCAGATTGCCTTCCTTTTTTTGAAGGAGAGTATCTTGGTTCTATTGGGTATGGTGAGATCCATGCATCTGAGTACCTGCTCGTACAGTGCATTGGTGTATGAGTCAGTGTTCATGCAACTATTCTCCATTTGCATGGGTGCCGTGAAGTTAGCCACTTCTGTTCTTAGAAGTCCAAAGTTAACTTTGGAGAAGTTTTTCATGGTGGTTACCTTTGCGGGGGGGGGGGGGTGGATGTGGATTTCCAAGGTGATTAGTTTGTGGTTGGATCTACCCAGGGAGAAGTTGACTATTGGTCTAGAGCAACAGTCACCCATGTTAATAATGACCAGGTCAAGGATGTTGCTACTTCTAGTGGGGATAAGAATGACCTGGTCCAGGGCATTGGAATTAATAAATTCCAGGAAATGTTGGGCAAGTGTATTGGTACATGAGTAGTTTTCCCAGTCAGTGGAGCGGTAGTTGAAGTTAACCAGTATGAGTGTGTTAAGTTGGACCCTAATATTCTCCAGGGTGCTTAGGAACATGGAGTGAGTGTCTTGGGACATGGTTGGGGACCTATAACAGGCTGAATCTGAATCGCTGTCTTACCCAGTGTTAGCTGCACCTAAAGTAACTCTGATGAGTTATGTTGGGCTACCAGTCTGGAGATGTGTGCATCCTTTATGAATATGGAAACACCACCACCTTTGGAGCTTTGGTCCAAGTTCTGAGGCCAAAAAGTGTGGAATGAGTTATAGCCTGGTAGTGCAGGGGTGCTTTCTGCTGCCTTGTACCAGGTCTCTGTTACAGCACAAATGTCAATGTTCTCCATTTTAAGAAGTGCTTCGAGTGAGTGCATTTTGAGATTTAGACTTCTAGCATTGAGCAGCATGACCCTCAAATTGCATTTGTTTGTAGCTGTTACAGTGGTAATTTGGTCTTTGGAACACCGCCTAAAAAAGGCACAATAAGGGTGGCAAGAGTGTTGACCAGTGTCCAGAAGCCCAGGGATGACAGATGCAGGCCACCTCTGCAAAGCATCAAGGTCTGTCAATCATGTCATCCCAGGCAGACAGATACTGGATCCCCTTAGAATGACACCAGAAACTTAGCCAATTGTTGAAATCAATAATTTTCTGCTTGTACTGTGGTATCATTCTGGGTGATGGTAGGATGCTGCTCAGGGTTGGAGTTGTGCCCACCTGGGCTACATCATCCGAGAGCTCTTCCATGTCTTTTTTCATGTATTCCAGGGAGGTACGTCTTAGTTCATTCACACCCACATCTACAATGACAGAGTCATATTTGTACCTGTTGTTGAGGGACCTGAGTGCGGGCGTTATATGGCGGACCCTGGCACCTGATAGGCAGCTCACTGTTACTTTCTCCTTATTCAACCTAGTGAGTGGGACATCCGTGTGCCTCACTATTGAGTCACCTATGACTATATATAGAAATAACCTGTATCTCACTTTATGATAAAAATTGTAAGCACTTGAAAAACAGACTATATAAAATGAATAAACTCACAATGCACATAATTTGTGACATAACAGTAAACTGACATGCTTGGCTTCTTACCAGTGTTTTGTTCATATTTCTCTGTACTGTCGTATATTATGGAATATGGCTTAAGCTTAAAGTAATGACTCATAGAAGATCAAAGGCCAAAAATCCAAGTTTTGCTAATAAGTACACTACAATCAGCAAGTTTTTTTTTTTTGTTTGTTTTTAATTTTACTTTTGCCAGTCACAAAAATAAGGATATTTACAGTACTATGGTATGGAAATCTGCCGCCCTCCCCACTAAAAAAGAAATATTTCAACCCAAGAAATAGACTGGACAAACAAATAACTGCTACTGGTTAATATAATCACATCAAACATCAGGAGTTGCTCAAAGAATAGGCAAAAACTCTAATCATGCACCGAAATCTAAAGCATTTGCATTTAATTTCTTTTGCTTTGCAAATCTTTAGAAAATAACTGTTTTCAAAACATAATTCTGAGAAAATTTCCCTTTTCCTAAGAGGAATTACAAGACTCCTAGTTTTGTGCCAAAATGAGACTAACTGCTTCTTTTGTTCCCTTTTAACCCTGATTTACCCTGCTCCTACTGCACTGACTCCTGCCTCCCTCCAGTGCTTTAGTACATTAATGTAGTTGATTTGTTTAAACATTGTGTTTTACCATGTAGTTTATCTCATTAAAGTTCTAAAGAGCCTTGTGTGGACCTTATCATTTATCTGAAAATTTATTTTCACTGGTGGGAATAGGACAACGATTCAGTACCCTATAGGAAATTATCTATGGCAGGTACTATTATTAAATGCTCCTTGATGGCTTATATACGCTCTCAATAGTGAACCAGTATTATTCTAAAAAGAGACTTCTTCTTCTTCTTTTTCTGACACTCTTGACTTTGTCCAACAGTTCCCTGGATCATTGCCCATGTAACAATTCAAAGGAGCTAAAGCCAGTGGAGATTTGGGACATCTTTCTTTCAGAAAACAAAACATAGGGTGATAAGTGATTCAAGTTTTTCTCCATTTTCTGTTACTTTCTTCAACATGGACTCTAAGGTTCTGTTGAACATTTTTAAAAGTCCATCCATTTGCATGTAGTATACTGACATCTTATATTATCTTAACTGAAAGGCCTGGCATAAGTATTTCATTGTTTTGGACATGAATGGGGCATTTCTGTGAATATTCCCACTTTTAAGAAGTGAAGTGACTTCTGTTATGGCCTTGAATTTGACTTTCTGAAGGAAAATGACATCAGGGAACTAAGCGACTTAGTCCGGTGTAACTAAGACGTGCTGGTAGCCATTAGTAGACCTGACCTGAGAAGCCACAATGCCTATATCAGCCACTCCAAAAGGACTTATATTATGATCATTGGTGTCAATGAGTGTGTAAATATGAGATTGGGGCTGTATTTTGATTTTCCAGCCAACTAGCACAGAAAATTCACTTTTCATTATCCACAGTAAATAAAAATGGACTAGCATGTGAGCTTTGGTTCTCTGTATGCCCAGACAGTCTTCCAAAATATGGCTATGGGCTATCTTTAATAAAATACACTGAAATGGTTGGAATACATGCAACTGATAGGCAAGCTCAGTCCTATCTTTTGTTACATGATAGCAATACCCTCACATGACTGGATTAGGGTGTCATCTTCCCACTGTGTCTTTTTGTAGTTGTTTTCACTGCCGGGAAATTCAAGCAGATCAGGTTCTTTCTCCTGGGTTTCTTTGGAAGTGGATAGCTTGTCTTCTTCTCCCCCAAAAGCAGACGCTGGAAATTCTTTCTCATTCTT
Organism: Protopterus annectens; assembly: GCF_019279795.1. NCBI lineage: Eukaryota > Metazoa > Chordata > Ceratodontiformes > Protopteridae > Protopterus > Protopterus annectens. The sequence goes on along the minus strand of NC_056743.1, from coordinate 1,829,188,154 downwards.
AATCAAGAAAGGGTAATTCAGTTCAGTGTTCCCATAACCCATTCTTATCACTATCTACAATATTAATCTGGTTTTGATTAGTTAAACCTTCTTTTTAATTAATCTTCCTCGTGATACTTTCTATACTGTCAGATCTCCCCTCTTGTCTCTCTTACACCTTATTGTACCATCCCTGTTTCTGCAGGGTTATTCCTTTTTTTTTTCTTAGTTAACATCCCTCTCCCTCTATTAATATTAATCCACCTCTTTGTTTGCTGCTGTTATAGGCTGTTTTGTCCCAGTCCAGCCCTTATGGGAGTCACCCTTCTGTTTATAGAGCTCCTTATTTGATTGTCAATAGGTAAAGCCCTCCCAATATCCTGACAATTTTCCACTCCCCAGTCCTTCCATAATTATTTAAAGTGTGGACAATAGTTTCTTATTTTTACAGTGTGGTTGATGTATTGCATAACAGCAAGTGGATATAATAGTGTCCCAAAACTGTCTCTGTATCCCTGCTTATGTGATTGGGTAGGACCTTCTCTTGCCGTTAATGCAGATGACATCTATGATTCTGGGGATTTGTGATTTGCTTTATCCAATGTGCTAGGATTTAACTAGCAGTCTTTGTATCTCTTGGCCAATGGCCTTGAACACACATTTTGTTAACTTAGCTGACTCATAATAACAGAAAGCCATTTCTGCAAACCATGCAGTAGTTCCATCACACTCCAGTACCTTTTTTTTATAACTTTATGTCCCTAGTTGCCTCAACAGCTGTCCCTTGCCTACCTTCCTTACATTATTTGGCAACATGCCATTGTATCTCACATTTTAACAAGGAATAATGAACAATGCACCCTTCACCTTGATGTTTGACCTACCAACCCATTTGTTAACAGTCTCCTTAAACATACTTTCATAACATAATCCCCTGTCTATAAGGGTTATTTATTTATTTATTTATTTAACATTTGTTTACCAGGAAAGTTTGACTGGGACAGAGCCCATTTTCAGCAGAGTCCCAGGGAGAAATGCCCCAGACACATGTCTTTGAAATGTGGGAGGAAACCGGAGCACCTGGAGGAAACCCACGCAAATGCAGGGGAGGACATGCAGACTCCACACGGAAGGCACCCCAGCCAAGAATCAAATGGAAGAACCTCTTGCTGTGAGGTGACAATGCTAACTGCTGCACCACTGCGCCAACCGTTAAAAATTCATCAGTTTTCTAGAAGGTCAGCTTGACACACATCTTTTGACACTAGTGTGCAATGCTGTTTCAAACTGGTCTAGAACTAAGATTTGCATCATTGTTTCTTTGCTAGTTATGTCCATCTTGGTGTAACCAGTATTGTGCTATATGTCTCATATCATGTAGCTATACCCTTACTATCTTAGCTTTCAGAAAGACCCATTCATGGAACTTATGGGCTTGTACCTAAGCAGTTTCTTTAGCCATTTATAGCAAGCTCCTTCTTAACCTTGATGAAATTCGAACAGTCTTTAATTGGTATACCTGTGTATGCCTTAAGGGCTTCTCCTGCAATTTGGAAAAGTAATATGTGAGCTCGGTAATGAGGGTTTCCAGTCAATTCACCAACCAGCTAAGCCTTTGCGTTCTTATAGAAATTAAGTGCTTTTAATGGGGGAACCACCCATGGCTGGACCATTGATTTGGCTGCTGTAATAACTGCATAATGCTAGTCATGATTTACAGAATAAGTGTTTTGCTAGTGGAATTAATACTCACATAGATTGAAAAATAGAACCAGTTAGCTAAAAGGTGCAGCTGCAGGTGTCCACTGCAGCCAGCATTTGTAAGAAACTGTATGCAGTCATCAGTTGTTCAACTCGGTAATGTAAAATGTTATTGCAATATGCAAAAAATTTTATTATAAACAGTGACATATGTAAATTAAATCTCTTAAGAGTCACTGCTTTGTGTCCATTAAACAATAAAATATTAAATTTTACTGTATAAAAAGGGCAGTTGTAAAGGCAAAGAGAAAAAGTTTGTGTATTCTTTCCAGATAGCTTGGGCTTTGTAATGCAAACTTGTCAACAGAAACTTCATCTAGGATTTTCCACTTCTACCAGTTTTCCCAAAAGTGTTAGACAAGACTTGTCTCTTGTATACATAAATATGAACAGGTAAGAGTTCACAGAAACAAAACAATTTTCACACTCTTTCAATTTCTGCAACTTCAGTAGCCAAATGTTTTCTGCCATCCTCTTGGGCCTCACACAAAGGATCCACAGCAGTTGAACAAATAAAAGCATAAGTTCAGTCACTTCTTATCAGATTTCTCCCTGACAGGTAGCAAAATCCAAATAAGGGAAACAAATAAATCTGAGTTTCTTTGACAAAGTCTTCCTGTCGAATCTCATTCTCATTTTAAACTTCTTTTATAACAGCAGTAATAGTTTTGTGCCCCGTGTAGTCTCTTGATAAAGGCAAAAGCTGAAATTGTATAACAAATTCAGTCACTCTAGATGAATAACGCAATGTCTCTTAACTGTTGCTTCAAACAGACAACATCAGATTTCCATTAAACTAGAAACAGGAAAACAAAGTCTCTTTTCACTGACTTGAATATGCAAGAAAAAGGGGTTTTAACTATGCTGACTACATTGTAGAACAGACGTTCTGGTAGAATATCCTTTGGGCCAGCAATTAATTGCAATAAGCTAAAAGCTGTTTTCCTAATGACACCTGTAGGATATATGGCTTCCAGTTTTCTCAGTCACTCATGGTAAATCTCTCTTGATAACAGCTGAGCCTTATCTTATCCCAGATTCTACAGATTCATCCATGATGTACTGGATGAGTCTCATTGACTCTGTAATATTTGAGTCTGCTTGAATCAGTGGATGGGATAGCATAAATTTACCTCTGATCTGACACCTATTTCTCTGATAGAGTGATGTACCTTTTTGGAATCCTTGTTTGTTACTATTTGACTGTATTTGTAGCAAATTCTTCTGTGTAAGCTGTAGTAGCTGATTCATAGCATTTATAAGTGTTTGCCGTACCTGTTTCTGCCTGTTTTGTGAAAAAAAAGAAAAAAAAGAAAAAAATATCTCTTGTTTTTCCTTCTTTACTAGTTTAGTCCAGTTTCAGAGTTGCTGATTCCTGGGCTTTGGTTGTAGTTCCTGTGTACTGTTTCCTTGCCTTATTTGGGGGAAGGGAAGCTACCTTGCTTTCCTGCTTTACTAGTTTAGTCCAGTTTCAGAGTTGCTGATTCCTGGGCTTTGGTTGTAGTTCCTGTGTACTGTTTCCTTGCCTTATTTGGGGAAGGGAAGCTACCTTGCTTACCAGTGGGAGTGGGAAGCATTGAGCTGCCTTTTGTCCAGTTTTGTGAGGTTTCAGCCAGTAACTAGTAGTTTATTGGTTGTTTTGGGCCAGTTTCTAGCTTTTTCCAGCCCCCGGTATAAAACTTTCAGCTTGTACCTACTCAGCACAGACTCCAGCAGAGTAATCCAGGCTGCAGAGAGCTGAATAAGCGACTTTTCTTGATACTAAGTATATTTGTTGTTGCTTTCCACATCTGAATACCTAGCAACTGTATTTCGCCTGCCTTTCTGTTACATTGAAGCTGTTTTTACTGCATTTAACTTAATATTGCACTTGGAATCCTTGTTTGTTACTATTTGACTGTATTTGTAGCAAATTCTTCTGTGTAAGCTGTAGTAGCTGATTCATAGCATTTATAAGTGTTTGCTGTACCTGTTTCTGCCTGTTTTGTGAAAAAAAGAAAAAAAAGAAAAAAATATCTCTTGTTTTTCCTGCTTTACTAGTTTAGTCCAGTTTCAGAGTTGCTGATTCCTGGGCTTTGGTTGTAGTTCCTGTGTACTGTTTCCTTGCCTTATTTGGGGGAAGGGAAGCTACCTTGCTTTCCTGCTTTACTAGTTTAGTCCAGTTTCAGAGTTGCTGGTTCCTGGGCTTTGGTTGTAGTTTCTGTGTACTGTTTCCTTGCCTTATTTGGGGGAAGGGAAGCTACCTTGCTTACCAGTGGGAGTGGGAAGAATTGAGCTGCCTTTTGTCCAGTTTTGTGAGGTTTCAGCCAGTAACTAGTAGTTTATTGGTCGTTTTGGGCCAGTTTCTAGCTTTTTCCAGCCCCCTGGTATAAAACGCGCTGCCACTGTTGCACACTAGGGCAGTGCCGGTTAAGCAGGTTTAAACTATTCGGGCTACCTAAAGTCCACTCTTCAAATTTTCCCTTAAAACTACCTTCCTCGAACTATACTACTGATCAAATCAGCGTATCCTATAACTAAAAGATCAACTCTACTTGACTCCAAGTAGACTATTCTCTATCTATTAAACCTAGCACTTGCTCCTACAGTACTTATTACCTTGATACGGCACTCTTGTCATAGATAGTACCCCAAAAAGGCAACCCCCCATTTCTCAGTCACCCACGTCCCCTGGAATCTTTTTTAAAGTTTACCCTTCTAGCATGTCGGGGGATCAGTTGCTAGTGTCCTCTCCTGCTCAGCTGGTGAACCTGGGAATATTGAGGCAATGTTTCAATTGCCTCATGTACACAGAACAACCCTTTCCTCCTCCCACAAAACACAAATACATGCGAGAGATGCAACTATACGGCCAAACTGGAGGCTGAGCTCTCTCAACATAGGACTGGCAAGACCAGTAAGGAGGAGAAGGTTACCACACACACTATAGACCCAGTCTCACATAGTACCATTACAACCTCAAATCATACACATAAACACACAAAGACATACTCGGAGGCTCTGATCAAAAATCTACCAAAACAGCAGAGGCCACCAAAGCAGACACCCAAACAACCACCACCTCAGAACACAACACCAACACATAGACCTCACAGTCAGAGTGTCAAACAGTCACAGCCCTTAAGGCCAAACACAATGCCAGACACACTAGTCATTGGTGACTCCATAGTCAGACACACTGATGTCCCGCTCACCAGACTGAGTAAGGAGAAGGTCACAGTAAGCTGCCTGTCGGGCGCTAGAATCCGCCACATAACGCAAGCACTCAGGTCTCTCAACAGCAGGTACAAATATGACTCAGTCATTGTCCACGCTGGTGTAAACGACCTGAGACGCACCTCCTTGGACTACATGAAAAGAGACATTGAGGAGCTCTCTGATTATGTAGCCCAGGCAGGTATGACCCTGACCTTGAGCAGTATCCTACCTTCACCAAGAATGATGCCACAATACAGAGATAAGATGATCAGCTTTAACAATTGGCTTAAACACTGGTGTCATTCAAAGGGGATCCAGTATCTGTCTGCCTGGGATGACATGCTGGACAAGCCACGCTGCTTTGCAAGGGACGGCTTGCACCTGTCACCCTGGGATTCGGATATTGGCAAAGGCTCTTGCCACCCCATAGTGCCTTTTTAGGCAAGGCTCAAATTCTAAACCTACCACCCTAGAACACAAAAAGGAAAAAACTAAGGGTAATGCTGCTCAATGCCAGAAGTCTAAATCTCAAAATGCACGACTCGAGGCCCTTCTCAGTATGGAGAACATCGATGTCTGTGCTGTGACAGAAACCTGGTTCAAGGCTCCTGAGAGCACCCCAGCGCTATCAGGTTTTACCTCATATCATGCCCGCCCCAAAATCCGGACAATACCAAGAAAGGAGGGGTATCCATATTCATCAAGGACACCCACACCTCAAGACTGGTACGATGCATCGGAGACCATCCAGGTGCAATTAACCATAGGCAAGACTGCTCTGCAAATTGTAGCATGTTACAGGCCACCCTCACAAACTCAGGAAACTCACATGGCCTTCCTGAAAACACTAGAGGGATAAATGTATCACCAAACACCATCATACTAGGTGACTTCAATTACCCTAATATAGACTGGGAACACTACTCAAGCCCAAACACCCTAGCCCAAAAGTTCCTGGAATTCATAAACTCAAATGCCATGGAACAACTAGTCACCATCCCCACAAGAGGAGATAACATACTTGATCTCATCATCACGAACATGGGAGCACAATGTTCAACACCGAAGTATACCCCTCACTGGTGAGATCAGATCACAAACTAATCTCGCTGGAGGTCCTCATCCCACCCCACCTGAAATAAAAAGACCACAGTAAAGAACTTCTCAAAAGCCGACTTCACACTTCTAAAGACTAGTGTGGTCTCCTTTCAGGCCCGGAAAACAATACTCAAGCCGCTGAATCACTTACAAACGCCTTCTACCAGCACCTGCAGGACTGCATGGATAAGGCAATCCCAAGCAAAACAAAGACTCTTTGTACCAAAGGCAAGCGTCCAGTCTGGTGGACCCCAGCCATAAACAAACTCTACAACAAAAGGAGGAAGCTACTACAAGATAGAGCAAAATCCTTAAAAGGTAAGACACCCTTGATCACTATAAGTAAAAACTAAGAGCTCTCATAAAATCATCCAAAGCAAATTTCGAGAGAAAAATAGCTAAAGACTCAAAAGACAATCATAAGGCCTTCTTTAGCTATGTTAGAAACCTAGGAGGAAACTCCCAGATATGCTCAGAACTAGTTCAAAATGATGTAAAGATTACTGATCCTACAGACATTGCCAACATACTGGCTGACAGGTTCAGTGCAAACTTCTCCCCCCCCCCAAAAGGAGAGATATCTATACCAAATGAGTGCAGCCCCCAAACATCTCCAGCCCAAGTGAGAACTGCTCTCTCCAAAGCAAAAACACAGCATCCATGGGACCCGATGGTGTCGGCTGTGTGCTCCACGAACTCAATGAGGAATTAAACCCACAGCTAGGACAGCTGTTTAATCAAAGTCTTACCTCTGGATAGTGGCGCACTGCAACTGTGGTCCCACTTCACAAAGGCGGTGCCTCCACAGACCCTGGAAATTACCGCCCATTAGCTTGACAAGCCTTATCTGCAAAGCCATGGAGAGGATCATAATGGACCTCATAAATAAAGACATAGGGAATTTGCAGACTTTGGATCCAACCCAGTTTGGCTTTGTCAAAGGCAGATCATGCCTTTAAACTTGGTTGACTTTTGAAACAGTCACCAAAGCCATTGATGAGGGAAAGGCAGTCCATACAGCCTACCTCGATCTGGCTAAGGCCTTCGATACAATACCCCACTCGGGTATCATTGAAAAACTCATCAGCTTAAATGTTAACCCATACATCACAAGATGGGTTGCAAACTGGCTGAGTGACAGAACCCACAGGGTCAGAGTTGCTGGCGCCATGTCAGACTTAAAGCCTGTCACAAGTGGTGTCCCACAGGGCTCAGTCCTGGGCCCACTCTTGTTTGGCATCTACTTTTCCGAAGTACAAGCAAACACAGGAGGGTTATGGCTGACAAAGTTTGCAGATGACTGCAAACTGAGCCATAGTAGAAAACACATCTGACACAGATATCCTTCAGAAGGGTCTCACAGAAGCGGATAACTGGTGCCAGAGCCACGGCCTAAAGTTAAATGCCAAAAATGCATAGTCATACCCTTCGGGAAAAACAAGGTTACCCCTAGCTACCAAATAGGTGGCAATCCACTGAGCACAGAAGAAGTTATCATGGACCTGGGGACCCAGGTTGATAGTAGTCTGTCATTCGACACCCATGTAGCTAAAGTAGTTAGGAAGTCCTTCTACATTGCCCACCTTATCATGAAGGGATTCTCATCTAGATCAAGGGAGGTCATAGTCTCCCTTTACTCATCACTCATCAGACCAATGATTGAGTACAATGCCCCATTCGGAATGTATCTGACCCGACACTTGCAGCAGCTGGAGAGGCCACAAAAGTTCCTCACCAAAAGGATAAAGGGTCTCAAAATCTGTCCTATGCTGCCCGACTGAAAGAACTCCAGCTCTATTCGCTCAGAGGTGACCTTTGCCTAACATACAAGGCCATGTCAAACCCAGATTTGATGAATATGCTTCACCTCAAAAAATCTAGATTCATCAGAGCCACAAGGGCGGGAGACTTAAACCTCGACACGGCTATTAATAGGACGTGCTGGAGGGATAGATTCATCACCCAAAGACTCCTATGCTGTGGAACAAAATCCCGGTACATGTGAGGCAGAGCACGCTGGCCTTGTTCAAGAGAAATCTTGACCAATGGATGGAGATATACCCCAGGAATTACCTCAGTGTCACTGCTCGACAGAGGCACAGCAAAATAATGGGTATAGTTCCCCATACTAAAGGGGTGGCGTAAGCCACAAAACAATGGGCTAGGCTTATAAATGCCCTCGGGCAGATAGCCTAGTATGAACCTATGAACCTATGAACCTATATGTCCAAACAGTCAGGCTCAAGTTATGAATATACCTCCCCAAAAACCTATGGGACCAAAACCTGGCTAAAGGAACAAGGGATAGGCTTAAAAAGGGCAACAAAGAACAAGGGGCCAACTCGACGGCTAACCTTCACTGTATAACAAACAGCAATAATGTCCACAAAAAAAATTTCCAGTGAAGGAAACACTGGACCAACTGAAAAATGAGATAAAACAAAGTTTAATAACAAACAAAGTTTTCGGACTACTTCCTTCTTCAGTGTGTACCAAATACTTAAAACCACTAATCCTTACGTACATATCACAATTAGTTAATTAATATCACATGACACATCTTCAAGATAATTTACATAAAAGGTACATCACCATTTCAAAAAACTCAAATGGTTCACAGCATAAATAGAATAAAGAGGAAGGTATACAATATACATTTAAGTTTCATGTGGTTAGAGTTATTAGGACTTGAATACCAGTGGATAATGCATCAGGCAGACATTAAGCCAGGGCTAAATACTTCAGTTAGCATCAAACCAGTGCTTAAAAGGAAACACATTATCTCGAAGAAATATTTTTTTTAGATTAATTTTGTGAGTCTATTATATGTATATATGGGAGCTCTACAAAATCCTGAAACCCAAAATCATGAGACCAAAGTCTTGAAAGTTCAAAATACTGAAAACTCAAAATACTGAATTTCATAATACTGAAAACACATAGGATACCAACACTTACTATATTCCAGATACAGAAACATATTACCCTTCAACTATAAGCTGGGGGGGCAAGCCCCCTGCACCCCCTATGTGGGGGGGCTGCACCCCCCACATCCTGTTACTTAAATATATCAGCTTCGAGATTGTACTTCACTACACTAAGTGCAATCTCTGAGTTGACATATTTAAGTAGCAGGGGGTGTGGGAGGCTGCGTGCCCCCCCACATGGTGTGTGTAGGGGTGCTTGTCCCGCTGCTTAAAGTTTGAGAAGAGTAATATGGCTTGTCTTTTATTTGTTTCTATATGTACTTGTGCTGGAATATAGTAAGTGTTGGTATCCTGTGTGTTTTCAGTATTATGAGATACAGTATTTTGAGTTTTCAGTATTTTGAACCTTCAAGATCTTGGTCTCAGGATTTTGGATTACAGGATTTTGGGCTTTCAGGACTTTGTAGCGCTCCCACACACACACACACACACACATATATATATATATAAATATATATATATATATATATATATATATATATATATATATATATATATATATATATATATATACATACACACATATATATATATATATATATATATATATATATATATATATATATATATATATACTTTTTATACACTTGTATTTATAAATGCATTTTTATATATTTTTATGTATTTTTACATGTTTGTATGTATATATATATATATATATATATATATATATATATAAAATCTTAAAAGTAGTTCTTTATTCTAAGTATGTTGTGGCCCAATTTATTTTTTTGAAATGGTGATATACCTTTTAGGATAATTGTCTTGAAGCTATGTCGTGTGATATTAATTAACTAATTGTGATATGTATATAAGGATTGGTGATTTTAAGTATTTGTTATACACTGAAGAAGTACGTAGTCCAAAAGCTTTGTGAGTTATTAAACTTTTTGTTTTATCTCATTTTTCAGTTGGTCGAGTGTTTCCTTCACTGGAAATTTTTTTTAAGCTTAAAAAGGCCCTCTAGGGTTGATAGTCTAGTAATTCCCTTTGATTATACAGGTAGCTGACTCTCCTCTGCATTTAATTATCTATCTGACTGGTGAAGATTTAACAGGCTAGCTACCTTCCATACTGTACCAAATCACAAATTATGTGAAACGTTTATGGGAAGTCCTAAGCTTTTTCCTGGATCTACATATCCTTGTTGGTGCTGCCTACCAAACACTTTTCAGTAATACCACCAACCACCATGCTATACTATAATATTTATATCTATATCTATATCTATATCTTTATATGGGTCTACTTGAATGAGCAAAACTGCATATAACTGAAACCCAAATTGCTGAGATGACTATCCTGAAAGTTCACATATGCGACACCTTAAAAGAACAAAAGACAGAAAATGAAACACCAGTTTCTCCAATACCACTGATCAATGTACATTGAACTTAACCTACACCGGAAATACAAGCTCCCCACTACTAACCTTTCCCACAATTCCATAAACCTTAAAGAAACATGACAGTAAAAACTACACGGAGTTCCGTTCATAGGTTCATACTAGGCTATCAGCCCTAGGGCTTATACAAGCCTAGTCATAACAATTCCCTGGCTATTTCTTCCCACAATATTTACTTCCCTGGACCGCTGCCTAGCAGGGTGACTGATGTCATTCCCGAGGTGAAATAAACACCACTGCACATTCTTAAACCCAGGCCCCTCTCCACTATACTACACTGCATTAGCCCACCATGCTACACTCCACTACATCTTCTGTATAAAAAAAGAGACAATGCAAATCAGTACAATACACAAACCCTAACTAATTTACAGCACAAATAAAAGTGCCATGCTAAATACCTAACTAAAATTGATTTCTAATATCATTTTAGCAGGGGGCTTCCCACCCCCCCAGAAATTAAATATGCCAACTCCGAGATTGCACTACCTTAGGGAAAAGGGCATTTTTACATCTACATAACATATGCAGTGACAACCTCTATGTCAATAACTGTTGATTCGTTTTCTGTCTTTCGTTCTTTTAAGGTTTGGCATATGTGAACTTTCAGGGTAGTCGTTACGACAATTTGGGTTTTGGTTATATGCAATTTCGCTTATTCAAAGTAGACCCATGTGTGTGTATTTTTTTCCTTAGAGTGAACATCATAAACACATTTATTTATTGTTTTCATGCTTTTATTACTTGGGACATTTTCTAATTATGCCTGTCATGAATAAGTAGATGTTTAAGCTGGCAGAAGAAGGTTGTTGGGGTATCCAGCCTACCCCTGCATTACAGCTTGTACCCCCCCCCATCTGCTGTGACTGTCATGCCATTCCCATTCAATTTTCCAATTGTTCTAAGCCATTTTAAAGATCCTTTTGCTGTTTTCTGCTTCACTACCAAGTCTAGTATCCCATTCCATTTGTTCACTATCCTTTCAATTAAATAACACCTTCACATGTTCAATCTAATGTTTGACCCTTTAGTTTGGAATGAAGGATCTCTGCTGCTCACCTTTTCCTTCTTCTTCAGTTCATGTTCCTCTCATTTAGTTGTAATGATCTTGGGGAGCCACATCACATTTGGCACTTTGTAATCAGCCCCTATGGAGAATAACCCCAGCCTGCCAATCCTCTCTACATGCAGCATTCCCTTTTGCTACCTTAGTGACATTTCTTTGTGCCTTATCTAGCATATCTGTTTCTTTTTTCCTATATGGGCTGTAAACATAATACAGTACTGCAGCTGATTGGTAATCTACAGAGTGGGGGGGTGGGGCTTATCTCATCCTTCCTAGAACCTATGCCACTGGAGAATATGTTGAACATCCTGTTGTGCTTAGCTCTTTCCTTTTTACCCCACTCCTGTTAGGTAGTTATTGCAGATAAAATTATTCTCAGTGTTTTTCTGTTTTGTGGCTTTCCATGGCACTTCTTTTTGTGGCTTTCCGTAGCACTCCTTTTTATACTCCTCTTAGCTTCTATTCTCTCACATAGATGTTGTTGTTTGCATTTCTTAATGGTGAGACTCCACTGCTATTATTCAGACCAAAGTAATAGCTTTTTTAAATCTTTCTTAAAAGTGCCCCCTCCATCCCTTACTGCTGTATTTTCAAGATACCTGCCAACCCGTTGGTCCACTTTTAGTTTCTTTCCTTATTGTCCCTTCCGCGTAGAAGACCACCGATCCCCTCTTCCAGTGTTGACTTGTATGCAAAGTCCCTTCCTCATAGAAGAACAACAATCCCTTCTTCCAGTGCTGACTTGTATACAAAGTCCCTTCCCCATAGAAGAACAATGATCCCCTCTTCCAGTGTTGACTTGTATGCAAAGTCCCTTCCCCATAGAAGACCACTGATCCCCTCTTCCCGTGTTGACTTGTATGCAATTGCAAGTTGATAGTGAAACAGGTTGCAAGGCAAACCCAGAACTATGAAAACAATCAGCACTGTAACCAACATGACTCACAAGCTTTAGTTTGTGTACAATGGATTCTAATGTTTTTTACAGACAGATTAATTGAGACACTGTTCATTTACAGTTTACTGTCTGAATACTGGTGATCTTTTGTTCATACAATCAACTCTGAGGTCAGTGCACTTCTTGGAAAGATGAATTCCCTCTCCGTGGAGCACTAATCAAGAGGTAGTAACGAAGTGAACTCTACTCTGTTCCAAGATCTTGCTTTAAGCAGGGTCATGTCATCATTAAGTCATGTCATTAGGCAGGGTTATCAATGTCACATGATTGGTGTACTGTAATTGATATTCTGTTTATTCTGCTCTGTCTCAGTGGGCATAAGCATAATATCACATGATGTAAGATCAGAGTCACAGCAGCCACATAGTGTGTAGTGCAGCCAGTGCTGCCCAAGTACTGCTCTTATATACTATTAGGCAGGATCATTCCTGGCACACAGCTATTACACTACATGCAGTGTTGCCCACATGCTACTGTTTTATAGCATTAGGCACAGCACTGACGTCACATGACTAGTATACTCTCAGAAGTCTCAACAGTGGTGCTGTTACATTACTAGGAGAATTAAATGTTACTGTGTGGCGCATGCGTTATTGTTGTGGTCCCTCCTCTACTCTGGATCATTAGATGCAATGACAGATATCATTAGTGCACTGTATACAGATTGCCTCCATTCTCTAATGTCATGCTATTACACACAACAGTGAAATCAAATGACACGTGTGTTGTAGGCAGGGTCACTCAATTTTGCTGTCCTATGTCACTTGTAAGGCCCTTGGTATCTTTGTTTAATATATTAGTCTGAGTTTCAAAACTGTTTCTGTGGCTCAGTGTTTAAGATCTCACAGCTCCAGACTCTAGGATTCAGGTTTGGCTTCTAGGCACTGTCTGTGTGGAGTTTGCATGTTCTTCCAATGTCTTCATGGGTTTTCTCTGGGTACTCTTGTTTTTAGTGGGGGAGTTTAGGCACAATGGTTAAGGTCTTTACTTCATAGACACATGGCTTGATTCTGACCTCTGATTATTGGTTAAGTTTATAATAGTCTGCAGACTGATAACTGAATATGTACCTGTGAACCTATGACCTATCCTGAGCTGTCTATGTCAGAAAAGTAACTGTCATGTTAGGTCAGATACATTTACACATTACTCAAAATTTTATGGAATTTCTGAAATCAGGTAGGTTGAGATCATTTTTTTTTTGTATTTGCAATATCAAACATACCTCTCAACATCATAGCATAACAATTCTGGACAAAGTCAAAAATAATGGGACAATACCAGATCCTGGTTCATGCACAGACTCCTTATCTGCACTAGAACCTGATGCCTGAGCAGTGATCAGTGCAAATATTGATGGATACAGACATTGTATACAATACAATGCTTCAGCCAATGAGTACTACTGCAGCCATGCTACAATCTTTAAGACATCATCACTGTATACTTTTCCTTATTATATGATGTGATGCAAGTTATGTTACTTATCTGTGTTTAACAGAATATTAAGTATAAAACTGAAATAATCCTCAAAGAAAGTGCTGATTGAAACACTTTATACTACAACAGGCTATTCATAAGAGCAGGTCATATCAGCTCTCTCCAAGACCAGAAAAACACTGCCTCTATGGGATCAGATAACATCCCAGGCTGCTTACTAAATGATCTAAAACAAGACCTAGTGGAACCACTTAGCACTACCTTTAACCTGAACCTGAGCCCTGGCTTTGTTCCAGCAGAATGGAGAGCAACAACAGTAATCCCTTTGTACAAAGGGGTCCATGAACTGATCTGAGTACTATAGACCCATAAACCTAACAAGCCTTATCTGCAAGGCCATGGAAAGAATAATCATAGACCTTATCAACAAGAAAATAGGTGACCTTCAAACTCTTGACCTGACCCAATTTGTCTTTGTTAAGGGTAGCTCATGTTTATTGAACCTGGTGGACTTCTTCAAGAATGTCACCACAGCCCTGGATGAAGGAAAAACAGTACATACTGCCTATCTTGACTTAGCCAAGGCTTTTGACACAATTCCCCACAAAGGTATCATTGAGAAACTCTCCCAGCTGGGGATTAACCCATACATCACTAGATGGATATTCAACTGGTTCACTGACAGAATAAATACTGTCAAAGTTGGGGTTCCACCAGTTACCAGTGGCATACCACAATGATATGTGCTAAGCCCTCTACTGTTTGGAATCTATTTCTTGGAAGTCCAAGCAAAAGTAGATGGCCTGTGGCTTACCAGGTTCACTGATGATTGCAAACTGAGCACAATAATTGAGTCCCCAAATGATGTTACCTTAGGGACTAACACAGGCAAATGTGTGGTGCCAAAGCCTCGGACTAAAACTAAATGCAAAAAACTGTATTATTCTCTGCTTTGGGAAAGAGGACATCCCTGCAAATTACAGTACTGACAGCACCCACCTTACCTCAACCCAGTAGTGTGAAATTTGGGAGCACCTGCTGATAGCAGTCTAAACTTTGATCACCATGTATCCACATTGGTAAGGAAAGATTTTTACGTTGTGCACCTCATAAGTAAAGGCATCGTATCCAACACTAAGGATTTTTTAACTTCTCTGTGCTCAACCCTCATCAGACCACTAAGAGAATACAATGATCCCTTTTGCATGTACCTCACCAGACACCTGCAACAGCTGAAAAAACCACAGAGGTTTCTCACCAAGAAGATTCAGGGCCTCCAAAACATGACCTACATGAAAAGACTGAAAGCCTTGGCACTGTAGTCTGTATCGTACAGGCTTTTGAGGTGCGACTTGTGCCTGGCCTACAGAGCAGCCTCTGACACTGCCCTAATGGAAGTGCTGTACATCCGTAAATCAAATTGGACAAGAGTCACTTGCTCCAGGGATCTCAACCTAGCTTGTGACATTAACAGAACATGCTGGAGAAACAGCTATATCTCCCAGAGATTGACGCTCCTCAGGAACAAATTCCCAATTCATGTGAAGCAGAGCTCCTCAATAACCCATTTCAAGTGCAACCAAGACTATTGGATGGAAAATTGCAAATTCAAACCAGGGGTAGCACCTATGTCCCTCATGGAAAGGGGCAGTTGGTACTGATTATAAACTTGATCTGTGAATAATGACCATCTAGCCAAGGTCAATCAGGGAACATGTGTATAACATGGCTTGGCATGTAAAGGCCTAGGGCAATTAGCCTAGTAACCTCCTATCAACCTATGAACCTATACTGAGCATGCTGAATGTGTACTTTGCAATGTTGTCAGTGAAAAAGGTATTTCACACCTAAATAAAATCAAAATTTCCAACGTAAACACTCCAACTAAAAACAACCTTAAGGTTATGCTGCTAAATGCTAGGAGTCTAAGCATGAAACTCCACTCACTGAAAGGTATCCTCACCTTGGAAGACACAGACATTTGTGCAGTCACAGGGACCTGGTTCAAGGCTGTGAAGAGCACCCCAGCCATACTGGTTTACACCTCTTTCCACACATTCAGATCTCATACTGAAGAACTGAAAAATAAAGGAGGCAGTGTATCAATATTCATTAAAGATAAATACACCTCCAGATTGATTAAACAGTATGATTCACTGGAGACAATTCAGGTGCAATTAACTGTTGGTAATGCACTTATTCAAGTCATTGCCAGCTACAGGACCCCCTCCATGAATCAGGACACCCACTCTGCCTATTTGGATTTACTTGAGTCTATCAGAATACATCCAAACACCATGGTTTTCGGCAACTTTAACTACCCATCCATTGACTGGGTAAATTACTCATGCTAAAGGTTCCTCAACTTCTTTAACTCCAATGACCTGGACCAGCTGATTGACATCCCCACAAAGGGTGCCAACATCCTGGATCTGGTGCTTACCAATATGGCAGACCACCGTAGCACTCCCACTATAAGGTCCTCCCTGTTTGGATCTGACCACAAATTGGTCTCATTTGAAGAAACTGTCACACCTGCCCCCCCCTCCCCCCAAGCAGCAACTAAACTCAAAAACTTTTCCAAAGCAGATTATAACCTTTTACGGATGGTACAAATAGCTTCACTACACCTCCTCCCTCGGATGGAACTGGCAACTATGACGAGCTCTACATCAATGCTTTATACAAACACCTGTATACCTGAATTGAGTCAGCTGTAACTGATAGGACCAAAACAAGCTCCTCAAGGAAGAGCAAACCTGCCTGGTGGACAACTGCCATTAACAGGCTTTACAATAAGAAGAAGAAATTGGTGTCTAAGAGTAACTGGGAGTGAGCCCTTCCAAACTGAAAACACTCCCTCCAAAGCTTAAACAAACAAATAAGACTTCTTGTGAAGTCCTTCAAAGCAAAAATATGAGTCCAAATTAGCTTCCTCAACAAAGGGCAACCACAAGACATTCTATAGTTACATGTGTAACCTAAAAGGAAAGGCCTAGATCTGTGCTGAACTGGTAGTTAATGATACCACATATACTGAGCCTGCGGACATAGCTAACCTGTTGGCCAACAGATTCTGTGTAAACTTCACTTTTCTGTCCCCGTCACATGTACCCCATGACACCCCTATCACCTGTCCCCTACCTTGTAACTCTAAAGTGCAGGTCATAAATGCCCTCTCTAAGGCCAAAACCACAACATCTATGGAACCTGATAACATCCCAGACTGTGTCCTACATCTGCTCCAATATGAATTAGCAACACCATTGGGTATGCTTTTCAATCACGCTGGCTTTGTACCAGCTGAATAAAAAGCAACCACTGTTATTCCCTTGCACAAAGATGCTGTTTCTACTGACTCCAGGAACTTTAGACCTATTAGCCTGACTAGAGTTATCTGCAAGGTCATGAACCAAATCATCATGGACCTTATCAACAAAGATATAGGTAATCTCCAAACAAATTCCAACAAGCTCCGTAAGCTGGGTGTGCGATGGATGAGAAAGAAACATTTTGGAGTGAGTTGGATGAAGTGGTGGTGAGTGTACCCAAGGGTGAGAGACTGCTGATTGGAGTGGATTTCAATGGGCATGTTGGTGAAGGGAACAGAGGGGATGAGGAACTGATGGGCATGTATGGTGTTAAGGAGAGGAATGCAGAAGGTCAGATGATAGTGGATTTTGTGAAAAGGATGGGCATGGCTGTGGTGAATACGTATTTTAAGAAGTGGGAGGAGCATAGGGTGACGTACAAGAGTGGAGGAAAATGCACGCAGGTGGATTATATCCTATGCAGGAGGGCCAGTCTGATGGAGATTGGAGACTGTAAAGTGGTGACAGGGGAAAATGTAGTTAGGCAGCATAGAATGGTGGTCTGTAGGATGATGTTGGTGATCAAGAAGAGGAGGACAGGTGTGAGAGCAGTGCCAAGGATCAAATGGTGGAAGTTGAAAAAGGGTGATTGTGAGGTGGAGTTCAGGGAAGAATTAAAACAAGCACTGGGAGGCAGTGAAGAGTTACCCAATAGCTGGGTAACTACAGCAGAGATGGTAAGGGAGACAGCTAAAAAGGTGCTTGGTGTGACATCTAGACAGAGGAAGGAGGACAAGGAGACCTGGTGTTGGAATGAGGAAGTACAGGAGAGTATACAGAGGAAGAGGTTGGTGAAGAAAAAGTGGGATTGTCAGAGAGATGAAGAAAGTAGACAGGAGTATAAGGAGATGAGGAGCATGGCAAAGAGAGAGGTGGCGAAGGATAAGGATAAGGCTTATGGAGAGTTGTATGAAAGCTTGGACACTAAAGAGGGAGAAAAGGACCTGTACCGATTGGCTAGACAGAGGGACCGAATGCTGGGAAAGATGTGCAGCCGGTAAGGGTGATAAAGGATAGTGAGGGAAACCTACTCACAAGCAAGGAGATTGTGTTGAGCAGATGGAAAGAGTACTTTGAGGGGCTGATGAATGAAGAGAATGAGAGAGAGAGAGAGAGAAGGTTGGATGATGTGGGGATAGTGAATCAGGAAGTGAAACAGATTAGCAAGGAGGAAGTATGGACAGCTATGAAAAGGATGATGAATGGAAATGCTGGTGGTCCAGATGACATACCAGTGGAAGCATGGAGGTGCTTAGGAGAAATGGCAGTGGAGTTTTTAACCAGATTGTTTAATGAAATCTTGGAAAGTCAGAGGATGCCTAAGGAGTGGAGAAAAAGTGTTTTGTTACCTATTTTTAAGAATAAGGGTGATGTGCAGAGTTGTAGTAACTACAGAGGGATAAAATTGATCAGTCACAGCTTGAAGTTATGGGAAAGAGTAGTGGAAGCTAGGTTAAGAAGGGAGGTGATAATTAGTGATCAGCAGTATGGTTTCATGCTGGGAAAGAGCACTACAGATGCAATGTTTGCTCTGAGAGTGTTGGAGAAATTTAGAGAAGGTCATAAGGAGTTGCATTGTGTCTTTGTGGACTTGGAGAAAACATATGACAGGGTGCCTAGAGAGGAGTTGTGGTATTGTATGAGGAGGTCAGGAGTGGCAGAGAAGTATGTAATAGTAGTACAGGATATGTATGAGGGTAGTGTGACAGTGGTGAATTCTGCAGTGGGAGTGACAGATCCGTTTAAGTTGGAGGTGGGATTACATCAAGGATCAGCTCTGAGCCCTTTCTTATTTGCAATGGTAATGGACAGGTTGACAGATGAGGTCAGATAGGAGGCCCCATGGACTATGATGTTTGCAGATGACATTGTGATCTGTAGTGAGAGTAGGGACCAGTTTGAGGAGACCCTGGAGAGGTGGAGATATGCTCTAGAGAGGAGAGGAATGAAGGTCAGCAGGACTAAGACAGAATGTGTGTGTGTGTGTGTGTGTGTGTGTGTGTGTGTGTGTGTGTGTGTGTGTGTGTGTGTGTGTGTGTGTGTGTGTGAATGAGAAGGAGGATAGAGGAATGGTAAGAATGCAGGGAGTAGAGTTGGCAAAGGTGGATGTGTTTAAGTACTTGGAATCAACAGTTCAGAGTAATGGTGAGTGTGGAAGAGAGGTGAAGAAGAGAGTACAGGCAGGGTGGAATGGGTGGAGAAGAGAGTCAGGAGTGATTTGTGACAGACGGGTACCAGTAAGAGCCAAAGGGAAGGTCTATAAGAGGGTAGTGAGGCCAGCTATGTTGTATGGGTTGGAGACAGTGGCATTGACAAAAATGCAGGAGTCAGAACTGGAAGTGGCAGAGTTAAAGATGTTAAGATTTGCACTGGGTGTGACAAGGATGGACAGGGTTAGGAATCAGTATATTAGAGGGTCAGCTCAGGTTGGACGCTTTGGAGACAAAGTCAGAGAGGTGAGATTGCATTGGTTTGGACGTGCTGAGGAGGGATGATGGGTATATTGGAAAAAGGATACTAAGGATGGAGCTGCCAGGTAACAGGAAAAGAGGAAGGCCTAAGATAAGGTTTATGGATGTGGTGAGAGAGGGCATGCAGGTGTTTAGTGTGACAGAGAAATATGCAAGGAACAGGAAGAAATAGAAACAGATGATCCACTGTGGTGACCCCTAATTGGAACAGCCAAAAGAGAAGAAGAAGAAGAAGGTAATCTCCAAACACCTGACCCTACTCAGTTTGGATTTGTCAAAGGGAGATCAAGCCTGTTAAACCTGTTGGACTTCTTTAAGGCAGTCACTAAGGCCATATACAAAGAGAAATCTGTACATACAGCCTACCTGGACTTAGCCAAAACATTTGACACTATCCCTCACTAAGGCATCATTGGAAAACTCACCCAACTAGGCATCAACCCTTATAGCATTAGATGGGTCACTAATTGTCTCACTGATAGAAGTCATATTGCCAAAATAGGGGAATCCACCTCCAACAGCAGACCTGTGAACAGTGATATTTCACAGGGATCAGTCCTGGGACCTCTACTGTTTGGAATCTATTTCTCCAAAGTACAAGCAAAAACTAAAGGTCTGTGGCTGACAAAGCTTGCTGATGGCTGCATACTGAGTCACAGGATCTCCAGATTATGTCAACATCCCACAATAGGGTCTTACACAAACAAATGATTGGTGCCAAAGACATGGCCTTAAACTCAATGCAGAAACATGTATTATCATTCATTTTGGTAAAAGCAATGTTCCTGCTTACTACCACATCAACAGCAACACCTTAAGTATGCATTCACTGGTGAGAGACCTGGGCACACAGGTTGACAGTAACTTTACCTTTGAGCACCATTTCTCCACAGTGGTAAGAAGGGCATTCTATATTACTCATCTCATAAGTAAGGGCATTGCCTCCAGAAAAAGAAAAGTTATACTCTCCCTGTACTCTTCTCTCTACAGGCCAATAACTGAGTACAATGTCCCTTTTGGTATGTACCTTTCCAAGCACCTGCAGCAATTGGAGAAACCAGAAAGGTTCCTCACAAGGAAAATTCAAGGTCTTCAGCATCTGTGCTATGGGGATGGTATGAAATCACTGTCACTTTATTCTGTTTCATACAAACTACTCAGAGGTATTCTCTGCCTTGCATATAAGGCAATCTCTGACTCTGCTTTATGCTGCATATCCGTAAGTCAAATGGTACAAGGGTTACTCTCTCTAAAGACCGTAACCTGGTATGTGATATTAATGAAACCTCCTGGAGGGATAAAGTTGTCTTCCAGAGGTTACCACACTTTTGGAACAGACTCCCACTTCATGTGAAACACGGTACCTCATTGGCCCTCTTCAAACCCAATCTGGACGCTTGGATGGGTGACCATAAATTCACCCAGGAGGTTCCACCTGTGTTCCTCTTGGACAGAGTCAATAGGTGCTGATTATGGAAATAAGAGTAGAACTTGGCTAGGCTTGTAAGGGTCCTAGGGCTATTAGCCTAGATACTTGCTATGATCCTATAATCCTATGTAGCTCACCATCTTTGCCACAAGGGGGCAGAATATACATGAAGTGAATACGATTTGTAATGTTGCAGTAGGAGAGTAATGGTTCCAAGACATGACTGCTGTATGCTGGCATATACAGCATCACTATGCTCACTATGCTCACTGTTTGTGCAATCTGGGATTAGGTGGAATAATGTTTTTTGGTATAGGACTGGTGCTATCTTTATTTAAGTGTCTTGCTGATGCACTCCCCTAGTGCAAGGTAGGTTAGCTCCCCTGCACATGCTAGAGGTGAAATTGCTTGAGTGTCAGTAGCACACAGAGCAAAATACAAATGTCATAATGCAGAATGCTGTTTCCTATTGGAAATCATTGCAAGCGTGGTTTCTATGTGTGCACTGACAATTATTTACTTGTTTTGAGAAACTGCAGTAAATATAAGTTCTGGTGGTGTAAAGGGCTTGTCCCCTCACACACATACTGAAAAAAAAATAAGAATGTTTTCTTTGTCCTTTTAAATTTTGGACATTTTTTCATCCTTTTGGCACATCAATATTTAGGAAGTTGGCATTTGATTGTGCAACCATTTATAGCAGGTCTCACCATGCCACATAATTTTGCCAGAGAGGGCAATTTGCATCCTACTTCTGTACACCATAACAAGTACACCCCCCATTCTGCCATCTTGCTTCTTGTACACCATAACCAGTATTCTGCACATTCTGTCATCCTACTTCTTGTGCACCATAACCAGTACTCTCCACATTCTGCCATCCTACGTCTTGTGCACCATAACCAGTATTCTTCACATTCTGCCATCCTATGTCTTGTGCACCATAACCAGTATTCTCCACATTCTGTCATCCTACTTCTTGTGCACCATAACCAGTACTCTCCACATTCTGCCATCCTACGTCTTGTGCACCATAACCAGTATTCTTCACATTCTGCCATCCTATGTCTTGTGCACCATAACCAGTATTCTCCACATTCTGCCATCCTACGTCTTGTGCACCATAACCAGTATTCTTCACATTCTGCCATCCTATGTCTTGTGCACCATAACCAGTATTCTCCACATTCTGCCATCCTATGTCTTGTGCACCATAACCAGTATTCTCCACATTCTGCCATCCTACGTCTTGTACACCATAACCAGTATTCTCCACATTCTGCCATCCTATGTCTTGTGTACCATAACCAGTATTCTCCACATTCTGCCATCCTACGTCTTGTACACCATAACCAGTATTCTCCACATTCTGCCGTCCTGCTTCTTGTACACCATAACCAGTATTCTCCACATTCTGCCATCCTACGTCTTGTGCACCATAACCAGTATTCTCCACATCCTGCCATCCTACTTCTTGTGCACCATAAGCAATATTCTCACATTCTGCTGTGTTATTCATTAGGTAATGCTCCTGACACCCGTCTGATTAGCATAGCCTATGCTGGACCTCCTTCTTTAGCACTGCAACAAGATGTATAATGTCCACAGCCACTGGAAAATTACAAATAAATTGATGTCATTATGGAGAAATCTAAGAGAATGATGGGACTTCTTCAGGAATGACCACGTCATATGTAATGGACCATGCAGGCATTTTACATATATAACTATGAAACTTTGCATTCTCCCCATGTTCATAAGAGTTGCGTAGAATGACCTTTAATTAGTGTACTTCTGTATCAGTTTGTGAATGCCTCACCATAATATGTTATAGGTTCATATGTTCATATGTTCATAGGTAGGTACTAGGCTATTAACCCTAGGGCCTCTATAAGCCTAGCCAAAAGGTACCCTGGCTTTTGCCACCCAGTAAAATTATTTTCCTGTGCCCCTGTCAAGCAGAGCCACAGAAGTGATCCCAGAGTGAATTTCCTATCTCCCATCCAATCATCAAGATTTTTCTTGAAGAGTGCTAATGAGGAGCTTTGTTTGATATAGATAGGTAATTTGTTCCAGAGTATGGGAAGCCTCTGGGACAGGAATATATCCCTCCAGCATGTTCTGTTTATTGTGGTGACAAGATTTAGGTTCCTAGAGCATGTAGCTTGGAGGGATTGGGATTTCTTTAAGTGGAGCATGTCCAACAGCTCTGGGTTTGACAAAACTTTGTATGTTAGGCAGAGATCGCCTCTGAGTAGGTGATATGCGACTGAGTAAAGCTGGAGTTCTTTTGAGACGGTCTGCATAGGGCATCTGTTTGAGGCCAGTAATCCTCTTTGGGGGGTATTTCTGTGGCCTTTCCAGTTGTTGTAGATGTCTTGTGAGGTACATACCAAAAGGGGCGTTGTACTCTATAATGGGTCTAATGAGTGACGAATAGAGGGGAACAATGACCTCTTTTTTCCTGGATGATAAACTTTTTGTGATGAGGTGTGCCATGTAGAAGGATTTCATGACTACTGTGGCAAAGTGATGATCAAAGGAGAGACTACTGTCCACCTGTGTCCCAAGGTCTCTTATCACACTTTCGGTTTTAAGTAGACCACTGCCTATGTGATAGTTCATGGGTGCAGAGTTTTTATCAAAAGGGATGACGATGCACTTTTTGGCATTGAGGTTGAGGCCATGCCTTTGACACCAGGCATCTGTCTCAGTGAGGCCCTTTTGTAGGATGTCCACATTGTTAGGAGTTTTGATTATGGTTCCTAGTTTGCAGTAATCTGCGAACTTCGTTAGCTAAAGACCTTCTGTGTTAGCCTGTACTTCAGAGAAGTAGATAACAAACAGGAGAGGACCCAGGACTGAACCCTGTAGTACTCAACTTGTCACTGGTCGGTCTTGCCAGTAAAATGATAGTGAATATATAAAACAAATACATTTTATAAAAGAAACTAGAATTAAGAATCATGGTATAAGCTATTTTGTAAGAATAATAAGGGTATTTGACTTGAACAAAAATAGCCTTCAATATACTATAGTCTTGTAAGTTTAAATGACAGTGAATGCATTATAAACTAAATAGTATGCCAAAATAAGCACTTATTTCTTATCCGTAAATTAAATGTACAGGTCTATAATTATCTTGTTGAAAGACGTGTTCAGTGAACAAGTCTTCATCGAGAATTAAACAGCTAACTCTGTAATCGCCGAATGGCCACATTAGAGACTTTTTTTCCCAGGGGAAAAATCTGCTTGGCCGTCATCAGGAATTTGCCCTTTTCACCACTGTAGTACAATCTCTGAGTTGGTACATTTAGTTAGGGGGTGTGTGGGGGGGGGGGTGAAGATCAAAACTATGTAGGGTTTGAACATTTGTTTTTTGTTTATTAGGCCAAACATTTTTTCCCCTGGGAAAAAAGTCACTGATGTGGCCGTTCAGCGATTAGAGAGTTCACTGTTTAGTTGTCGATGAGGACGTGTTCAATGAACACGTCTTTTGACAAGATAATATACACCCAAATGTACAGTATACAAAAATTTAAAAGTTTTGCTTTCTCTCTTATCTTTGGTAATACATCAATGTACTTTTTTTTTCAGCTGGCAGGCTTCACACTGAAAGGAAAATAGAAAAAAATAAAATAAAAAAGAAAAGCTCTCTGGTTCCTCTCTCTCTCTGACAAATTATAGTGAAAAACCTAATGATTACCTATACCTGTTTTGAGAACATTGCTTTATGAATCAGTAATTGAATTGTTGCCCATTTCAGGCAGTATATTTAGTAACATATAATTTCAAAATCTTTTCAAGAGAAAAGCATAGTATGTGTTGATTTTTAGCACTTAGTTTGTAATTTACAATGGACTTATTATTTAGTCCATTCAAAATTATAATTTTAAACAAAGTCTCCAGAATTTTAATGTACGTGGTAGTAATATGCATGAAATCACTGCTTCCAACAGCTAACATAATATTCAATGTTTAAACAGCTAAGTGTAAATTCTTCTGCTTAAATTATTCCCAATTCATAAATTAATAGAGACTACAAGGCAGGTTCATGACATGAATAAAAATCACCTTGCCAATACCCAGCTTCAATGGCCACCACCAGCCTCTACGAGGGCAGAACAGGCCAGGCCCAGCATGAAATTAATAGCACCTATCCAGCTGTTGATGTTCCCCTTAAATAAAGTGAGGGTATAATTTTGTTTTATATGGAACAGAAAATTATTCTGGTGATGTGGGAAGCACTGGGTAATAAACCTGCCTTTTAAGCACGTCTTATTTATTCTTAGATGGAGATTCAAATTTTCAGTTTGAGTGTTTATGGCCTAGTTTGTTTTGAGGAGTCAAAAAAGACCAACAAGTGCATGACATACTTGACATAATCAACTGTGCAGGAGTCTGTAAGAAACCAAACATAAAGGCAGAGCTTTAAGCATGCTGGGGAAGCTGAGTGTCTTTAGTCTGATGATCCTTTATTTAGGAAGGTCTGGAGTCTTTCTAGATGAATGGATAAATACATGATAAAGGGGCATTGTATTCTATAACTAACCTAATCAGAGCAGAGCATAGAGGAATAATTACTTATTTTGATGTGGATGAGATACCATTAATTGCTAACTGAGCTAGGTAAAAGGAATATTTCACCACTGCTGTTGTGTTCTGGTCAAAGGATATGGAGTTGTAGGTAAAAGGATAATCTCACTACTGCTGTTGTGTTCTGGTCAAAGGATATGGAGTCGTCTATAAGATGCTGATATCACTAATCATTTCAATCTGGTCATAGGTGCATAGGTCTATAGGAGGTTACTAGGCTAACAGCCCTTATAAGACTAGTCATATTTATACCGAGTTGGCCCAATTGTCAATGGTTAGGTGAGTGATGTTTGCAGAGGTAATGGTCTATGGTAGCTAATACTGATTTCCTCTGTCCAGGAAGGACATGGGCACCACCCCAGGAGTTAATTTGCAATCATCCATCTGTTGATCTAGGTTGCATTTGAAGAGGGTCAGGGAGGTGCTTTGTTTCATGTGAATTGAAAGCTTGTTCCAGAGAAGTGGCAGTCTCTAGGAGATGCATTGCTTCTGTCTATATTGTAAGCTTCTGACAAGATCTGCGTATTTACCAAAGGTGAAAATGCTACACTTCTTTGCATTTAATTTAAGCCCATTTCTAATGCAAAATTGATATGTATGATTTATCTCGTGCAGTGCTACCATGGTATCAGATGCCAAGTGAAGGACAGCATCAGCTTGTGGACATTGGCACATTTAGTTAGCCAGTGTTTGGGTCACTTCATTAGGCTATTGTTCTGTGAGGGTTATAAGAAGCCACCTTAAATTCCCAGGGTAGGAAGAACAGGTATATATAGGTTCATATAGGTTCGTACTAGGCTAACTGTCCTTGTGGGCCATTTGAAGCCTAGCCAATTACCCAATTTAAAAATCAAACCTTGCACCTTGCATCTCTAAGGTAAATAACTTAACCATCAGGACAAGCTCTTATCCTGTTGCTTCTATCCATGAGAGACATGGTTGCTAAACCAGTGGTGAATTTGCAGTTTCCCATCTATTCATCCAAATTACATTAAAATAGAGTAAACGGGGTACTTTGTTTTATGTGGAGTAGAAGAAGATTGCATAGAAGAGACATTGTCTGCGATACAAACCTATCCTTCCGACATGTTCTATTTATGTTGTAAGAAAGATCAAGTTCCTTTGAGGGGTTGTTCACCCAACCATTGGACATGCAAACGTGTAATAGGTCTGACAGGATAAGAACTGTTGAAGCTTTATACGTGAGGCAGAGGTCGGCTTTTAGTGTCTGTATGATATCAATAACAGGGACAAGCATTTGAGATGGTCTGCTTAGCTTTTGTGATTTAGGGCTTTAATTTGCTTTAGTGAGAACGCATTGTGGTCACTCAAGTTGTGCTGTGTTTGGACAGGTACATACTGAAAAGGGGAATTATATTTAACAAATGGACTAATGAGAGCCATGTGCAATGGTATGATTACATCTCTGGACCTAAAACCCATGCCTTTAGATTTAAGCTGTGCAATGATAACGTACTTCCTTAAAATAGTGGATATGTGGTGATCCATGGAAAATTCATTGTCAATGTAGGTTTCCAGATGCCTGACTATTGGATCTGCTTTCAGGGGTACATTTTTACTGTGACAGTTAAAATGGAAATCATGTTTGCTGAACAATATGATTATATATTTCCTAGCATTTAATTTTAGTCTGTGGTCTTTACATCAGCTATTTGTTTAGGAAATGCCTTCCTGTAAGATTTTGGTGATGGCATTGTAGATGTAGACAGCCATGAACCCTTAACATTTGCATTAATCTTTAAGAAGTAAATAAATGCCAATGAGGAGTGTTCCAAGGACTTAGCCCTGAGGTACACCATTTGTGACAGGTCTTTTGGAGGAGGTATAACCATCCATCCATAATTTCCTGGGTTCTGTTTGTAAGAAATTTAGTTATCCAAAGAATTACATAGGGATCTGCATTTAGCTGTGAGAGTTTATCTACAATATTGGAATGTGGAAATGGTGTTGAATACTTTTCTGAGGTGTATTTATGTGGTATATTTAGATTTACCCTCACCCATTCCTTCAGTAACCTTCCTGAAGAAGGCAACCAGGATCTGCACTTGATGAATCCAAGTTAGCCTGGTCTGAGAGTTTGTGAGTCACATGTGTCCTTATTTATTAATTTGACAATGTTGCTTTCCATAGCCTTACAGGTGAGGCTGGTCATGCTTATGGATTTGTAATTATCCTGGCCCATTGATGCCCCACCTTTGTGCAGGGACCTGACTGTTTCTGCCTTCCATTCATCCAGCACAAAGCCAGTTTGGAGGCTGGTATTGAATAACCTCTTGGGGGGGGATTCTGTTCTGTCATCTCATTTTTTGGACAGATCAGTAAGCTTGGCCCATAGATGCAATGTCATTGACCTTGGCTAGTCCCATCCAAACTTGTTCTTGGGAGATTTGAGGGGAGTGTATGTGCAGGTATGTGATCTGAGTATATAATAGGGAAGAGAGGGGTGAAGTCTAAACTAAATATGTCTGTTATTAGATTTTCTATGTCCTCTGGGTTTATGTTTTCCTCAATTAACTGGGAGACCAATGCTTCTTTAGACATCTATGACCAGAAATTTCTGGACTTCATCTGAACAACCTATCTGCACCAGTTGATCTTGCACACAGACCATGGTTCACAAAATCTTAGACTTGGTCCTTGCCAATATGAGGCTCCTCACCAAATATAACTTCCTCCCTGCTTGAATCAGACCACAAGCCAGCCACATGCACCTTAAGACTGAAGCCAGAAGCATCTTCCAATACCTCAGTATTCAGAGACTATGACAAGGCTAATCTAATAACATTGACTGATATTTTGTTGATATTAAAAAGCCCCTTCCATCTTGATAACACCACTGCTTACATGGAATTCTTTACCACCAAATTATCTGGACATATAAATAGCTATGTAGATTCATCTGTCCTCCTCAGAAGCAAATATAATGCCAGATTTAAAAATAAATGGTGGAACCCTAATATAAACAGGTTGTAGAATAAAAGAAAAATCTCATTGTATGCAAAAATAAATTTAATTCACTAGGTGCCAATAATGCGCTTGTTAATCTTAACAAGTATCTCTGAATCCTGATCAAATCAGCCAAAGCCAGATACACAGTACAAATACCCCCATGCAAAGGATAACCAGAAAGCCTTCTTTGGCTATTCTAGAAATCTTAGAAGCAATGCCCAGCTATGTGTAGAACTATCTGGTTATCCTTCGCCTGGGTGACTACCTGCATAGTGCTGGGCACTATTTCTGAGATTTATAAATGAAAAAATTATAAATTATTAGAAAATAAGAGGAGGAGGAGTTCAATACATTGAGCAAAAAAATATGGGGAAAGATAGAGAAACATTATGCTTCTCAGAAAGAGATAAGCAGATAAGCATAAAAGTGAGTTTTGGGGATTTGATTAATAACTTGTCTATTTGCAGTGGGGCCAGTGACTGAACTTATTTGGCTGCACTTGATTGGTTATTTTTCTGTAGAGTTATGAGGTATTTTTAGAGCTCCTATCTTTGCTCCTTGCCTATCATTGTCTCTTAAATTTCATCAATACACTAGGACTGTAAAGTTGTGTTTGTCAAATGCATGCTGTTACAAACAATGCATGTTATATCTCCATCAGTGCATTGCTACACATCTAGGTTGGTTGTCTGTGCATCCTTTGCAGACATTATAGAATTCTAAAGATTAATTATTGCAAATGTGCTGCTTGTTTATGCTTACTACAAGCACTGCATAGAGAGTTCCTGGAGCAATCACCAATACCCAGTAAGGAAAAAAAACAAGCCAAAAATAGTTACTCACCTGTACCAAAAGTGGGTGAGATTTCTACTAAGTCTAAGACATAACTTTCAGAGGGATCCAAGTCCATGAATGAGTTTGAGCATAACTTTTCTGCAAAATATCTACCATAGAACTATGTGAATGCATTGAATTTAAAAGGTCAGTCTTAATCCTCTGTGGACACTTCTAGTATAGATTCTGCCGGACTAAGAATCATCTGAGTGCCTTCAACAGCAGACAGGACAAAATCCATATGGAAGCTGGTGGATGAAAAAACATAAAGTAGCTCTGCTATACTGTGCATGGGAGACAATGTCTCCAGCTCAAAATCAGAGACAATATTTAAATTTACTTCCCACTGTGGAACTAAAAATTGTTTGAATTATTGAGAATCTGTACTCCTTCTCTTTAGCCTGTTAATGTTTTTCAGGAGACCATGCTTAAGTAGCTGAAAGTATCATGTAAGAAACTCTTTGGGGAGACTTTAATAAGGCCTACATGGACTTATTTGCCATGTAGGCATAGTGGCATGGTACTTACACAGAAGTAAGCAGAAATGTAATCCGGTAAATGGAGCTGATGGCGTGCATGAGCATGCAAACACAGAAATGTCCGTGGCATGCAAATCACAGCACAAGCACATGAAAATGCATGCAAAGGAGGCAGGTAGAGTGATCCAGCAAGCAGATAGGAAGTTGTGTATACCCCATGTTGGTGTCTGTAATGTACACAGAAACATTCTGTATACGGGATATAAAAATGACACCAGGGGCTATAAAAGTGAACTGACAGTGGCAGAAATAGCATAAGGGACACAGATATGTGCAAAACTAACCACCATGTATCCAAAACTGTATGGAAAATAATGTAAAATAATTTTATTTTTTGATACCCTGGGTATATTTGCATGGTGGGCCACTGTAAGCAAATATGCTGTTATGGAAAAAAATATAAAATGATTGTAAAAAAACAGAATGTGTGAGTATGTTACAGTAATGCATTGTAGGACCCTGTGTGGAGTATGTTCAATGTTAGACAGGTGTGGTTGTTAATGAGGCAGGGCCTGAAACCATGTAGTTTCCAGGTCCTGTGCATGGATCTGTATGCAAATGAGCAGGGGTTACTTAATTTCAGAAATGAGTATCTGTGTCCACAGATCCCATCCATGTAGGCAAAGACCCATGTTGGTGTCCACAGAAGAGGTAGCTGACATTAAAAGGGGGTGTGTCTGCAAACCTTTAAGCTCATTGGAGCTCAGAGGCACATGTTTGCATGCCGCGCTACTGAACTGAGCAAGGGGGCGTGACCACTGACTGCTAAGCTGTTTACTCCTAAGGTGCATGTTTTATCATGGCTGTGAGTGTTTACATGGTGTGCCACCATGCTGAACATGACCTTCAATGGGGGTGTGTCTACTGACTGCTAAGCTTTGTTTATCTTTGAAGTGTGGGTTTGCGCCAAATGCTGCAGTGCTCAGCAAGGAAGACTGTCAAAATAAAAGTGCCTGACAAAGCTAATGATATATTAATTACTGATGAGCCTTGTTTCACTTAAACTAGGGCCATTAAACCACTTAATTATGTACTTGACAGGTGGAATCCATCACAGGTAGCCAACCACACAGGCTACACCTATAGCAAGGCACTATAAAGGTGGCATACACCCTACAATCTGATTTTCCCTTCATGCTTTTCACCCTTGGAGTACAGACTTGGGAATTTTAACCTAGAGAATGCTAGAGGCTGCTGCAGGTCTGCTGCATGTGTATGTGTTACATGCTGAGGTCAATGCAGCTCCTGCTGATGCTGACCATAGGCCTAGACTGAGAGGGAGAAGAGTGTTCAGGCCCAGGGTAACCTATCAGGAGCTGTAGATTGTAGACCACTACAGGGTGGACAGGGACATACTACAAGAACTCACTGAGCTCTGCCGACCTCAACTCAGACCCAAGACAACAGAGGGGAACTCATCCCAGTGGAAACAAAGGTATGTGTAGCCCTTAGGATACTAGCTACAGGTATATTCCAAAATCTTACTGGGGACATGATACGGGTCTCACAGGCATCTACTTCCAGGATAGTCCACCAGTTCCTGGATGCCATGCTGCCACATGCCAGTGAGCACATTTATTTTCCCCACATCCCTGAGGAGAGGGCCAGCAGTATGTGACTCTTCTACCATGTAGCACACTACCCTGAGGTACTGGGTGCCATAGATTGCACTCATGTACATATCAAGCACCACTCAGTGAAGAAGGTAGAATGTACATCAACCGCAAGAGGTACCACTCCATCAACTGACAAGTTGTGTGCAATGCCCAGGACATTATCATGAATGTGTGTGCTGGCACCTCTGGCAGTTATCACGACTCCCATATCTGGCATGCATCACAGCTGTACCAGATGTTTGCTAGGGGTACATCTCACATAGCCATTTACTTGGGGATGCTAGCTATGCACTGAAACCGTGGATGATGACAGAAATCAGAAATGCACACACACCCACCTAAGAATGACATAATGAGGCACACTCACAAATTAGAAACATCATAGAGCATGTGTTTGGGCTATTGAAATCATGGTTCTGGTGCCTCAATATATCTGGTGGAGCCCTAGAGTACTCCCCAGCCACATATGCACAGATGTTCACAGTATGTGCCATGTTACACAATATGATTCTGCAGAAACAGCTGCAGCAGGATCAACAAAGGGAAGGGATACACAGCCCCTCACTAGTGCATAGGTCACCACAGCTGCACCCACAGGGAGACTCAGAGGAGGATCTCCCAGAGGCTGTCCTTGTAGGCAGAAGAAGGCATGTCCAATATGCCCTGCCTTGGCCAACAGACAATGCATAACACATGCACTGACAACCTAGGGCCCTGGGGACTGAATTATGTCAGCCAGACGACACAACCTGTACCTCACCATGTATTGGCTGTAGACTGCATACATCAAATAGAGTTAGCCCCGAACTACAGGTCTGTCAACTGCTGCATTCGCAAGGTAAGTAACTCTCCTATACACCACTTGTAAGGGGTATTACAATTTGGTAGCATATGTATGGACCTGCCTGCAGTACTCTGGTAACAGCAGCAGCAGCAGCCAATGGCTTGCAGCACACATAATCACGGAGTGCAGTACAGGTATCTCTGGCCTGGAGTCAACTTGTAAGTACTGACATTCACACTGGGCATGCTCCTACACTTAGCTAACTTGAGCCCAAGTCAGTTGCCTCTACTGCTCAAAGACCTGCTATGTGAAAATATGTCTGTACTTACATATAACAACATATATATATATCTGTCTCTCCCTATCCCCCTCATGCTTGATTAGTGTCTCTATCAGTATGCAGCACACACACACACACACACACACACACTCACACACATATATATATATATATATATATATATATATATATATATATGATAACAAGATGTATATATATATATATATATATATATAGCTATATAAAGTACAATAATACATAGACTCCCCACATGTTTCTACATAATACATGTACATAATGTACACACACAACTACATTTAAGGAGACATCCCTGTTGTACACATTTATATAGATATGGCCTGGGATGTACAAATCTCTCCACATACACCAGAATGCTGGGGTTATCTACACATGCACATCACAACAGTTGTACGATGGAACCAGACCAAGGCTGCAACAGTACATAATCCACTTACCCACAGACCCCTGTGCCTATAGACTGTCACCCTGTAGACAGGCACAGGTATGCAGGTGGAATAATATACAATGGGCACAATGCATGCCTTTGACTGGCCATATTGTCCCTGGCTAGATATTCACATATCAAATTGTAAGCAGCCACATATGGCCAGATTGGTATTGATATTACCAGCTATATCCCCCAGGACACTAGATACAATAACAATGCCAGGCAGTATCACTCTGCATGTCACACATGCTGTCTAACACAAGGCCACTTTGTGTACTCCACAAGTACTGTGCTTGCATCAACATATACAACAGACATAAGCTGTGGCATCTGCTGTAAGTACTGTGAGCAGTAGTATGTACTAGTAGATATGTAGGGGTCCTACTCTCACATCATCCAACTCTGCATGTGTGTGTATCAAAATATCCCCTTACAGCACTAGGGCTATGCCCACATGGGCAATCTCTGTGCAATGGTATGCATTTTATGGCCCTATGCCTAGCTGCTGGCCTCTAAATTCCCTCCTCTACAAGGCCTGCTGATGTCATCCACCTTAAGAACCCTGGCTGACAATCTGTTAGCAAAAAAACTCTGTGGTTTATGTGATAAGTACTGTAACCTATCATGTGTACTACTAGATAGCTAGGGGTTCTAACCTCACATCATCCAACTGTGTGTGTATCAGTATATCCCCTCATAATGCTATAGCCATGTCCATATGGGCTATCTCCAGGCAATGGTATGCATTTTATGGTTGTGTGACTGGCTGCTGCCCTCTAAATTCCCTCTTATATAAGGCCAGCTGATGTCATCCACCTTAAGAGCACTGGCTGGCATTCTAGTAACAGATAAACTCCATGGCACATGTGATAAGTATTACAAGCTATAGTGTGCACTGCTAGATAGGTAGGGGTTCTAATCTCACATCATCCAACTTGTGTATATAGATATATCCCTATGAAGCACTCCAGACAAACCCAAATGGGCTATTTCTGTGCAATGGTTATGCATTTTATGCTCTGTGACTAGCTGCTGGCCTCAACATTGGCCTCCTTCACAAGGTCTGCTGATGTCATCCACCTTAAGAGCCCTGGCTGACAGTGTGATGTCAGATAAACAGTGTGGCACATTGGATAAATGCTGCAAGCAATAGCATGTACTATTAAATATGTAGGTGTTCTAATCTCGGAACATCTGATTTGTGCATGTGTAAATATATCCCCTTGCAGCACTAGAGGCAGGTCTATGTGGCCTACCTCTGTGCACTGATTATGCATTTTATGGCCCTGTGACTAGCTGCTGGCCCTAAATTGCCCCATCTGCATAAGCATGATTGATGTCCCCAACTATGTAGAGTTGTACATGCAGAATACCCAGGTGACACATATCAAGGGTAGTAGACCATGTCATAAGGTATGAAAACTTGATGACGCTGACTGTCCCCATTGTCCCTGATACACTGTTCTACACATATGCACCTAGGGAACCATGCATGTACACTGGCTTACCTTGCTGATATATTTCTGCTGTGCTGTCTTGCCATCCTGTGCCACTGTGTTGGCTGCATGTGTCCATAGCTGAACCACTCAGACTCCTGGGGAAAAACATACAAAGGTTTGTGACACACCTGACATTCTGTAACACTACTGCCAGTGTACCATCAGGCAAGAAAGATACATAAAGTTTGATGTGTAGTCATGACACATGCCAGCATAGAGTACCTGTCGAGGCCTACAACAACTGCCATGACATAACACTACTGCACTACACAAACAAACACGTACATTAATATAGTTACCCTGTGCATCATACACATATTTGTAGGTCCCTGCATTAATGGCACTGATGGCAGGGATGTAGCACAGGTATCTTCGTATGCACAGGGTGTGGTGTGGAGGTGCCAGAGGCCTAAGCTGTGCCAAACAGTTGACAGCATATGTGTGAGTCAGGAAAGGGTTCTGGTTAGATGGGCCATGGAGAATTCCTGTGTGTGTCTGTTGGTGACCTACATGTGACAGTGATGGAGTGTGTGCATGTACACAGTCAAGCCCAGTTCTAGCCCTACACATGTGTATAGTGGACAGCTGGTGACCATACATGGTAGAGTGGATAGTTCACCATCTCCAGCCACGAACATGGCAACTGGCATCTCCAGCAGTAGTACGGGCACCACCATGCTCAAGTTCAGGTGCAGTGTTAGTACCTGACGGTGACTGCTGTCTGCTTGGCTTGTGTCTACCACAGAACCACCCAGGAACATGTGCCTATGGCCTGCCATGTTGTGGTGTGGACAGAACACTTTCTTCTTTAGTGCTGGAGGTACTGCCACTACAGGAGCATGAGTGTGTACAGCCAAGTGGACTCTCAGCATATTGTATTGCTGGCCTACATCCATGTGTCTGATGCCCAACTCCAACCAGATCTTCCATCATAGACAATGTGTTGTCAAAGACAGACACTGTCTCAGCCCATCGTCTGTCCACTACATCAGTGAAATGATCCAGGGCATCACCAATACCGTGGAGGTAGTCACGGATGTCAGACTGTGCTGCATCCATTACGATAAGCATCCTTCTGGTGCTGTGTTCAGAACATGCTTGTGCCTCCATGACAGCCTGAAACATGCACCGACTGACCCGTTATGTGACACCTGCAACAGGAGGTGGATAAGTAGCAGTCCTCCTTCAAGCACCCCTGTCAATCGGCATGTGTGGGATGTCACTAGTTCTCTGGTTATGGCCAGTGTCTACACTCACTGATGCCATATTGCTCACACTGTCCTGTACTATGTGGTGACCCTCTGACTGTCCAATATCTGTGGCTTCTAGTGGCTGGGTATGTGTGGGCATACTGACTGTGTGCGGGGACAATTGGGGCCAGAAGAGAGATGTCAACCTCTGGAACAGATTCAGCCCCAGACAACTCCACCTGTGCCTCACTATGGCCACCATCATCATCAGAGTCTGATGAAACACTGACATCAGGTTGTGAGGGGGACAGACTTCAATCCCCCCGGTCACCTGTGAAAACCAAGATAAAAACAGTACATTACTATGTATACTTTTATGTATGTTAATCCATACAGACTCATACAAATGAGGATCCACAACTGCATTAACAGTCATACATCTTCTCATCCTCGCTCCCATGCACAACAGACAACCTCACACCAACTTGCACAGACAAGTCAAGCCATTTATATCATGCGCATCAGCCACATCCAGATATAGTTGCCAGTACAATTTACCTGTGAGGTATGAAATTTGATACTATAAGTAATAGACCTACACATAAAACCCAGTACACCTATCTTCAGAATGATATACCAGTACTAGTGGCACTGCCTCAGGTATGTTACATCTCCCTTTTGTTTTTAAACAGGCATCTTGGAGTAATTGCCTCATGTATACCAGGCTGTGTAGCCGCTCATAACTATAAGTGCAAACATGTAGATGGCTGTTCAAATACACACCTGTGACTAACCTGTCTATGAACAGTTGTTATCTTTCCAGAATGGAACATACAAATATTCTACTCTGGCTAAACACAACATTTGTACATAGGGCAATATGGCAGCCCTTAACTTTCATAGGGTATATATGATCCATAAAAAACTGTATCACACTTACTAGGTACAGGAACACGGACTTGGGCCACTCCTAATGGACCTATGAAAAGGTGAGGGATATGTACTGTCAGCACCACCAAATGTTGCAGCACTACAAGGTCATATGTACATATATCCACATGTGCAGTGCCTACTGTGATATTGGCTGTATTGCTGATATTCTGAGTATGTGTGCACAACTGCACATGAACCCTAACCCCCTCCCAATGCAGATAGACCTAATACCCACATACACGTATGCACAGCCTGCCACAGTGACTGATACACTATTACACTGGTGAACACAGTATGCTTACCTGGATGCTCCTGTGCTGTATACAGTGTGGCACCCACCTCCATGATGCATAGTGTGATGGATGCCTGGGTGCTGTTGTGTGTTCCTAGGTTCACCAAGAATTCCTCTGTGACTGTGAATGGATGTTCTGTCTCAGGCCCTCCACCTGTGGCGGCACAATCCCTGGCAATATCAGCTGCCCTTCATCATGCAGCATTTAGCATGTATGTGACCTGGTGTCAGACTTTCTCATAGGCCCTGTCCTGTCAGCCAGTCTGATTGATATCCTGCACAAGGTCTTCCCATAATGCTGCCCTCTGCTCCAGATTATTCATCCCCCTGGACAACACGATCTGATGGTGCTGTCTCAGTCCATTGACCATCATGTCATTCTCTGCCTCTTGGAAGGGGGCATGTCTTCAGCGATACATGTTTCTTGAAAGACAACAAAAGGGGAAACATATTATAGGACCAGATACATCGGCATCTACTATATACAAATACAGCACACCCACAATGGCCTCTACTATCCACTGCTCCCTCACACATCATACCCCACAGTCTGGTAACACTCTACATGTGTGGATACCACCAAGAATGTAGCAATACTGGGGTATGCCCTGTATGCCATGACAGATTCTGCTGTATGTTCCAACACACACCAGTGCAGTATACTGTTGTGTGTCCCCTATGGGTGAACTCCCACTAATATGTCATATGATCACTGCCAGACAATTAAGAGTGTGATATTACAACTGTATGGGGACAGTCCAGCAACACCAGTGTGCCACAATTTCTGAAAACAATGCAAACCTACTGTAGTATATGTTCCCTCTAGGCATCATATCTCTCACCTATACAGATGTTTGCAGAATGCCAGGATGTTTGCCTCAAAGTTGTGGTCATTTTCACACAAACTTGTGGATCCCTGACATATATTTAAATACTGTCACTGCATTTGGGCATTTGTCCCCCCATAAATTATGGTTTTGTCCTGGTTTCCTCCTGTAAGAGGTTGCCAGATATGCTAGGCATACCTGTCAACCAAACAGAGACATATGTCAACAGAAACAGGGACTTAGCCAGAGTACATCAGGGACATTCAGGGACACTTTTAAAATGTTAGAACTATGTATGTGGAATAGTGACTGAACGAGGGTGGTGAATTGCCGTACATCATTTGACATAACAGGAGTGCACACCCTTACTTATTGTCACTGTGTATTATGTGTAATCCACTAGCTTTCCTACAAGAGCCAACCACTGTAGGAGGGAGTGACAGGGACAGAGCTGAGATTTGATTCAAATCAGGGACAGTTGAGAGGCATGCCTGTAGGTGTATGACAGCAGAGTAACAGTGACACATCATTACCATAGATCTAAGACAGGCTTACTGTTATAATCTCTATTCCCCATACCTCCATCCTCCCATCCACATCCTATTATATGGAGAAATCTATTATATACCTGCGGGAGTGCAATACTCCTTTTTTGAACTTTGCTTCTGGTATACTTTTGGAAATCCACTCTCAGTGTGAGTTAAGTCTCATACAGAGCTGTTCCTCATAAGTTGCTGCTTGCCATTTTAAGGTACTGCTCATTAGCAGGTAATTTGCCTCTGCACCAATCTGTGACATAGAATTGCAAATTGCAGCCAAAGCAGCTAAATTGCACTATCATTGGCCAATGGCATGCCCCCACAATGCAATATATAAGGCCATCATGTAGACCTAGGCCCCTTTCTTAGTTGTTAAGATGGACATCACTGAGGTGTGGAGAGTACACCTTCACAGAGGGTAGGTACCATAACTGTCAATTGTAGAGATTTATGGAGTGTGCCCACAGTTTTGCCTCATATGTCTGATCAGTGTCCCATGACATAGTGGTCATCTGGCCATTCACTGGTAAACATTGTGGGCTGAGGTCAGTAAGGAAAGAGACACACTTGAGTGTCAGATTTCATATTTGTCAGAATATGCATGCTAATGCAGAAGCTGTTATTCTATCAACCTACTATCTCTGTAGAGGCAAACTGTTGCACATGTCCAAATCTGTGGGCCATAGCCTCCCCCTTTACATATAGCTGTGCCCAGATACCTTGATCTAGGGGGTTGGGAGGTATGGTAGGTCTGTAGCAGCTACCTTTACATACAGCTGTGTATGCTACAGGCTGCAGCTGCTGCTGCTGCAGCCTGGCTCACATGGGGGGAGTGTGGACACTTTTGAGGACACCAAGATGTACGTGTAACTGTGGCAGCTGTAGCAGCCCTGTCATTATGGCAGAGCCAGGGTAAGGGTACCCAGTACAGTCCAATTGAGGCATGTGATTAAGGTATGCCTGTTATGCAATGGTGCCAATAACAGAGTAGTAGGCAACATACAGTTAGGCTATATGGATATGTGTGGTGTGTCCCTACCTGCAGGCCTCTGACTTGCAAACATGGGTAGCAGTTCATTAACTAACAGTAACCTCAGCAGATTAGGATTGCATGACTCAGGCATTACTTGCTGTCTTCACAATAATGTAATTGAACTGCTAGACAAAACTGAATTTGAACACAGGACTGTGTGTGGAAAAATATACTGCACACACGGCATTTAACAGACTGCACCACTGAGTCACGGTGAAAATATGTGTTTTTGCTAGATATATGTGCACATATACAGGCTGTGAGAAACATTTCTATATCCATCAGTATGTGCATGGCTTTATATGGCTGTATTTCTGAACCAGGATCCCAGTTGTACATGCACTTTGCTATTGCTACGTTAGCAGGTGTCTTTCCACAAGTTGCTGATAAAAGGGCACATATACCTGCTATTACAGCCCTCACTTACATCCATTATTATATCTTTGGCTGTCTACTGGTGCATTATTGTACCAGAGTCCAAGGTACACTCCCATTTTTCCCAGTAGTTTTTATTTCAGTTACATGCTTAATGACTGTAAGTGACAATCAGTATGTTTTACTGGAAATAGCTGTTTTAAGTCAGATCTGTGTGGTGTAGTGGGTTAATGCAGTGGGCTGTAGATAAGAGAGGCCCAAGTCCAAAACTTGGCAGAGGTGTTTATTTTGTACATGTGTCTAACAATGTAATAAACATATTTAACCGTTAATGCTCATTTAAGCTTAGCTAAGCAAAGTGGTGTGGCTCATTACACCGCACCGCTTCTCTTAGCTCCGCACAAACCCACTTTAAAAAAATATAAAGAAAAGAAAAAGGGGGTGATAAGAAAGTAGTGAAATGAGGGCAAGCAGGGAGGAAACAGTGAAAGTCAGTTAGGGATGTGCAGGAAGGGTGTAGCAAAGAGTCATAGATATCCATACCTTGTACAACAACAGATGTGAATTTTGACAGATTATGTAAATGAATTTGGACTCTCAAACCTCAAAGAGAGGGGTGAGGGCAACATCACTTTGTTGTCAAGCCAATCAGACCAGATTAGTGGTATCCAGTGGACACGTGTATGACATGGAGAGCTATGTATGAGGTAAAACATTTTTTTTGGGTGGACAGTGCCCATTTTTTTTAAGGTGAGACTGGAATGTATGGGAAGGGACATAGGTACATGCGGGGAGGTAAGTTGGGTAGGAGAGGATGAATTTGCAGACAGACAAGGCAGCAGACAGGGGTGGTGTGTGACACTTGATGGGGGTAAACTCCTTGGATGGGGAGGGTGTCATGGAACCAAGTTTCACATGCCTTCAGATGACAGCAGCATGACTCACATCCATACCCATGGGAGAGTTGACACTGCTCCCTCACTGGCCTGAGGGTGGCTGTGCTAGAGCCTGGGTCCAAATGTGAGCCTGGCCCTCTAGGTCAGCCAGCATGCTCTCAATCTGGCGCAGGTGGCATTTATAGCTCAGATGAACAATCCTGCATACCATGACCGGTAGTTGATCATAGGTGACTGCAGCCCCTCTGTCACCACTCCCAGGGGCAGGCAGGGTCCTGTCCCATGAGATGATTCCACCCAACCCTGCAGGTGCTGCAGGGGCAGAGGAGAGGGAACAACTGGCCTGGGTCCCAGATGTGCTAGGACTCTGTGCCATGGCCAGTTGAGGCAAGGTAGGTGGATCATCAGGAATCGGCCTACCCCGATTTGCTGCAGTAATGGAGGTATAGCAATTTTTATAGGTTAGCCTTCTGTGTGGAGTCTGCATGTCCTCCCTGCAGTTGGGTGGGCATTCGAAAGCCATGCGTAAATGGGTGTGCCTTCGCTGAATGTTGAACGTCGAGCTGGCACCTCAGCATTCGTGAAAGTCTACTGCCAATCATTAGCGGACCGGAGTTCCGCTGTGGCTACCCCTGACCAGGAAAAGCCAAAAGACAACAACAGTTATTAACAAAATATTGTTAGTAATAACAGCATGACAGAACACTGAAAATAACGCAATTTCAGATCATTGCAAATTATGTGAAACACAACAATAAATAACAGAACAGTCAGTATAGCAGCATGCCAGTAACAGTTACAGCATAAGGCCAACAAAACAGGTAATTTAACAAGCTATGCTAATATGCATCCATTATAATCATACCTCTCAACCTTCCAACTCCTAAATGAGGAACACTGCCTGTCATGATGTGGAACACATGAGGAAAATGTGGAACACCTCCCAACAGCTTACTACCAGCTTCATCTAGGAAGGTCACAGGATGGTTAAAATGTGCTGCTTTATACTTATAAAAAGTTCTTTTGGTGAATTAATATGATTTAGTACTATTTACTATCGATATTAGCTGAAAAAATTTGCAACACTGAATGTATGACAGACCCTTTCAATGTGGAACTTTGAGAAACATGGGCTTTTTAAGACCCAAAATGAGGAACATTCCTCATAATGAGGTACACTTGAGAGGCATGATTATAATATATAGCAATAACACATGCCGCAAAAAACAGTTAATCTAACAACATATGTTAATAGTAAACCATAACCAATAAATAACAGTAATAAATAAATGAAGATAAGGGTTGGGGAGAGAGAGAAAATCAGTCTGTTAGTAACACTGATGCTTACCTCCTTGACAACAATACTACTATCTACTCTACAGGTCTATATTTTCTTTATGTTTACAGTGAGTACAAGTCTCCTGTAGCTGATGTAGCACATACATACCTCTCAAGCTATATGCATGGGACACTATGGGCCAAACGGTAACAACTGTGGGTACACACCTACGCAGAACACTTGCACATCAGGTAGACCTATATAACTAACAAGGTGTTCTGAGACCTGAAATGGGGATACTGTGCAGTTTAGCTACTCATTGCCATGGTATTCCTGTAACAGGTGGATTACGCACTATAAACTGCATAATGTGAAATTGTGACACTTCAGAGATATGTATGTGTACAGTACAGACACTAAACAGCAGTCATGCCTTGGTTGGCAGGCATGGGAATTGCCTGCGACTGCAGCAACCTTTAACAGACAATCAAGGCATACAGCGATACCAGGATTACACATATTATTTCTGACTACACATTGCTGAGTTTTCAAATTCTTGCTAATGATTTTAACAGATTAGAAATCTAAACACACAATTCTCTACTCATAATATGGGCTACCTCACAGATTTACCTGTAGTTCCTGTGGAGAGAGAATTTGCGAGCATTACATGACTGCTACTGTAATATTTTGTGCTACCTATTACTGGATTTGAACCCTCGTCTGTGTGTGGCAAAATGTACTATATACAGAGCATTTAATGAACTGAACTACTGAGTCACTGCTGATTATTAACTGACTGATATCTGCCTAGAGTTTTTCTGGAACCAAAATATGACCTGGCAGTACTACTATGGTGTTATACGAGATTCAAGTGACAGTAGAACACACATGCATGAAATAAAAGAATAATGCAGAAAGTAGGTATGCTATATATCAGTCTAACAATGCTGGAGTATGCACTTTAATTTTAGTGCATTGAAATATCTGTGAAGGCAACAAACAATATCAGATCATGTAGATGGCTACCTTTCCATTATACCTTGCTTACCTGATGTTTGTGGATATGTGAGCAATATTGGCCTAGAGACAGCCTTGTATAAACAATACAATTGGCAGCCAT
Organism: Protopterus annectens; assembly: GCF_019279795.1. Taxonomy (NCBI): domain Eukaryota; kingdom Metazoa; phylum Chordata; order Ceratodontiformes; family Protopteridae; genus Protopterus; species Protopterus annectens. The sequence goes on along the minus strand of NC_056743.1, from coordinate 1,829,144,917 downwards.
TTGATTTGCATTCTACAGCTATTACAGTGTTGTACTTGATAGCAGCACCTTACCTTACAGCCTGAATGCATACAGCTCTACTGCAATGGTTACAACAAGACTATCCCGATATACACCATTTTCCTTGGTGTTATTGGTATTGATTCAAGTTTTATTGCAGAACAGTTATGTTGCTCACCAGGTCAGGATAAAACAAGTGAGCCACATGGGTTCTTGTTCAAATAGCCTTATTGTATGCAAACACATCAACAATTAGGTTAAGTAACTTTAACTTATAAACAAACTAGCTAGCATGCACATGGATATTGACATTCTGCCTGCACCTTCAAAATAGCACTGAAGCTAACACATGCTTGGTATTTATATGCACACACAGATCTTGGTAATGCTTCTTAAAGGTACAACACACCTGTTATTCTACAGCCTCCCTCTTTGAGAAAATAAGTTAAGGATTGTCACTAATAGTAATGAATATGCACTTTACATAGAAATGATTTTCAACATGCAATTATACAAAGCTAGATACATGTATATAACTACATCCAAGTTGCTGTGTATTTCACACTAGGCTTTGAAATGTGACCATATCATGTGACATAAAATTTGGGATCTGGTTTAGCAATTGGGATTGTCTCTGCTGACTGCTCAATCTTAGAAATACTGAAATCATCTGCCAGAACAGTATCAGAAGCCAAGATACATTCTGGAACAGGAATATAATCTGGATTGCTCTGGCAGTTAGAGTCTTTATCACGAGTACAATGTTGCGATATCGGTTCTGCTACAGGAAGAAGATGTCTGCGATTTCTCCTGTACTTCACACCCTCAGATCTACTAAAAATGGATCTCGGCTCTGCACAAATACTCGTTACTTTACCAATCTGATCGAAACCTTTCACTGTCTGTATCCCCACTGTCTCTCCTTTTTTCAATGGATGAACAAATCTGCTTGACATGTCATAGCTGGACTTTTGCAAAGAACGCTTTCTAGACAACTGGGCTTTGATGGCTTGGTTTTTCTTATCTTTAGGCCTCAATAAATTAGGACTGATAGGCTCTGTTGTTCTGGTTTGCCTAGATAGAGGTCTCTGAGCAGGTGAGCCAAGTATATCATCATGGGGTATGTTTCTGAGATTTAGTAAATTAAAAAAAAATTGGTATTATCACACTCTGACTTTTCAAATAATTGCTTTGCATTCTGTACTGCACGTTTAATAAGGCCATTCACTTGGGGATACTCTGGACTACTAGTAAGATGTACAAAGTATTCTCTGGAAAAATTCTAAAACAATTGACTGGTGAATCGTGTACCATTGTCAGAAATTAATTTCTGTGGACTGCCATGGACTAAGAAATGGTGTTTCAACTTAGTAATGACTGTAGTAGAAGTTAAATTAGGTAGTAGATCAATCTCAAACCAATTTGAATAAAATTCTTCCAGTACTAAGTAATGTTGATTGTTCCACTCAAATATGTTGATAGCTACAATTGACCAAGGTAGATCAGGGACTTGACTTAGTTGAAGTGGCTGTCTTTGCAAATGTGCTTTAGTACTATTGCATACCGAACAGGAAGAAAGTATTCTACCAATGTCCAAAATACTAGTCCTCTCACTCTTCTCTTAGTATATTGGGAACCCACATAAACATGATGCAAGATCTTGATATATTCTTGTTGTAAGGAAGCAGGAACTACAATTTTGGGATTTTTGAAAATAATGCCATCTTCCCTCAACAACTCATCTCTGTAAGGAAAGTAAGATTGCACTTCTGGTGGTACACTGGATTGCTTTGACACTGTATAATAATTAAACTTCTGCAAAACTGGATCAGTCATTGTATGGTATCATAGCTCATCAAGTCTTTTGGTAGAAAAATGATGTACTTCTATGACATCAAAGTCAAATTTCTTTTCATCAAGTTATTCTGTTGTATTTCTGGATGATATGGATAAGGTATCAGCCAGATAAAGAAATTTGCCTTTCATATAGACCATTTTGATGTTATACTTTTGCAATTTGAGCATTATTCTTATTAATCTTGCTGAAGCTGAATGCATAGGCTTCTTTAAAATAGTAACCAAAGGTTGATGATCATCAGTTTCAATCTGAATTTCTCGACCATAGATATAATCATGAAACCTGGAACATGCAAACACTATTGCCAAACGTTCTTTCTCAATTTGAACATACTGCATCTTAGTCTGAGCAAGTATTCTAGATGTGTAGGCCACTGTCCTACCTTCTTGAAGAATAACTGCACCTAAACCAAAATTTGAAGCATCACAAGAAACAGTTACTGGTTTGTTGACATCATGGTAACTTAATGTTGGTGGCGTAGCAATTTTTTGATTAATAACTTCACACGCTGTCTGGTGTTGGTCTAGCCATGACCAAGTAACATTTTTATGTGTGAGCTTTCCCAAAGGTGCTGTCAACTCACTGAAGTCTCGTATAAGCTTGCCTAAATAATTGACTATACTAAGAAAATGTAGAGTTGCACATTATCTGGCATTTCAAGAATGGTTGCTTGCTTGGACAAGTCTGGTCTCAAGCCCATACTTGTAAACAAGTGACCTACATATGTAACTTCTTGTAGTTTAAATTTGCACTTCGGAGCATTGAGCTTTAAGTTCACTTCATGTGCTCTGTCTGGAACTCTCTTAAGATTTCTTTCATGCTCTGCCTCACCATTGCCTCCGAACAATATATCATGTACTATTATGGCAGAAGGATAACCTGAAAAAAATTTGCACCTTTGCACGCTGAAAGACTTCACTTGCAGAATTTATTCCAAATAGCATTCTAAGGAATCTATATCTTTCAAATGGGGTACTGACTGTAGTCAGAAATGAAGATTTGTGATCAAGCATCACTTGGCAAAATGAACTCTTTGCATCTATGACACAAAAACTGTAGCATTTGGTATCAGGGCTACAACCTCTTCAACTGTACGCATGGGATGATGTGGTCTCTTTGGTGCTTTGTTCAAATCTCTTGGGTCAATACATATTCTGATTTCATCTGAGCCTTTTTTATGAACTGCTACCATGGACGATACCCATCTGGTTGGTTCTGTAACTGGACAAGTTACACCTTTTTCCACCATTTTGTCCAGCTGAGCTTTGACCTTATGCTGCAGAGCTATCAGAACTCTTCTTGCTGGTCTGACCACTGGATTGATTTCTGGGTCTAATTTCATGGAATACACAATTGAAAGTTTGCCCAATCTGTCATCGAAAACATCAGCATACTCTGAAAAAATAGTATCAGTGAAGCTGGAACTAGGACATGTGCTTATCCAATGAACTTCTTTGGTAAAAGAAAGCAGAATAATTTTCAAACTGTCTCTGAGACCCAATAATGACTGCACAAGTCTTCGAAACACATAGAACAATAGGTTATAACAATTCTTGGCCACATAACATGAAAGCACTACTGAGCCTTTGGTTTGAATTTCTTCACCTCCATAAACTACAAGTTTCGCACAACTAGTCATAGTTAGTTGTTCACCAGCTCTGACCCTTGCAAAAGTATCTGCAGACATGACATTACACTTTGAACCAGTGTCTACTTTGAGCTTGGTGGATTTACCATTTTTCTTGACAGCACAAAATAATTCATTTCTTGCCAATAAATCTACTGCATCAGTCTTTTCACCAATTACTGACACACTATCTACTTAGAAAGTGGACTGTTGCAGGTCTATTTTATCAACTTGCTTTTTGAAGTGACCTCTCTTTGTAACTGTGTGAGGCTTATTCGATTTACAAAATTTTTGAAAGTGGGTCCACTTCTTACACTTATGACATTGCTGACCAAATGCCATGCAGTTTTCTCTTCTGGACTCATGTCTGGCACCACAACTGTGACAGTTAACAATAAAGATTGATTTGAGTTTTGCTGATTCGCTCTTATGCTGTACTGAGCAACGTATGTTTAGCACTAGATAACCTCAGTTTTGCACTGAGCATGCTCCTTTAACTGAACTGTTCTTGGAATGTTCTAGAAAACTATGGGTTCTACCTGGAAGTCCTACAGGGGCTGCTGCTGCCATGTACTTAGGCCTGCTTTTGCCTATCACATGTTACATCCTGTCTACATGGGCTCTGGAGCCAACTGAAATCATGCTGTTATCACTAGCAAGCATATTTGTGTGCCTCTCTGTAACTTCATGAATCTGACAGATCTCAGTGGCTTCACTCAGAGCATTAAATCACTGTATGAAGCAAAATCTTTCTCACAGCAACATTATTAACACTACACACAAGTCTGTCCCTTATTAACTCATCCTTTAAATCACCAAACCTACATGCTTTAGCTTTGTTTCTCAGGACAGTAATATAAGCTGCAAAAGTTTCCCCTTGCTTTTGATCTCCCATATAAAAAAATGCCTCTCCAGTGTAATATTAGTCTGGGGTTACACATTTCTCTGAATCTGCACTTTAAACACTCGTGGTCTTCCCTTGATTCAGCCTGCACAGCAACATGATGAGTTTCTCCTTCACTGTCATACACTGCTGGTGCATAAATAAATGAACATTCCCTTTCAATGGCCTCTGACCCTGCTAGGTTCAGCAAAATGAATGCCTTTGTATGTGCATCTCTATCAGAATAAGCTGCTTGTATAAATATATTGGATTCTTGCTCAGGTATTCTCCAATTCTTTGCAATATTCTGATCAAACACAAGTGGTGGTGACTTGTGAAATCCATCTGCCATATTGACATATCTCAGTGAAAACTCTTACAAATATTCATGAACCCACACTCTTATACATACATATATACATGTGCTTTAAATTTATACCAGTACTTGTAACAATATAAGGAGCCTTTGTTTAACTGAATTTTACGAAATAAGTTTCATGGGCACTGTAACACTTTGAAATCTCTTTACTGTAAAACCCAATTGCTTTGAAATTATTGTATTATATGAGCTGTTTATCTTGTAAAGGCTTTAATGCTAAAGTCATTTATCATCATTATTTTACCGTAAGAGCCTTTGTCTTGTAATCACTTTAATACCAAAGCCAGTTATCAAAATTTTTACAGCCAGTCATTTATCATCACTTTAAGAAACATTTCGAACAACTGCACAGTGTGAATAAACTAAGCAATAGAAGCTGAGTACAAGAAACACTGCAAAGTAACTGTACTTTGTGAATAAACTATCTCAAAGTAATGGCACTTTATGAATAAACTGTTTCGAAGTAATGGCACCTTGTGAATACATTGCCTCAAAGTAATTGCAATTTGCAACTGTATTGGGCAGTTGATGCTCAGAGTGGGAAATAAAGCAAAATAACTGCACTTTGGAAATAAACCATACACAGCACACTGAAATTTCCCCAAAATGGCTGCACTTTGCCAAACAACTTTGTATAGTGCAAAAGGCACTCTGTAATGGTGGCACTCTGTGAATAGACACACCCAGGCACAAGAAACATTTTGAAATGGCTGCACTTGACTGCACTTCATGAAATAGTTGCACTTTGCACACAACAAACTCTGGAATGAATGCACAGCAATAAGCACACTGTAAGCACTTTTACACACCTTGAGATACTTTGAACAACGCTAGTTATGCTATTCAAGGTTTCAATCAATATGAAGTAGTATTTTTTTCCAAAATACAGTAATTTACCAAAACACATGCAGTTGCCTTTGCTTTATTTATACTCAATGTGCCCTTTTCTACCCTTTATATTATAGTCATTTTGCTCATTTAATCTCTTAATGTGCCTTTTCTGCCCTTGTGTTATATTAATTTTACTTTAAACATGCTCATTTTACAACTCTGAGCTAGTTCTCAACCCTTTATGTATTTTTGTAATGCTCATTTCATCAAATAACTCAGCTTCAAACATTTTGTCTGATTAATGAGCTCTTTTATAGTTGTTGTTTGATTAATAAATGTTTCTGTTATTCATTTGTTTAGCAATATGTTTTGTGCCCTTGTAATGGTCTGTTTAACCTCTTTTAATAAATAAATCATTCATGTGTGCTGTCTTTACCTTTAGCTTGTTTCTGGCCCTTTGTTGCTCTTGGTTCTTTAAGTTTGCATTCGCCATTACCTCTGCACCTCATGGCTCTGAAAAATAGCCTTTGCCATTCTGGTTCTGAGACCATGTCACTCACCAGGTCAGGATAAAACAAACGAGCATCATGGGTTCTTGTTCAAACAGCTTTATTGTATGCAAACACATCATACATAAGGTTGTTAGGTAACTTTAACTTATAAACAAACTAGCTATCATGTACATGGATGTTAACATTTTGGCTGCACCTTCAAAATGGCACTGAAGCTAACACCTGCTTGGTATTTATATGCGCACACAGATTTTGGAAATGCTTCTTAAAGGTACAACACACCTGTTATTCTACAAGTTGGCATTATGTATTGCTTAAAAACAGCTCTAATACAACACTTATTGCACTCAGACTTTGTTGTCTATACTTTAATGCAGTTACTGGTATTGTTTTGTGTGTTTATTGCACAACAGTTGGCAATATTTATTTCTTTCACAGCAGCTCTAATTCCACAATTATTGTACTACAGACTTCATTGTATATACTTTAATGCAGTTACTGGTATTGTTTCATGTTTTTATTGCACAACAGTTGGCATTATTAATTTATTTTAAAACAGCTCGAATTCCACAACAATTACACTACAGACTTTATTGTATATACTTTAATGCAGTTACTGATATTGTTTCATGTTTTTATTGCACAACAGTTGGCATTATTCATTTCTTGCAATACAGGTCTAATTCCACATTTATTGCACTACAAACTTTATTGAGTATACTTTACTGCAGTTAACGCTTTACTCTTTCTTGCTCATTTCACTACAGTTAGCACAATACATTTGTACTCACCACACTCACAGCACAACCTGATCAGGCGCCCGGTGTGTGACTCAACATTGTGAGCCCTCTCCCCTGCAGCTGTTGAGAGAGAAGCATACCATTATGCATACCAGTTTTGCAGATATTCAGATTAGATATCGGTGAAACAGAGAGTAAAATTACTTACATACTTGTGGGGCATTCCCTGCCCGAGCTTCTTTGACCCAGGTGTTCAAGAGATTCCCCCTTTTGATGTTTCAGGTCATAATGGTGGTGATGACACTGCTCACTTGTGCGGGGGATACCAGTAACACTGGTGAGTTCTCTGGCTAGCTTGTCTCAGGCCTCTGCCTTACACTTTGAGCCCTGGACACCTCCTTGCAGCAGCAGGTCTTCATGTTTTTTTACTAGGTATCCAACCATGACCCTGGACTCCAGAATGTCCCAATGGTGCACCCAAAAGCAAGCAGCTTCACCAACACCAGCCATAGTACCCTTCAGAGACAACATTCCAAATGGATTATGCTGTTTTTTCCAACTATTGGGCTTAAAATAGGATGTTTTCCTTCCTTACACATCATTGGGTAACATTCAAAAAAGCACTGTGTTGCTCAGCACTCTGCAAACCAGTGCAACTGAGCTGAGAAGCACAAAAACATGCAGACCTAGATTCTTAGCAGAGCTTAGCAGTGCGCAAACCAGCCAAGCAGTGCCAAACAATGCAGAAACATTGACATCCTTTATCAGGTTTATGCAGCACTTAGCAGGTCTTAGTAGGTGTCAGCAGAGCTTAGCAGAGCTATATATTAAATTAGTCTGCAAAATGTGTATATTAAAATTAAACACTTATTTGCCTTCTATGTATTCAAACCCTGGACCTACAACACATGGAGCCATGACTCTACCCATGAAGCTACATGGATATTCAAACAGGAGGTGTATCTTTACGTACAACACTGAGCTACCTATAATCAGTGCTGATCATTGCGCCACACCATACACATACACTCAGATATACTTAAATATACATTTAAATAAATAATTAAATACATCTGGTTTATATTTTTAGATGCCTAGCAGTTGTCTGCTATCTTATCTGTAGGCACCACTAGCATTGCTGCACTGCATGCCACTCTGCGCAAACATGCTTATTTATTAAAAAAAAAAAAAACATTAACATAAGAAAAGGACAGTCCATGGAGTCTCTTACTTATCTGCAGACATGGTTAGCACTACACCACTCCCTACACTGATTCCATACCCATTTTCTTTGGCTCTCCCTCGGCAATTTGCCTTCATTAATATGCATGGTGTGCTGCTGAGGGGGGACCATGTACATAGACATGGTAACATTGCATGTAGGCTCTACACTGTACTTAAACAGATTTCATTAAATCCTGGGGTAGGTGTTTTTGAATCTGGCTCCCAGTAAAAGCCTGGTTACACCAAAGTAAGCCAGTTATACTGAGATCTAGTCTTTCGGAATCTGGGTAGACTTGCCCTGAGAGCAGATATTTTGGAATCTAGCCTGATATTTTCAAAAATGCTGATGTTAGTATTTTTTTACCATACCCCAAATTGCTTCTTGTTTGTTATCAACTGTAATGCCAGCACATTGAAATGACAATAGATAGTTTTCTTCAATTTCCTGTGAGATTCTTCTACATTGTCAAATGGAATTTTTCAAGACCTCCAACTGGTTTCCTTGTAACTTGATACAGGGTTGTGTATAAAAATGCTTGGCTTTTCCTTTCTGACAGTACTTGGATGCATAAAATATTTGCAATGAATAAAGCATGTTGTTTGCTCACCAGCAGTGATTGTTTGTGCAGTCATATATCCTAAAATAGCAGATCACAATTAATAAATCTGTCTTGATCCTGAAGTTGTTTTCCAGAATGTCTGACAATTATTGCATCATGTTTAACTACTTTTACTTGGATATCTTCTGCAGTTGTAAAAGAAATAAAATATAAGACCCTGCTCTCAAGTCTTTTTCTAATATACCCCTTACGAAGATATATTTTCTTTCACTGTTATACCGCACCCCTTGAAATCTTTATTCTTATGTAACTCCAGTGCAACAACTCTTTACATCCCCAAATGTAAGCTTGAATTTGCTGATAAAAATGATCTGTACATCACACTTATACATGAATTTCCATCCTTCTTCAGTACTGCAGATTTCTTTATGGATTATAATCATTGCATGAATAACCATTTGCCTTACCGAACATGTTTTGAACAAAAATGTGTTCTATTTCCAGGGTGATTGCTATTGGCAACTACAAGGTACGGCGATGGGGGCTTCTTTTGCCCCCATCTATGCAGATCTTTTTATGGCCTACCTTGAGGAGTGCCTGATTTATAACCCTTTACACAATTTATATCTTGTGGAAATAGACATATGGAGAAGATATTTAGATGATTGTTGGATGGTGTGGCGTGCGGATGCGGATTATCTTTATGAGTTTCTGGAACATTTAAATAACAACATTTGGGGGATTGAATTCTCTATTACATTTCATAGAGAGATTATAACCTTTTTGGATGTTACAGTATATCGTAACAGTGACAACACACTCAATACAAAAATGTACCGGAAATATCCCCAGTTTAACACCTTGTTACATGCTCACAGTATGCATCCACGCCACACCATCCGGAACATCCCTAAATCTCAATATCTGAGAATTCGGAGAATCAATTCATGTTTACAGGATTATTCCACAGCCAAAGCCGATTTACTAACTAGATTCCTGGACCGGGGCTATTCTATTTCTGATATTGAATTAGCCAAGACCTATTCGGATAACCAAGAAAGGAAGACATTGTTGGAATATAGGGATAAGAGCAAAAACACTGATAGCTCTAAAGTTAGATTGATTACTACACTTGGCAAAAATCATCAAACTGTTAGGCAAGCGGTGAATCAAAATTGGAACATCCTATTAGCAAATGACTTTTTGAGGGGAATTCTAGATAACCAGTGTTCATTCTCATTTAGACGTGGCAAAACATTAGGTACCCTGTTTTCCCATTATAAACATAAAGAAAGTGGGGCAGCTAAATACAAACAACTTACTATAATGGGGGATGAACTATTGGGAACATTCAGATGTGGACATTGTGTATCTTGTGCTTATGTCAATCAGCTCAAACAATTCACGAGCTCTAACACCAGCAAAGTGTATGATATTAAGGTTTTTGGAAATTGTTCCACCAGCTGGGTTATATATTTGGCTACATGCCAATGTAAATCATTCTATGTTGGCAAGACTTCACGTTCACTACGTATTAGAATTGGGGAACATCGTAGTGACATTCGCAACCACAAGGCATCTAATGCACTATACCTACATACAGTCAAACATCCCAGTGCCCAGTTTATGTTTACCATCATAGATAAAATTACAGGAAATAGGCAAAACCAGACAGGATGCAAGGCATTCTAAGCCATAAAGAAAGATACTGGATCACACATTTAGGAGCCCTTTTTCCTCCAGGTCTCAACGACCATTTATAATCCATATTTACATTTTTGACACATTTGTCCATTATATGGCATTTTAGACATACATTTTCTTATGCAATATAAGATTATAATATTATTATGTGTATAAACAATATGTCACAATTTGTTTTAGGTTATTTTAGTTCATAATAAGAACTATACATTATGAGTATCTGTATTGTATGGGGATATATATCTGAACCAATTGTGTCATGTTGCTTTAAATCTAACTCAGGAGCCATATGTAAATGTCCTTTTTTCTATTGGTTTATCCAAATATTTAAACTGACGTTGACTATGGATTTCTTGATTATTTTCACTCACTGATGAAGGCTGGTGCCGAAACTAGTATGAGTTTTTGAATTTGGACATCTTTGTCCACTTTTTTTGCCTCTGATTAAATGGTGAAACTATCTTGCTGGCTTTTTGTGTTTTCTTCAAATAGGAAATACACCCCAGGGATCACTTATGTGGCTCTGCTCGACAGTGGCATAGGAAATTAACTTTCTTGGGTGTTGTAAGCCAGGGAACCTTGTTGGCTAGGCTTACTTAGGCCCTTGGGCTGATAGCCTAGTACCTACCTATGAACCTATGAACCTAAGCTATGTGCTGTTTATCATATTAATCATTCCCCCTTTATGCCCTTTCCCTCTCCTGCCTTGAAAAGTAGAATGATATAGACATTAAACACTAGAGGCTGAGCCAAATTCTTTCATTTTCAGGAGACATACATCTTGAAATTATTTGTTTATGAGCTCATGTATGCATTAAACAGTAGGACAAAGAGAATCTTTCCATTTTCAAAATATGTGTAACGCAGACAAATTTGTTACTGGGTCTCCGATCACAACCATCTGATTATGTTTTGGTGACATGGATATCAAGAAATTTACCTCAAGACTGGAGTAAAGTTTGAGAGCCAAATCTTAGCATTTGTGTTGAGAACACATGAGGAAATGAATATTTATTTATTTAACAGTTGTTTAGTGGGAAAGTCTGATTTGAAGCAAAGCCAATTTTCAGCAGAGGCCTGGGGAAAAAAGCTCCAGGTGCATGTCTTTGTAACGTGGGAGGAAACCCACATGAACACAGGGAGGACATGCAGATTCTGCACAGAAGGCACTCCAGCTGAAAATCGAACCGGAGAACCTCTTGCTGTGAGGCAAAAATGCTTTCAGTGCTGAATCTGCATGTATTTTCTGCATTTGCTTGAGTTTCCTCTAGGTACTCCAGTTTCCTCTCACATTCCAAAGACATGCGTCTGGAGTATTTCTACCCAGGCCTCCAATGAAAATAAGCTCTGTCCCAGATGGACTTTTCCAGAAAGCTAATATTAAATAAAAAACATGAGCTAATAATTCAAAGTAGGCCAAATTGTCTGTTCTGCCGTTAAACTTTCACAATACTTTAATTGAAAATTGCAACCGTGGGTATTCTTTGCATAAAAATACAAATGGCATGAAGTGCTTATTGCTAACCTTAACATTTGTTTCACTGAAATGTCAAACATTGTTTTATGAACTGACATTTAGTCCCTATAAGCACATTCCCCACACTACCAAAATTATTGTCTGCCTTTGTCATGGACTAGCATCTTACATGCCATTGAAATGTACTGAAGAATTCCTCGTAACGCATTCAAAGTCTTTGAATTAACAAATGATTAGAAGCAGAACACTTTTGTCAGAACCATTTTACTTACCAAAAACAAATATAGCAATGTTTTGATCTTAGTGTGTGTGCCACTTAGTACATGTACCACACTCTGTATTCATTTTATGAGTCCTAACACTTGCAGCCTTTACTAGACAAAGCTAAAATGAAATAATACAGCAATAAAGAGATCACACAGAGTAATATATAAAGAATAAAAATCTGCTGTGCTCAGAAGTTTGGACATCCTGGAAATCACGAGTGAGATTTCATTTGACTTTTGTATCAGTAGTTAGTCCTGAAGATGATGATAAAGCTGATGATGAATGAAGACGAAAATGAAATAAAGATGATTATGAAGATAATAATGAAGATGATGTTGAAAATGAAGGTGATAGTGTTGATGATGAAGATGATAAAGGTCTTCTTTCGTGCCTCATTATCTTCATCAGCAGCAGCATCTTTGTTGTTTTCAACATCAGCTTCTTTATAATCATCTTCATCATGTAATCTTCATCATGCATTTCCTTCTTCCTCATTATAATCATCATCCTGAACTTCATTTCATTTTCATCATCACCATTCTCATCTTCCTCATCACATCATGCCCCATAGACTATCCCAAAAGTCTTCATTCCCAAAATACATTGCAAATTAATTGGAAGGAAGCATTACTGGATTGAATTTACAGATGATTTTGATGGATTACTTACATTTGCTTGTTTGATATTTGCCACATGGGCTGGTGCCAAGTGCAGTGCTACCTGCCGTGCAGCTGAACATCAAGCCATATTCCTTCTTATTGCAGCCTTTATGCAAAACTCTGCATATGGCCAATTGTATTGCACTGATCTGTGCGAAGATTTAGTTAGTTGCACTGAAATATACAATGCTGCTCTTAATGGCAGCCAAGAGACCCTGGTCTTCAATCCTTATAACCAGGTAACTATCACTTTGGTGTTTTTACTACTATCCTTTGCCTTATCATTTGCATTAATACTCCATCATGTCTGCTCCATGCCCTTTCTGGGGTTTATAATTTAGTAACACTGTACATTATGGGGAGACATCCAACCAGAATCCCCCTCCATTGCCAGCCTTCTAGCATGTGGTATATTAAATCAGTGAAGGAACGGCCTCATGCACACTGAACATGAACTGGTTGACCTTGTAAATTCTATCGATGGGAGGGATAAACACTTAGCAAACCTGGAAACACCTCTCTCCCAGCTTAGAGCATGCAGTAAGTATCCCATCATCACAGCCCACCCTACCCATACAAATGCAACATCCTTAGACACAAAAATGTCTTACACTGCTGCCATTAAGTTTAATTATCAGTATAAGCACCCCAGTACATCCACTTCATGTACCCCCACCTCAACAAGTCATAGCCACCAAAATAATCCCATATTTAACTCACATAAACTAATTTCTGAGAATGTTTTATTGATTGGTGACTCTATTGTTAGACATACTGATACTTCACTCACTTTACTGGGCAAGGACAGGGTTAGATTCAGCTGTCTCTTGGGGGCCAGGATTGTTAACATAACAAGGGCACTCAAAACCCTTTCCACCACTAAGTATGACTGTGATCTGATACCATTCCATTATGCCTTGGGTCACAAATTCCTGAGAGACAAGCAGGGAGACATGCTGGAACTTCCTGTACAAGTATCAGACAAGGGTAAGACTCTGGTTCTAAGTGAAATCCTCCCTTCACTGAAAATGATGCCAAAAGCTATACCTAAATTAAGGAAAAATAATTGATTTCAATAACTAGTTAATGACTGGGTCATCCAGCATGTATCAGCCTGGGTTGTGATGAGCAAAGATAAAACTTACTTTGCAAAGAATGGCCTGCATGTTTTGTTCAAGGGTTTCTGCAATACAGTCCAAAGCCTTTGCTGTCCCCAGTGTACCCTTTTTTGGCCAAGATCATCTAATGAACACCGCAACTTAACTAATAAATCTAATCAAGCAATACCAAGGGCATTGTAGATTTACTAAATGGATATATTGCAACATTAGGGTTAAGAACAACCTTTGAAAGAAAAAATTAAATCTTGATAAATCTGCCTCTATATGCCCCACAATTAATGAGAATGTGGTTAGAACAAGAGCTGCAAACAGTGGTTCAGCTAGATCAGGCTTGGTACTGGGTTGTTTTATTAATAGTCTTGGAGATGATTTGGTAGATTATTTAGCAAAACTATTGAGTGGAATGTTGGTCAATTCAGAGATGCCAGTTACGTGGAACTTATCATTTGTTTTTCTGATTTATAAGAAAGGATATGACATCATTTTTATTGTCCTATTCGTCTGACTTCATTAATTGGCAAGTGTTCTGAGAGGCATCTAGTCTCTCTGTTAAATCAAAATGATTCTAATTTTGCATTGATAAATCTAAGATAGCATATTTTTATTAAAAAAACATTAACTAATCTGGTTCAGTTGTATGATGTGGTGAATGCTGGTTAGGACAGCAGCATCATTAGTAGTTTAGTATATTTTGCCCTAAGGTGTTTGTAATAGTTTTCCTCATGGGATACCAACATTTATTTTTAAAACATGGAATATCAATCCTTATATCACTGACTGGATAGAATGTACACTAAAAAATAGACATCAGTGTGTTATGTTGGTAGGTCAAGGTTTCTACTTAAGTCCCTCATGACTCCATTTTTGAATCTATATCGTTACATTATATCTTTTCATTAATACCCAATCATTTTTCTTTTTGAGCATCGATATATGCAGATGACATTAAAATTTGTGGTTTCTTAACATCTACTTATGGTTTTATAGTTTTTACTTCTTATGTTACTGATGTAGTTCAATTTTTTTGCAGCAATTGTCTACATATTTATCCAGTCAAAAGTGAAGTGATGTATTTTTGACTCAGACCAGATAAAGATCTGTGTTTGGCTTCAACTACTACCACACAAATGATTGAATATAAAGATTTAGGAATATATGCTAATTCTGATCAACATTTTAAGAATAATGTGCACATTGTTAAGGCTTAGGCTATGTGTATCTAAGGTGCTTTGTTAAAAAACAATCAACTCTGAATCATCATCATTTCTGGTTACATTGTTTACCTCTTAAGTTAGGTCCATGAATACAAGTGCTCCTTTTGTCCTTATACTAAACGTGATTTATCTTTACTGGAAAACGTTCAAAGGCATTTCACAATAAGAATACTTAATTGTAGGAATCTGACTTTTTGTGGGTGTTTAGAAAAACATAATCAGTACTCAGTAGTTTGCAAATGGCTGCATGGTTAACTATGTCTGGTGTAGCATGCAATTTAGAATGATGAATTTTAGCTTTTATCCATCTTGAAATGATGAACTAATCAAAAATAGCTAGAGAGAGAGACTATACCTTCATTATTCCAAAATGTAAAACCATGCAGTGAGCAAAATGCATTACTCATAGTTTAGCTAGGAAATGGAATAAGATGCCCTTGTATAGTGAATCTCCTGATGCATTTAAAAAGGTTGGTTTGGACAAAATATCTATTCAGAGAAGTTGGTGTCTGCATT
The DNA here is from genome assembly GCF_019279795.1 of Protopterus annectens. Lineage (NCBI taxonomy): Eukaryota > Metazoa > Chordata > Ceratodontiformes > Protopteridae > Protopterus > Protopterus annectens. The sequence continues at coordinate 1,829,129,345 of NC_056743.1, read as the reverse complement.
CTAATAGTCATTCGACCTTTAACACACTATTTTAAACTACAAAATTTCCAATACTTACAACATAGGCATGCACAATGATTTTTGGATTGGGTAAACAAATAAATCCCTGAATCAAATTGATTTCAAACTACAATGGGTGGAAACATTCCTGACGTGGTTGTCGCAAACTTAGCTCAAATCTGTTTCCTTCCTGTGGCCAGCCTCTTGTTGATAAAGTCAGACCATTGGCATGTGACATTTGTCCTCAGAACCTCAGTTCCTCCATAACCAAAATCACCCATTGTAGAGACTTCAGAAAGGCCACACATACAATTATATGATGAAATCTCTAAATTTGCCCCAATATTTCTGTAGTTGACTATAGAAATGTAGCTGTTTGCTTCTTTTTAATTTCTCCAAGTTTTATGGGTTTAGTACCTGGATGTGATAGGTGCCTCCTTCCTAAGTCAACGTATGATTCAAGTTCATGAAATTAATATTGTTTCAATCATTGATGTTAGCCGAAAGTGCTCTGTGTAGCACCCACAATGTGCCTAGTAAGGACTCCTTTTGCAATTCATATGGAGTTATATGGATCAGTAACATATCTAAGTACAATTGTAAATTATTTTTTTATAACAGCCATTGCTCTTACTACTATTGGAACTGTCTGGGTATCCTTCCATATTGCCCTCATTTCTGCCTGCAAATCCTGATATTTTATGACTTTTCTTTTCTGTACGTAAGACACTGTAATAACTGGGTATAGCAATTTCAATGACCAATGCTACTTTTTTTGTATTTTCATGGGCTACTATATTTGGTTTTCTTGCATCTATTTTTTCAACTGTTGGTAGTGGGTGATCCCATGTGATAGAAACTTCATCATTTTCTATAATGCTTTGTGGCACCTTTCCAGTGTTTTTCAGCTACTTCAGTATTATAATATTTGACCAATCCACTGTGAAATAGTCTTTCCACATTATTATATCTTTCACTATACAATCCTTCTGCCATTAGTATATCACAACCAGCAACAAAATGTGTGACTGTTTCTAATTCTGTTCTACAAAACCTGCATTTGTGTGTTTCTCCTACATGTTCAATGGACTTTGTAAACCAATGTGTATGTAGTCCACTATCATGGGCCGCCACTATTAACCTTTTGTCTTTTGGTTTAAAGTCACCTCTCCTTAACCATTCCCACGTTCAATCCTGATCAACATGAGGTTGTTCCAAGAGTTTTCTAAACTATCAACTATATTTATGCATTTTACACATTTTTTGCCTTCTCATATGATCGTTATATTCTCTTTTATTTTTTGGCACATTTAGTTGTAGCCTGTTTTTCATCTACTTATGGTTTGATTTCCATTCCCACTTGACCTGATATACTTCTGCAAAACTAAGCATGGAAGTCATCTTAGACTTGTTCTCCTCATGTTTCAAAACTTTCACGATGTTCGGGTTTTGTGAGGTCAGCAGATATGTATGCAATCCAACGACTGCAGATCTATACATGTAATTAATTTTGAGGAGGCCCATGCCTGCTTCAGAACAGAGAATATATAGTCTTGGAATACACTGATTTTTATAAATCACTTGATGAACATAAAGCATCATTCTTGTTTTCCTGTTCAACCTATACAATACCTTTTGGGGCCGCTCAATCACTCCAAAATGTGTAAGCTAGAACAGGAAGAGCAAATTGGTTTATAGCTTGGACATTGTTCCTAGATGTCAACACTGTTTTCAGTATTGATTGAAGTCTTCTAAAATATTCCTCACTAAGTTTTATTTGCATCTGTTCATATTTTATTCTTGGGCCTTCAACAGTTCCCAAATATTTATACACCTCCCTCTTGCTCAAGTTCTTTTATAACACATTCCTGTTCCAAACTGATGTTTTCTTGGTGCTGCAGCTTTCCTGCTTTAAAGGTTACTTTTGCACATTTATCAAGACCAAATGACATTATTTTATCATCTGAAAAGATTTTGACCACTTGCAGTTGTGCTTTCAATTTCTCATCAGCTGAACTATACAGTTTTAAATCATCTACAGGAAGAAGATGAAAAGTCTTTACACTTTGTTGTTTTCTGGGAGCCAGTCTGTAGCCATGACCTAATCTGTTAATTATGTTATTTGCATTAAGGTTTTTTATGCCCATTTAGATAAATGCATTGATCTAGCAGTCTCTGTTGGGACCAAATATATTGGGAAACTCAGAAATAAAGCACCCTGGACATTGATTGATGTAAGCAGACTATACAACAGATGGAAGAATCACTTAAATTATCAAGTAAGACTAGAACTTCCCAGCATGTGAAGAGTAGAAAAATCTCGCAAAGAAACTGATGCCCACAATAAGAATCCTCAAAGCATGCCACAAACTTATGCAAGTATCTCAGGAAAAGGACAACTATAAGTCCTTCTTCAGCTATGCTAAAAAACTAAGAAATAATTCAGAACATTGTTCTGAACTTTTGTACAACTGAGCCTTCCATTCAAACCCGAATGACATTGTAAACATACTGAGAAACAAGTTTGCTCTCAACTTCTTCCATGAATCTCCCATCCCAACTCCAATCTATCCTGAGTCAGAGCTACCTGTTCTCATTACTAAGGGCCACACCCTAGCCAAGGTTATGGTATAATCAGTGCAATTCCTCACAGATTCAGCTCTCATTTTGAGGGATGGACATAGAAAATGGATCCCTCTGCCATGCATGTCCTAGACCTGTCCAATACGCTTTGCCACAGTGCTGCATTGATTGTTTAGGCTATGTCTCTGCAAACCAACATGCACACCACCACAGCCCCCAACACATCACACACATACACACAAATGCATACAAACACGCACACACACACGCACATGCACACACACACACACACACACACACACACACACACACACACACACACACACACACACACACACACACATCCACTGTTGTTGGCCCTTCCTGACATTAACCCTCACTTACCAGTTCTGAAGCCTTGCCATAATAGCACTTTTTCTTTTTCTACACCCTGTGTCTCATACTCACACAATTCCCTGTAAAAGACATGCTCCAGGACTCCCTTGTCCACCTGTACAAATGGTAATAATGGTGCCTTGCCCTTTTTACATTGCTACTTGGGCTGCATGTGCCTGATGTGCAACATGTCCAGACTATGGATGGGTAAGCACAGCCTAGTGTTTCTGCATGCACCATTTCTACTGTAGTGTATATGCTTATCTCTTGCTTAAGCTGTGTGCAGCCCATCGTCTCTTTGCTAGTATTATAGTGTATTGTGCCTGCCTACATCTGGCATGGTCATTCCCTACTGCTGGCTTCTTCTGACACTCATCAGAAATAGCTAATCACTGCAGCCTATAGAACTGAAAACACCCTATAATCAAATGAGACAGTGATTAGAGATCTTGGCATCTAGATAGCAAGCTCCCTCTCCTTTGGTCATGATGTGGCTATCATAGTTAGGGAATCCTTAATTTTATTTATTTTAATTTATTTAACTGTGTAGACTAGTGGAGTAATGTAATCACAACAGGCCATTTTCAAGCACAGCCCAGGTAAAGAAATTCACAAAACAAACAAACAAATAAATAAATAAGTAGATAAATAAAACAGAAGTGATTCACCAACACAGAGTAATCACAGAAGGCACATATTTCAGTAGATGATTGAGGAAATGAGAAAATTAACAGACAAGAAAGCAAATGTGGTTTAGTTTTAGTAATAAATGTGAGAGGCAATCAGCAGATGAGAAGAGAGGGTGGAAGTAAAAGTGATATAGGTGAGGGAGAAGTTAGGTAATGTGTCCATTGAAAAATAACTTGCAGTCAAATATCTGATGGAAATGTCCTTTGAATTGTGCTTGGAAAATGTGAAAAGATGAGATTTCTTTTAAGTTGGGGGGAAGGATTGCCAGAGTTTGGGTGCAAGAAAGGAGAAGAAGTGATATGTACACTGCAGTTTGTTGGGGGGGTCTGGAGTGAGGGAGTTAAATAGGAGCAGTTCTAAAGGGTGGTTTTAGTATGGAATTTGTCAACAAGAGACAGAAGGCACCTGGATGAAGCAGTTTAAAAATATTTCACAACTAATAATTGTGAAAGGCATCTCTTCAACATTCAGTGAAGTCATTGTTTCCTTAAATTTTGACTTGGTCAGACTCATCATTGAATATAATGTACACTTTGGCATGTATATCACTAGACACACAAAAAACTCAAAAAAAATACAGAATTTCTAAACCAAAACAATTTCATATCTCTAAAACCTTTTTACCATGAAGGACTGGAAGCTTGTCTCTATACTTTTTGTCTTATAGACACCTGAAGGGATATGTATCCCTCATTTGCCATGCCATTAGGGAGCCTGCTTTTTTCTCAGAAAGTTAGATATTATACATCAGAAAAAAAAAATGGATGGATAGGTTCATCTAGTATCTCCTTCCCTGGCTGGAATTTCCTATGTAGTTCAAGCAGTGTTGTTCCTTGTCATCCTTCAAATGTGGCTTGGTTGACTACAATAGTACCCTTAAATGCATAGTGGGACTTACAGGCCTCACCCTTCTTGAAAACAGTGACAGAGCGTACAGCACAAAGCCTCTGGTCTGATTGTCTTGTATATCCTATGTTCTTATGATTATATGGAAATCAAAAAGCATATAGGTCTGCAAGTTATACCACCTCATCCCATTTCCATCTGACTTTATATTATATTCTATTGAATTTATACATTTCTTAACCAAGTAAGGCCAAATGACTCACATGGCCTCCAACAGACTGACTCAACACTGCTGTTTGGTTGGTTAAGTGACTGTCTCATTGTTAAACAGTACATAAGCGGAGAAGGAAGAAATCAAACCCTGCACCTGGGCTACAGGAAAGAGCAAGCCAACAGTTTATGGCTTTCATTCTGTGTACTAACTGCCAAGCAGCATATAAGCCATATAAATAAGAAATCATCCTTCATCAACTCAAGTCTATGAACACCCTTTTAAAATCATCTTAAAAAGGCTTTCTTTTCAAGGCAAATCCAGATTGTGCTTTATTCAAACATTTAGATGCATATACTTCTTTTAGCTCCACCCCCTCTTCTTCACACTTTTAAAGTTATCAAATTCAGTTTTATTCTAACTGTGTGGAAATGTATTTACATCTTTCTACCAGGGCAGAAGATTGATCCATATGGGTTTTTCTAATGCACAGCCCAGGAGCACCATCTGATTAACTGACATGTCTATATTCACACATATAAGCAAATGAATGCTGAACAAAGCAAACTGTGGACTAGACAAAGGGGGGGGGGGGGATTCAATAAAGCCTGCACAGAGTGATCTTCCATGTAGGCATAATGGCAAGGCCCCAACATGGAAACCAGCAGCTGTGCTATCCAGCAAACAGAGCAGAGGAGGGTGCACAAGTATGCGGACATAGAAGCATCTACAGAATGCAAATCACCTCATAAGAAGGTGAGTTTCATGCAAATGAGGTCAAATGGTGGTGCTGGAGTGATTCAGCAAGCAGATAGGTAGTCGTGCAGACCCCGTGTAGGTGCCCAAAGTGTACACGGAAACTTACCATGTACAAGAAAGCAAAAATAAAACAGGGGCTGTAAAAGCCCATTTAGAAGGTCAGGGATAGCATATTAGGGAAAGATATGAGCAAAACTATGCCCTGTAGGTGCAAAAAATATTGCAAAATAATAAAAAATAACTTTTTTTAATAGCCATATTATGTTTGCACACCACAACGATTGTTTCTCAAATACCTAGATATGCTATGCTAACATTTGAACATTTGATAGTTTAGTAGCAATTGTATATGGATACAATGTTATATATGCGCTGTATGAACAGCATGTGTACATTTCTTTAAAGAAAAAAAGTTTGGTGCCAAGTTTTAAATTTAAGCACCAGCATTTAGGAATTATGATGTTCTGAAGAAGCCCACGTTGTGATGGGTGAAAGTGCTTAACGTTTCTTGTTTTTTATGTAATAAAGTCTCTTTTAAGCATGGGGTATCTTGGTTCACTTATTGGTGACATCTAGGTGTTTGGAAAACAATCGTTGTGGTTCTCTTTTTGTGGTTTATTCAGTTGTTTGCCCACCACACAACTGTGTGCAAACATGCCATTATGCAAAAAAATAAAATAAAATAAAAAATTGTAAAATCCAAAAACAAGACATATGTGAGAATAATGCATTATAGGGCCCTGCAAGCAGTATGTACAATGGCAGATTTCAGTGGTTGCTAAGTTGGCAGGCCCTGGAATAGTGACATATCCAGGGTGTGTGCACAGATCATTATTCAAATAACTGGGGTTACTGAATAGCAAAACTGGTCTACTGTATCCACAGATACAACTAGTGTAGCCCCTGAACCATGCTGTTGTCCACAGAAGAGGTAGCTGTCACATTATGTTTAAGTGGATTGGAGCTCAGAGGCACCTATTTGAGTCCTGTGCAGCTCAGCTAAGCAGGGGGGGTTCTAGTGCTGCTAAGCTTTGTTTAGCTGCTGGACACGTGTTTTAGTTGGTTTAAGCTATACTGAGTATGCCTGTGCATGGGGATGTGTCCAGACTGCTGAGCACTGTTTACACCAGAGCCGCAGGTTTTTTCAGTGAGCCACAGTGCTTAGCAAGGAAGGTATTTAAAAAAAACATATAATAGCCTGGGAAAGCCAATCATGTATAAAGTACTGTTAAGCCCTATTCTACAGACACTGGACCATTCAAGCCCCTCAATGATATACCTGACAGGTGGAATGCATCATACTTAGACAATCACACAGGCTGCATTTGTAGTACATCACTATAAATTATGCATACACACTACAATCTGATTTTTCCCACATACTCTGCACCATTGGAGTACACACTTGGGAATTTTAACTGACAGAATGCTTGGGGCTGTTGCTGCTCTGCTACATCTGTATGTGCTAGATGCTGAGGCAGTGCTGCTGCTGCTGACAATAGGCCTAGACTGAGAAGGAGAAGAATGTTCAGGCCCAGGGTCACCTTCCAGGAGCTAAATGAGCTGGAGATTGCAGAGTGCTACAGGGTGGACAGGGACATACTACAAGAACTCACTGAGCTTTGTCACCCACAACTCAGACCCAGAACCAACAGAGGGTAACCCATCCCAGTGGAAACAAAAGTATGTGTAGCCCTAAGAATATTAACTACAGGTACTTTTCAAAGACCAACTGGGGACATAATGGGGGTCTCACAGGCATCTGCATCCAGGGTACTCCACCAGTTCCTGGATGCCATGAAAACATATGCCAGTGAGCACATTTACTTACCCTGCACCCCTGAGGAGAGGGCCAGCAGTGTGCATCTCTTCCACCATGTAGCACACTACCCTGAGGTGCTGTGTGCTATAGACTGCACTCATGTACACATCAAAGCACTAGACAGTGAGGAGAATAGAATCTACATTAACCACAAGGGGTATCACTCCATCAACTGCCAGGTTATGTGCAATACCCAGGGCATTATCATGAGTGTGTGTGCTGGCAGCCCTGGCAGCTGTCATGACTCCCATATCTGGCATGCATCACAGCTTTACCAGATGTTTGCCAGGGGGGACATCCCATAGAGCCATCTACTGGGGACGCAGTCTAAGCACTGGCACAGTGGATGATGACACCCATCAGAAATGCATACACACCCACAGAACAGTCCCATAATAAGGCACTCACACAAACTAGGAATGTCATAGAGTGTGTGGTTGGGCTGCTCAAGTCATGGTTCCTGTGCCTTGATATATCTGGTGGAGCCCTGCAGTAGTCTCCAGCTACATGTGCATAGATGTTCACAGTATGTGCCATACTACACAATATGATCCTGTGGAAACTGCTCCGGCAAGATCATCACATGGAAGGGACACACAGACCCCCACCAGTGCCTAGGTCCCCACAGCCACATCCACGGGGGGATCCAAAGGAGGAACTCCCTGAGGCTGTCCCTGTAGGCAGATGTAGGCATACCCTGTATGCCCTGCCCTTGTCAAAGAGGCAATGCATAGCACATGCACTGACAACCTAGGGTTCTAGGGACTAACATCTTACTCTGACTCACATACATAGTATAAAGGATGCCAACCACAACACACAACCTGCACCTTACCACATATTGGCTGTGTACTGCATGCATCAGACAGAGTCAGCCCTGAAATACAGGTCTCTCAACTGCTGCATTCACAAGGTAAGTCATTCTCTTTTACAACAAATGTATGGGGTACTAGACTATGGTAGCATGTGTATGGACCTGCTGCATGTATGCAAGGGAATAGAGTGGGCTGCTGAGCTACTTGCAGAGAAGTAACAGCTACTTGGGACAACAGGTACTCTGTCCAATACTGAGTGCCCCATGATATGCATTAGGCCACAAGGGTGAAAAACCCACTGCAGTATGCAAGGGAAATGTCAAACAGAGGGGTCATAAGACAGACACATGACTGCCAATGCCAGAGTCTCCTACCCAAGCACATCATTGTTCCCATACAACTGCAGTAACAGTATGTTTGCAAGGATATATCAGCAGACCACACAATCCCAGGGCTGTCAGAAAGAATCTGGCCACATGTTCTTTTTTCCACAAAACACAGGGGTCACAGCAGGAGTCACAGTGTATGTCTATCTGCTGTTGATAGTGTGAGGAATTAAACCTCACTTTCTGGTGGTGGTGTAGCTTCTTGGGCTAAGTACATTAGCATGGTTGATGGTATTGATGGTTCAAAGTTGGCTGCACCTATAACTTTTGCATGTGAGGTACTCGTATTGTAGGACTCCCAAAGACTGTCAGTATGCTACAATCTGTTACTGTAAGAAAGCTGGACAAAACCAGAGACAATGGGGGACAGAGGGCCAAACCTACAGACATTATACATGCTCTGAGTCACCTAGTAGGTGGCTAGTGTAATATTTTATTTATTTTATTTATTTGTTATTGGGTTGTTTCTTGTTCTGACTGATTTGTCTTTTTCAGCAGGAGAGGCCGGAGAAAAAAAAAAAACAAAAAAAAAAATTACAGACACATTTAGTTATTTATACAATATACACAACACACACAAGAGACAGATTGTTTTTACAGTGCATATGCACAAACAGTTACAGTGGAGAACACAATCAAAAAGATAGATATTAAAAAAAAAAATAAGGTAAGTAATAGATTTGTGGTGCTGAAGCTGAACTTTGAAAGAGAAATACAATATAAGTACACAGGTACAGTACATACATTGTAGATTAGCCAGAAAGTGTGTGTGTGAGAGATGAAAAAAACTATATTCAATTCTAGATTTAGTAGTATATGTGTTATCGCTTTTCACTAGCCTGGGGAGCAAGTTGCATCAGGTCAGATTAGCAGCAGTATCTAAAGGCCATCACTTCACTGTATCAGAACGTACAACAGTTCAGTGGGATCCATTTAGTAGTATATTACCAAAAAAACACAACTGTATGAGGAACAGAGCAGACATATAGGATGGAATGCTGGACATCCTGGAAAAACATGTACAGTTATAGGTATGTAGACTGTCACCCTGTGTGTGGTGTTACATCATATACCCCATTGCCATCATACCTACAAATGCTTAGAGCAAGAAATCTGGACAAAGCCATGAGCAGTAGTGGGCCAAATGCCCAAATATAAGGAGAAGGATTAACTACTAGCCAGACAAATGCAGAAAGTTCTGGGAATAACAGGTCATGCATTAGCATGGGTTTCCTGATGTGTATGGAGTCAGTAACTCAAATGTCTGTCAGGATTTCCTAACATCAGTCTATAATAATTTGCCAATAATATACCAGAAAATCACAATGATACGTACAATGCAACAAAGATACACAAACTTTGATGTGTACTCATGACAAATGCCAGCATACATCACCTGTCATGCCCAGAACAGCTTGCATGGCAAAACACTACCACACTACAAAGCCTACATGTAAAGTAATATAGTTGCCCTGTGCATCAGACACATATTTGCATGTCCCTGCATTTATGGCATGGATGGCAGGGATGTAGCACAGGTATCATCACATGCGCAGGGTGTGGTGTGGGGCTGCCAGAGGGCTAGATTGTGTCAAACAGTTGACAGCTTGTGTGTAAGTCAGGAAGGGTGCTGGTTAGGTGGGCCATGGAGAGGTGCCATGTGTGCCTCTGTTGGTGACCTGCATGTGACAGTGATGTTTGTGTATGCATGCACACAGTCAAGCCCAATGCTAGCCCAACACATATGTTGGACAGCTGTGAAGTGTACATGGCAGAGTGGAGAGTTCACCATTTTCGGCCATGAACAAGAGAATTGGCTCTGCCAGGAGTGGCACTGGCACCACCATGCCCAGGGACAGCTGCTGTGCTAGTAGCTGATGGTAACTGCTGTCTGCCGGGCCCATGCCTTCCACAGGACTGCACAGGACCATGTTCCCATGGCCTGCCATGTTGTGGTGTGGACAGCACACTCCCTTCTGTGGTGCTGGTGGTACTGTCCCTACGGGCTCATGGGTTTGCACAGTGACATGGACTTTCAGCAGATGGTGTTGCTGATCTACATTCACATGTCCAATGCCCTACTCCAACCAGATGTTCCAGCACAGACAATGTGTGGTGAAACACTGACACTGTCTCAGCCCACCGTCTGTCTACTACATCAGTGAAATGATCCATTGCATCACCAATGTGGTGGAAGCAGTCACGGATGTCAGACCGTGCTGCATCCATAATCCTGAGCATCCATCTAGTGTTGCATTCGGAACATGCCTCTATGATGAACCGAAACATGTGGCGAGTGACCTATGATGTGACACCTGTGACAGGTGTTGGATGGGCAGCAGTCCTCCCCAGAGCCCCCATGTCAGTCTGTCTGTGTGGGACCTCACCAGCTCTGACTATGGTCAGTGTCTGCACTCACTGATGCCATATCTACCACACTGTCCTGTTCAATATTGCCATCACTCTGATTGTCCTATATCTGTGGCCTCAGGGGACTGGATATGTGTAGGCATACTGACTGTGTGCGGGGACAATGGGGGAGGAAGTGGGATGTCAACCCATGAAACAGATTCAGCACCCACCTGTTCCTCACTATGGCCACCATCATCATCAGAGTCTGATGAGACACTGACATCACGTTTTAAAGGGGACAGACTCCAACCCCACATTCACCAGTAAGGAGGAAAACAAGATAAATACATTACTGCCTGCACTATTATGTATAGTAACCCACACAGACACATACAGGTGAGGAGCCACAACTGCATTACACATCCCATATCTTACTTTTGATCCCATGCACAACACATAAATACACAACAACATGCACATCCAAAGCAGGCCCTTTAGAACATGCACTGCACCTATATCCGGTTAACATCGCCAGTATGATACACCTGTGAGATAAGCAATATGTCAGTGTATATGATAGACCTACACCTAAAACACAGTGTACCTTCATGACCATACTGTGCCAGTTATAGTATCACGGCCTCAGGTATATACCATCTCCATATTGTGTGTGAACAGGCATCTGTGAGTGATTGGCTCCTGTATAGCAGGCTGTATAGTCCTTCATAAAATTATGTGAAAATGTGTTAATGTTCCTGCAAATACATGACTGTGATTACCCATTCAATGCACTCCAGTTAACTGATCCAAAATTGAGCATACAGCCTATTCTACTCTGGCTAAGCATAACAGTTATGCCTAGGTCAAAATGGCAGACCTTAACATTGTTAGTGTATATATGATCCATAAAACAACAGTATCAGACTTACCAGGTACAGGACCCTGGATTCCAACCACACTTGATGGACATATGGAAATGTGAGGGAGAGGTATTGTCAGCAATACCAAATGTGGCATTGTTACAGGGTAAGATGTGCATATATCCACATGTAGAGTAGCTAATGTGATGTTGCCTGCATAGCTGACATTCTGCATATGTCTGCACAACTGTGCATTAAAACAATCCCCCAGTGTAGATAGACCTGACACCCATGTACTAGTATGCAGAGGCTGCCACAATGACGGATACAGTATTACAGTGATGAACAGAGGAAGCTTACCTGGACGCTTCTCTCATCTGGATGGTGTTTCACCCACCTCCAGGATACAGGGGTGATGGATTCTTGTGAGCTGGTGGTTATTCCAGGATTCACCAGGAATTCCTCTGAGGCCAGCAAGAGGTTGTTCTGCTGCAGGCCCTGCACCGGTGGCAGCATAGTACCTGGCCACATCATCTGCCCTTTGCCGTGCCACTTTGACCATATCTGTGGTCTGGTGTTGGACTTACTAGTAGGTCCTGTTCTGTTGGCCTACTTGATTGACTGCCATGATGAGGTTAGCCCACAGTGCTGCAATTTGTTCACAATGCTGGCTACTCCCGGACAGCAGAATGCTATCATGCAGTCTGAGACCATCCAGGATAACATTACTTTCAGCAGCTGAAAATGGTGGCTGCCTCCTTTGATGCATCCTTCCTGAAAGACAACAATAGGGGAACACATCACAGGACCAGATATGTGGACATCCACTATGTACAGTCCCTGTACAACCAAAATGGCCTGCACTATCCACTGCTACCTTCCATGTCATACCCTGCAGTCTATCAACACACTACATGTGTGGCTATCACCAACATAGAAGCAATACCAGTTATGTCCCCGTGTCCTGTGACAAAGTCTGCTGTATGTCTCCACACTCATCAATGCTGTCTACTGTTGTGTGTCCCCTATGGGCAAAGTCACACTACTATGTCATACATTCACCCTCAGACAAATAGGTGTGTGTTATTACAACTGTATGGGGCCACTCCAGGAACACCAGTGTGCCACAATGACAGACAGCAATGTAAACCTGTTGTAGTATAACTTGTCTGTAGGCATCATACCTCTCCTGTACACAAATACTTGTATACTGTGTACATGTCCCTAATGTATGTGGTCCTTTTGGCACAAACATGTGGATGTATGGCAAACAGTTGGCCAATAATTGATGGTTGTTGTCAGAATATAGAGCATCTGGCTGTCATATGCCAGAACCCTCAGAATGCACTTATGCTACAGTAATATCTGTCTATTCATAGTATTATTTTGTATGGCTAATATATACACTCTGATGCTGAGGTTGGGCCTGTGTCCCCCCACTAATAATGGCTATGACCTGAATTCCTGCTGTAGGTGGTTGCCAGGTATGTTAGCCATAGCTCTCAAGTGATGAGGTATGAATGTCAACAAAACAGTGACCTAGCCAGAGTACATCAGGGACAGTCAGGGACACCTATACAATGTCTGAACCATTTATGTGTGACACTCACAGACTGGGAGGAACTGAATAACAGTACATCATATGATATTGCAGCTGTGTCCACCCTCACTTGCTGTCAGTATATCTAACTCATAATCCACTAGCTTTTGTATAGGAGCCGACTGTTGTAGGAGAGAGTAAGAGCGCCAGAGCTGTGATTTGACTCAAAGCAGCCATAGTTGAGAGGCATGCCTATAGCTGTTGGCGAGCAGAGTATCACCATGTCATTCCCACAGATGTATTACATGCGTGCTGTTGTAATCCCTACTCCCCATACCTCCATCCTCCCATCTGTGTTCCATTATATGGGGACATGCATTACATACCTGGTAGAGTGATGTAATTTTGTGAACAACTCCTCAAGAAAAACTTGTTAAATTGCAGTCAGTCTAGGTAAAGCAACTTACAGATCTGTTTCCCATAGCCAGTTCATTGACTTTTGTAGGTAATGTTCATTAACAGGTAATTGCCTGTGCACCACTCTGTGACTCACACCTGCTAATTGCATCCAAAAGGGTGGGTTGCACTTTCATTAGCCAATTACATGGCTCCACAGTGCAATATTTAAGGCCTTCATGTAGACCTTGGTCCCTTTCTTAGTCTTTGAGATGGACATTCGTCAGGTGTGGAGACTACAGCATTGTAGAGGGTAGGTACAAGTACTGTCCACTGTTGAGATTTATGAGGTATGCCCACAACTTTGCATGCTATGTTTGGCCATTGTCCCATGGCATTGAGATTATCTGGCAGTTCAGTGTTAAACATTGTTCATAGGTTCATAGGTTCATAGGTTGGTACTAGGCTATCAGCCCTAGGGCCTATACAAGCCTAGCCATAACAATTCCCTGGCTATTTCTTCCCACATTATTTACTTTCCTGGACCCCTGTCTAGCAGGGCGACTGACGTGATCCCTGGGGTGAATTTCCTTTCATTCCTGTGGGATGAAGTCCATAAGGAGAGAGAAAACATGTGAATGCCTGACATCATACCTGTCAGAATATGCATGCTGATGCAGTAGCTGGTATTCTATCAGCTCACTTTCGTTGTAGGGGCAAACTGTGAAACATATTCCTGTCGTTGGACCTTTGCACCCCATTTATCTATGGTTTTGTCTGGATCCCTTATTCTGGGGGCGTCGTATGACACACAAAGGGGGTAAACACCTTGGATGGGGAGGGTATTGTGGAATCAGAGGTGCATGTGCCTCCAGGCAGCAGAAGCATGACTAACATCCCCAGCCATGGGCAGTCAACACTGCTCCTTCACCACCCCAAAGGTGGCTGTGCTGGAAGCTGAGCACCATGGCCCTTAAGCCCCACCAGGTTGTCCAGTCTACCCTCAGTCTAGCATAGGCGATGTTCATAGCTCCTATGAACAATCCTGTGCACCATGGCCAGTAGTTTATCCTGGGTGACAACCCCCCACTGCTCCCACTCCCGGGAGAGCAGGCCCCATCCCCTGAGGCAGTTCCACTCAAAGGTCATGCAAGGTCAGCAGAGGAGGCACTACTGGCTTGGGTTCCAGATGAGCTGGTACGCGGTGCCATGGCCAGCTGAGGTAGGGTAGGTGGATCAGCAGGAACTGGCCTACCCTGACATGCTGTGATTATGGAGGTAAAGCAATAAACATAGGTGAGTTATGAACAAAACCATTGTTAGTAGTAACAGCATGCCAGAACATTGGTAATAACCCTATTACATTTCAATGCATATTATGTGAAACACAACAATAAATAACAGAACAGTCAGTATATTAACAGCATACCAGTATCAGTTACTGTATAAGGCCAGCAGAATAGGTAATTCAACAAGATATGTTAATATGCAACCATAGTAATACATAACATTAATAAAACACATGTCCAAAGTAAAGTTTATGGAACGACATATGTTAATAGTAAACCATAGCCAATATATAACAATAATAAATATGTGAAGATAAGGGGTGGGAAGAGAGAGAAATACAGTCCATTAATACCATCATGGGCTATAAGGTTGACAACAGTAATGCTATCCACTCTACAGGCCCGCCCTTTCTTTATGTGTAAATGTGCCCTATAGCTGCTGTAGCATGTACATACCTCTCAGGCTATCCACATGGGACAGTATGGGCCAAGCAGTAACACTTGCAGGTACACAACTACAAAAAACACTTGCACATCAAGTGGACCTAAATAACTACCAAGGAGTACTGTGGGCTGATGTACTGTTAATTTGAGATTGACATGCAATCTTGTCGATGATACATCTGTGATAGAGGAATTACACAACAGTAATTACATTCCATGGCAGCATGACACTTGAAAGACATGCATGTGTACAGTACAGAGAGTACACAGCTATCATGCCTTGTTTGGCAGGCATGGGGGTCATACGTAATAGCAGTGACTGCAGGGGACATGTGCATCACATGTAGTAACTGAGTGAATCAGCTTTTACAAGACTCTCCAGGAATACAGCCATACCTTGATTGCACATTTTATTTCTTTTATTTTATTATATTTTATTATTAAACATGTTTCCTTTATTGTTTGCACAAAGAACACATTCGTGATAATGATTGTAACAGTCTGTGACATCTGAGCAAGCAATTATTTACACATACAATGAGCTATCTCACCCATTTACACATGTCCCTGTGGAGAGAATGATATCTGTAGTTACACATTTTATTTCTATTATTTTATTATATTTTGTTATTATTAAACCTGCTTCCTTTATTGTTTGCATAAAAAGCACATCTGTGATAATGATTTTAACAGTCTGTAATATCTGAACAAACAATTATTTACACCTATTATGAGCTATCTCACCCATTTACCAGTAGTCCCTGTGGAGAGAATATCTGTAATCATAACATGCCTGATTCAGTAATAGTTATTAGTACATGGAACTGGATTCAAACCATTGTCTGTGTGTAGCAAAAAGTACTTTGTACACAGCATTTAACAAACTGAGCTACTGAGTCACTACTGACAGGTGACTGATTGATTTCTTCCTAGAGCTCACCTGGAAACAAAACTATGATCTGGTACTACAACTAAAGTGTTATAATATATTACAGTGACAGTCAGACACACTTGCATGAAATGCAATCATGGAAGAGATACTAGGTAACCTATACATTGCTAAATAAACTGCAGATGTACACAATATCAGCTCTCATTCCACAAGTATTGCATAACAGTTTATTACATATACCTTTATGCATTTACTGGTATAGTTTCAAGGTTTTTATTGAACAACAGTTAATGTAATGTAGGTGCTGCACTACAGCTATAATTCCACAGTTATTGCAATAGAAACTTTATTTCATTTACTTTATCAAGGTTAATACTTTACCCTTTCCTGCTTATTGCAGTACATTTGGCAGTACTCACTTATTGCAGTCCAGATCTACAGCCACATTCATTCCAATACAATCAAAACTGTATATACCTAATGGCAGTTAATGCTTTACTCTTTCTTGCTTATATGACTATAGATTGGAAGATACATCTGTACTCACCACACTCATGGCACAACCTAGCCAGGTGCCCTGCATGCACCTCAGCTTTGCGAGTTTTCACCTCTGAAACAGTTGGGAGAAAAACGCATCATTATGCATACCAGTTTAGCAGACATTCAAGGTTAAATATTGGTGAAACACAGGTAAACATACTTATACACTTGTAAAACATTGCCTGGCTGGAATTCTTGGACTCAGGTGTCCAACAGAGCCACCTTTTATCTTTTCAGGTCATCATGGTGGAGATGACACTGCTCACCTGTGCGGGGGATACTAGTGGTACTGGTGAGGGCTCTTGCCAGCTGGTTCCAGGCCTTAGTTTTGCACACCACGCCCCAGTAACCACACTGCATGAGCCGATCTTTATGTTTTTTTCACTAGGAGTCTGACCATGACCCTGACTCCTCAATGCCTCACCACTGTGCTAGAAAGTGTGAACCCTCTCAACACTTGCCATAGTATCCTCACAGGTTCAACTCAAATGGATTCTGCAGTACTTTCACTTATTGTGCTTAATATAGTATGTTTTCCCATCCTTACATGCCATTAGGCAATTTTTAAAAATGCTGTCGTCACTTGGCACCATGCAAACCAGCGCAGCTGAGCTGGGCAGTGCTTAAACTGGTAATGCTTAGTAATTCTTTGCAATGCTTAGCAGTGCACAAACCAACTCACAGAGCCAAGCACTGCTGAGAAGTGCTAAAAAGATCTTGTTTAAGCAGTGCTTGTCAAGGCTTAGCAGGGCTTACTGGAACTCAGCTGAGTGCAGCACATCGGGATTTAAAAATAATTGGCATAATTTGTATTTGGAAAATAAAGGCTTGATAACCCTTCTGTGTATTCAAACCCTGCATCTATGGCTGTCACTCTAACCATTTGGCTATGTGGATGTGTAGAATGCTGCTATACTTTTAGATAAACATCTCAGCTATGTTTAAGCACTGTTGAGCATCGTTCCACACCACACAAACCTGCTCACCTATGCTTAAACTTGACCTTTGCATTAATAATTAAATGTATCCGGTTTCTATTTTTACATGGCACATGTCAATTGCTATGCTCAGTGCCACACCATGCAAACTTCAAAATAAATAAATAAATAAAACAAATAATAAATTTAACTATATTGGTATAATGCACTTTTACAGTGCAGGGAGTGTGTTACTCATCTGTGGTCACAGTTAGTAACATACTCCATACACTGATTCAGTGACTGTGTTCCATGGCTTTCCCTCAGCAACGGGTCATCATTAATATGCATGGCATATTACTAAAAGGAATCTGTGTAGATGGCTCCTGTACATTCCGTGTAGGCTCTACACCATGCCTACATGGATTTTATTAAATGTGAGGGTGATTGCAACTGTTGAGTCGAGGTGGGGGATTTTGGATGAAAGTAACTTAAACTCTTGTCATTTGCTCAGTTAACAATCAGGACTTGAAGGTCTAATATGCACTTGTGAGAAAAAAGATGGAAGTCTGGGTGGGCTTGCTACTATGTATGTGAAACAAGGCTGAAAATCCCATAGCTATCAACTGTCCTTCATTTTGTAGAATGCTCGATTTTACCTCATATTTTTAGTTTATTTATCATAAAATGTATAGTCTTCTGGCAAATCACTAAGGTTTGGGGTCATTAAATAAAGACAAACGTTTGAATTTCAGACTTCTTGATCTTCAGAAAATGCATGCTAATAGAAAAAAAATTATTATAGCAAATGTCTAACTATTTAACATCAAGATTTAAAGTTTTTCTCTGATTCTGGGCCTTTGTCCAAATTATTGATAAAAACAGGTAGAGAGGTAGTTTTTATCACAATCAGATGAGGTATACACAGCTAAGTGACTATAACTGCTGGGTGGGGGTGTCCATGAATGAAAATCAATTACCCTGTTGTGCTTTGATGCATTTAAACAGTCTTACTTTGCAGAACTAGTGTGCAATTGTGTGAAATAAGTTGTAATTCTTGTGCTGCTTTGTATCTGTGTGAAAAAATCTGAAATGTGTCATTGTGTTATAATTGTAATCACAATCAGACATCTGAGATATACACAGATAACAATGAATCTGTAATTGGTTATATAGGAGCCATGTATGGATGAGAATGGCTGACCTTGCTTTATCAACTTAAATACTGTTTGTCCGGTGCACAGTCAACATTGTGATTATATTTAATGACCACTGTGGTTGTCTGTAGATGAGAACAGTTGACCATGCTGTCATGATCAACTTAATCAATCATTAGTCTGGATTTGCATGACAAGTGCACATTTTTGTAAAGTAGGTTTGAATATATAATTGTGATAATTTTGTTTATTACAATCAGACCTTTGAGATGTACACATTCTGGTGACCATAAATGATGAATATGGTCAATGGTAGATTATTGACACTCTAGTCTGAATGATCTTAAATCAGAAGAGTGAATCCCAAAGAATATGTACATTTATGGGTGGTCAAAAAAATTGTGAGCAGGTTCAGTCACTTTGCCATGTATATCTCATCTGATTGTCATAAAAAATACCTAGTGCTGGGTCACCTACTGCTTGGTATATATTTCTCAGAAGTTCAGGCCAAAACTAAGGGACTATGGTTGACCAAGTTTGCAGACAACTGCAAACTGGGTGCAATTTTTGAATCCCCAAACAATGTCAGTATTCTTCAAGAGGGTTTTATGCAGACCAACGACTGGTGTCTTAGTCACGGTCTCAAAGTGAATGCAACGGAATTCATCATCATTCCCTTTGGTAAAAATAATGTCCCTTCACACCATCAAATTAACAACAGTACCTTATGTACCTACAAAGTGGTATGAGATCTGGGATCACAGGCAGATTGTGACCTTAACTTTGACCACAATGTGTCTAATGTAGTGAAGAAGGCTTTTTAAGTAGCACACCTTATTAGCAAGGCCATCACCTCTAGAGCAAAGGAGGTTATAACCCATCTATTACTCATCACTAATCAGGCCCATAATTGAGTATAACACCCCTTTCAGCATGTACCGTACAAAGCAACTGCAGCAATTGGAGAGATCTCAGAGGATTCTAACTAAGAAGATCATGGGACTCAAGCACATGTCTTACACAGACTGACTAAAGTCCCTGTCACTATATTCAGTATTGTATACACTTCTTAGGGGAGATTTATACCTGTCTTATAGAGCAATCTTTGACCCAAACCTGATGAATTTGCTAAACATCTGTAAATTAAACGGGACTAGAGCTACCCATTCCAGGGACCTAAATATGGCCAGTGACTTGAATAGGAAGTGCTGGAGGGACAGAGCCTCCCAGTGACTGCCACATCTTTGAAATAGGCTGTCAATTCAAGTGAAGCATGACACTTCTTTGACACTATTCAAAAGGAAGCTGGACAAGTGGATGGGGCACTACAAATTCTTACCAAGGATAGCACCCACAATCTGCCTGGATATGGGCTGACATTACTAAATACATTCCTGGGTATTGACTGGAGTATCTATGGTATTATATTGGAATGAAATGGCTAGGCTTGAAATGACCACTGGGTAGATAGCCTAGTAACCTTCTATGATCCTATGTTCCTATGATCCTATAAAGACTGACCACAGTCCAAGGTTTAATTTACCTGCCCCTGATTACACTACATGCTTAATTAAGGAGGCAAAAATTTGCAGAACCTAAAATGAGTCCTTTATCTCTTCGGTTGAACCTAATCCAACTCAACAGTAATCCTAGGGCACTAAGATCCTCAAATAAACTTAAGCTAAAGATTACTCAACCCCACAACACACAAAAATTGCCAAACTCTGGAACGCCCTTCCCCAACCTATAGTTAAAAACTCCAACACTCATGATTTCAAACACCTCCTTAAGGAACAGCTAGCAAAACAATGGCTCTGCTCCTGCCTTACTCCGGGTAGACCATCTACTTTTCTCCCCTACTTTCACGCTAAACTAGCTCTTTCTCACAGCTACAGTTATTTACTGGAGTAAGCTAACTTGGTTCAGTAACGAGTTTCACATAGCAAAATAAACACAGATACTGCTTGGTCATAACAGCTAAGGAGAATTGTTTGCCCTCTTGTCAAACTATATCACTGTTTCTAACTAATACATCCTGCTTTTTCATGCTATTTAACTGCATCACTGGCAGGTCCAATTTTGTTAATTTTTTTGTAATTATTGTTATGTACTTAATCACGTTTCTGTTTGCTTCTTGTTTTTCTTTGCCTTGTATAATGTTAACCTAATTAATGTGTGTTCAGCTCAATTGTTCAAATCAGTTTACTTGTATGTATGGAACTTTTCTCCCCAGGCCTCCACTGAAAAAGGGCCTCTGGCCCAGTCGGACATCTCCCAGTAAACAAATGAAATAAATAAAAAATAAATAAAAATTCACTGGTAAGCATTAATAACTAACAATTTCAAGGGGATTATTTTTGAAGTGTCTGGAAACAGAAGTGCTACACTATAGTATTATATCACACAAGTATTGTATTATTTCAAAGCAATGAAAGTTTTTAGCTTGCTATTACAATCATAAGCCTGCATTTCTAAATTACTCTTTATGACTGCAGTAGACAGTAACCATGGAAGAGCTAATTAACTGTGTAAGATTATTTTCATCACCAGTATTTGTGTGGGTGATTAAATGCACTTTGAAGTATGTTAATCTTTATAACAAGAAAAAACAATGCCCCATATTCAGTTAACAACACTATACACTGTACCATTAAATTTTAATGTCACAGGTAGCATTCATATATTTTACTATGTATCATTCACATAGTGCACTCATGCAAGCTGCAGTCCGACCAAAAATATTTATCTGTGTTTTATGGTTGTGATTTTTGTATCATGATTTATACTGGTTACCAATGCTGTTCTCTGGCTCTCTTAAGGGATGTTTATTTTTATTTTATTTATTTATTTTTTACATGTGAGTGTGACCAACAGTTTCAGATGCTTTATCATTCCTTGATGAAATGTCAAAAAAAAGTGAAAATTATTGATGGCCATTAGTTTACCAAGGCCATGTACCATGTGCAGTAAAATCACATTTAGAATATCTGTAACAAAACAGACATTCTCACATGAAAACAAGAAATATTGATGGTTTCCTCTTACATGCTAGATTTTTAGTTTTTAAATGGAATAAATTCCTTTACCTACTTCATGGTGTGAAAAATATCTCACAGTCATCTATTTCTGTTCTTTTCCTAAAGATCATTTTTCTTAACTGTGGAATATGACTGGCATGGGGGAAGGGAAATTCTGTAATTTTCTTTTAGATAACAGTTCCTTTCTATTGTAGAATGCAATCATTCATAAGTCTCCCATGTTCATGCAGTGCTGTAGATAAATTGTCAGCCAACGGAGGGTTAATAGCATTTAGCCTTCTGCTTCATAATATTCATCAGGAGACGGTCTGGAAAGAGCCGTAAGAGGGAACGAATGAAATGAGGGCCAGCAGCTCCTCTGAAAGACCATTAAAAGTGGTCTATTAATCACAGAAGCGAGGAACTAATCTCCAAAGAACTGACTTTCTCTGCAACAGGTGTCTCACTGCTTATGTAGAAATGACAGGGACACAGAGAGAGAGAGAGAGAGAGAGAGAGAGACAAAAAGACAACAAGGAGACATAACAAGGCAAAATGTGTTTTTCTATCCCTATTCTTCAGTAACCTTTGGTCTATTACATTATGTAAGGATCAACATTAATGGGCTGAAAAGCTAGTCTCCAGTTTTTTGTCCCAAAATGTCACTATAAAATACATTAGACTAGCAAAGAATAAGCAGGATGCAAGACGGGGACGAAACTGCAAGCACTAAATCCTGGAAGAGTGAAGTGCTGTTTTACTAAGAGAATCCACAGAATGTCACCCCTCGCCTCCAAAATGCAAACTATAATAAAATAAGCATTTTAAATATGCCACAAACTTTTTAATAGTTTCTTACAAAATTTATATATATTTTTAAATATGAAAAATGTGCTTTCAGCACCATGAAAGTAATGGCCTAGAAAGGAGTATACCATGTGAATCAATGTATCCAGATTAACTTTTGTGGAGTAGTTCATTAATAGCCCATACATTTTTAAATTTTGTAATTTGGTCTGCCTGCATAAACAGCATGGTGGCTCAAGTAATACAGAGGTGCCCAAAATTACTCTTTTGTATTGTTTAATATAACTAGATTTTTTTGCTTTGAGGGTCCAGCAGGTTACATGCAGTGGGAAAATAAACACATTAAATTAAAAAAAAAGTGTATAAAGAAGGTAATACTGTTCAGAGAGGTTTAACTTGTTTTAATGAAAGCAATTCTGTATGTAGAAACTGAATATTACTGCTCCATGTCTAATTCTACACACTACACAGCAATGTGTGTGTGTGTGTGTGTGTGTGTGTGTGTGTGTGTGTGTGTGTGTGTGTGTGTGTGTGTGTGTGTGTTCTGTATGTAGAAACTGAATATTTCTGCTCCATGTCTAATTCTACACTCTACACAGCAATATGTGTGTGTGTGTGTGTGTGTATATGTATATGTGTGCACGCACGCGTGTTTGTGTGTGTGTATGCACGCACGTGTGTGTGTCTGTGTGTGTATGTGTGCGCGCGCGTGTTTGTGTATGTGTGTGTGTGTGTGTGTGTTTGGTTTATGTGAGTACAACTTTATGGTGGGTTAGTTAGCAGAAATGGATACTGATATATAAATGTGATATTTCACCCCATATTCTTGCATGATGTACACTGTACTGACAGGCTGAACTCCATTCAAGGCTGTAAGTACTAGCCCATGAATCCACACTAGTTTAATGACAGCCCATTACTCAAACCACAAGTGACTCAAAAGCAGTACAATCTCCTGATTTCTAATTTGTCTGTTTTTGGGAAGTGGGCATTCATACACATCCCCCAAGCAGTGGTTTTACCCCCACACAGCCAGATGTAATAAAGTGTGGGATTTCAAAAGCTTTGGGAAAGTGTAGGAAAATCCTTGGCTATCCTCCCTCACTATTTTGAACCAGAGTTTCATTTCTACCCTTGGCAATCATCCAGTGGGGTGGTGCATGTTCAAATCAGTATTTTTCAATGCCACAGTACTGAAAGACCAGGATTCACATTATACTAGGAGTGGGTAATGATGTTCAGAGATATTATGTGATAATGAATCTCATTACCTATTCTTCACATGTCACAATCCTACCAGAGGACTCAGCAGACTAGCAGAGTTTAGCTGAAATTGCTTAGTGCCACAGCTTCAACTGTCTGGCAGGTTTGGTACTGCAGGTAGGTCTCACATAGCTGTGCCACAGGTGGAGCTGAACTAGCATGCAACTGTCCTGCATAGCAGATCTACCTGTATGTGGACTTGCTATTGCAGGTTGTCTGGCTTCAACTAGGTATTCTCTGCAGTACCAAGTTCCTCAAATAAGAGGAGCGATTGCTTCACCAAATCAGCCCATTGACTTCTGTTGTCTGCTGTATAGTTTTAGGGTTGTGCATTCGTGGCCTTTACCAATACTCAGCTCCAAAGGGTTTAAGCATTGCAAGCCCAATTTCCCTTTTGGCATCAAGTGTAGAGCTCCGGCAGTCCCCATCGGCATACACTGAAGAAAAAGAGGTGAACCTTAGGTCTTGCATGTATGGGGCAACTGTTTTGTTGTAGCATATTACTCTATGACTAAATCATTTTGTAAGCCAGGGCATTATCTATTATTATTACTATTATTTAGACTGTTGTACCTTGGAGAAAAATCCAAAAGTAGTTATCTCTGTAAATGAAGCCAGGTTTTAGTAAGACATATTTATTTATTTATTTATAATTTGTTTACCATGGTTAGCGCACTGATCAGCATTGACCAAGTTCAGGCCCAGCTCCATACTGTTTGAACACCTGCTCCTTGTAGGACACCCATACTTAACATATACTTAACATCTGCTTCATCCTAACATTGGCATTGGCAGGAATAACAGCTGCGTTTCTGCAGTTTGCATTAAGAAGGCACATTTGTTATTTTTGGTGTAATGTGTTCTTTCCTTCACAGTGTTTGTTGTAGTGTAAAGGTAACTCTTGTAATCACCTTCCTCCCTTTCTTTATCAAAGACTAAATTAAGAAAGGCTACAGCAACTCAGCTCAAACACCCCTTAAAAATTTCTTTACAGCTTTATCACCAGTGTTCACCTTTTTAATTGAGTGTATCATTGGATCCCACTCGGATGGACCTTTTATATGTCCATAAAACAAATAACATTAGAATTACTCAATCTTGGGATTTATACTTTGTACCACAAATAAGACATGTTGGAGGGGCGGGCATATGCTTCTGGGAATTCTCCTTCTTTTGAACTGACTTCTCATCTATGTGAATCAGAGATCTTCCCTAACACTGTTCAAGAGAAACCTGGATCAGTGGATGGGAAATGGGAAATATACCCTGGGTACATCTATGTCTTTAATGGACAGATGCAGCCTGTAAATCTTGCCCTAGCTTAACCTCTAAGGCATATAAACTTGCAGGATACAATTAGAATGCTTAGCTAGGGTTATAAAGGCCAAAGTGGTCATTAGCCTAGTATAGACCTATGAACATATTAACATGTATTTTATCACTTAGACATTTCAGTGTCACTCCCTTAGATTCCGGATATTCAACTTTAATTGCTTTTCTTTTTAATAACAATTTAGTGTGAAAAGAAACTTCAATCATGGTTTATCCTCTTTCTTTGTCTTTCTCCATAGCATAACCTTTTCCTAGATAGCATACCACATTTTGACATTGTGATATAGGGACTGGAATTCCAGATAGACTAAAAGGCCTTTTCCTTTTCTTTGTCTCCTACCAACTATTAAGGGGTGACCTATGCCTGACCTACAAGGTACTCTCAATTCCAGCCCTGATAGAACTGCTACACATCCACATGTCAAACAGCATGAGGGTCATCCAATCTAGGGATCTGAACTTAGTCAGTGACTAAAAAAAAAAAAAAAACATGCTAGAGAGACTGATACATGTCTCAGAGATTGCCCTTTCTTTGGAACAGGTGTCCTATTCATGTTAAGCAGAGCCCTCCCTTGGCCCTCTTCAAATGCAATTTAGATCAATGGATGGGGATTCGCAAATTCACACTTAGGGTAGTGCGTAGACGGGGCAGTGGTGAAGCAGTTTGCACTGTTGCCTCACAGCAAGAGGTTCTGTGCTTCATATTTCTGCTGGATGCCTTCTGTGTGGAGTCTGCATGTCCTCCCTGCATTTTTGTGAATTTCCTCTGGGTGCTGTGGTTTCCACCCATATTACAAAGACATGCATCCGGAGCATTTCTCCCTGGGCCTCCACTGAAAATTGAATCGTTCCAAGTCAGATTTTCCCAGTTAACAAATGTTAAATAAATAAATAATAGTGCCTATGTCCCTTATGGCCAGGAATAATCTGTAAAATACTCAAGGCATAGGCACAAACTCACGCCATTCTTTTGCAGTCTCTGAACTGGTCCTGCTCGAAGTGCTACAAATTCATAAATCAAACTGATGGAGGTTCACTCACTCCAGGGATCTTAACCTAGCCTTTGACATGAATAGGTCATGTTGGAGAGATAGGTACATATCCCAGAGACTACCACTTCTCTGGAACAAGCTTCCAATTCACGTGAAACAAAGCCCCTCCCTGGCCCTCTTCAAATGCAGCCTAGCTTAATGGATGGATGACTGCAAATTCACTCCTGGTGTGGTGCCAGTGACCCTCCTGTACAGAGGAAGTCAGGATTAACTACCATAAACCCTTACCTTTGTGAACTTCACTTACCTAACCACTGACATTTGGGGCAACTTGGGATAAATATGGTTGAGCTTGTAAGAGCTCTAGGGTCTTTAGCCTAGTAACCTTCTAGGAACCTATGAACTTATGTAGTGGGTAAAATTGAGTTATATCGGCTGGGCCTGTAAGGGTTTCTAAGCCGTTTGCCTAGTAATCTCCTATGAACCTATGAAATATTATAGATATATATTTGTACAAGACTAACAGATGTCAAAAATGTAATTTTATTTTGCTGTATGCACATTTAAATAATAATAAAAGTTAAGATATCTGAGTGCACAATAACTGTTTATTCATGTTATATCCCATTTTATTACTGTTCTTTCAACTTTTGTGCTGTAATGCTTTTCAAAAAGGGTGGTCAGGTGACACATTACGAATGTCTTAAAAAGGCTCATTGTGAAAATGTCATAATTTGCTTTCTAAAATAAAATGTTATGCAGCAATACTGAGCTTCACTTGTGAAAACACTAATGCTGTTAGTTAACATGTTTATACATACCCAATGAACCACAAGCATGAAAATATCGCTGTCCGTGGTCTGAAAAGAAGTGTCAGTACCACTGAAATAATTATCTGTGCAATCCCAGTGATGATGATGATGATGATTATGATGATGATGATGGTGTAGACACAGACAGGAAGCATAGAGTCACCACTTGTTAGGAAGAGCACTATCTGGCCAGCAGCACACACTAAAATAAGGTGAATAGTCTAAAGGAAGAACAGCTCTGTGCTGATCACAACACAGGATTTGTACAGAAGATCAAGTTCTTAGAATAAAATTTTGTTTATTCCTGTCTCTAGGACATTTGCAGTCAGTTGGAACTCTGGGTCAAGCCCTATTTATGTGAAATAATATAAGAACAGAAATTCATGCTGTCAGAGCTTCCGGTTCACCATTCCATGTATAAACTACTGCTCGATAAAGCAACATTCTTTGCTGTATACCTTAGTAAGAAATCCACCACCGTGATCCAAAACAGTTTTAGAAACCCTGCTTGATTTTGGAATTGAGCACCACTAAGTACTTGAAAAGGGTGACAGGAACTTCTTAAATGTGCCTAATTAAAGGTGTATAAAGCTAGGAATCTTATGATCCCCATGATCGCTTGCCTAGTATTGTTAGTATGTATATGTATAAAGATAGGAATCTTATGATCCCCATGATCACTTGCCTAGTATTGTTAGTATTTACATGTATAAAGCTAGGAATCCTATGATCCCCATGATAACTTGCCTAGTATTGTTAGTATGTATATGTATAAAGATAGGAATCTTATGATCCCCATGATCACTTGCCTAGTATTTTTAGTATTTACATGTATAAAGCTAGGAATCTTATGATCCCCATGATTGCTTGCCTGGTATTGTTAGTATGTATATGTATAAAGCTAGGAATCTTATGATCCCCATGATCACTTGCCTAGTATTTTTAGTATTTACATGTATAAAGCTAGGAATCTTATGATCCCCATGATCGCTTGCCTGGTATTGTTAGTATGTATATATATAAAGCTAGGAATCTTATGATACCCATGATTGCTTGCCTAGTATTGTTAGTATGTATACCTTTAAATTCTCAAGTATCCCTTAGTAAAACTCCCAGCATCATCCTTTTGCTCAGCCATAACATCTGATAAAGCATTCTATTAACTTTTCTCAAATGTAACCATCAAAGCCTAAACAACCTCACTTCTCCTTCTCACAAAACTAATATCAGTAACTCCGCTACTATCCTCGGTGATAAAGGCTTAATTTTAACCAAAGTTAACTACCACAACAATGAGAAAATTATAAAGAAGTTTAACACATCTTCATGTATTTCATAATATATAGTTCTGTTGTACATTAAATTAACTGTGGAAAGCATTGCTAAGCCAGTAAGAAGTTTAACACATCTTCATGTACCTCATAATATGTAACTCTGTTGTACGTTATATTAACTGTAGAAAGCATTGTCACGCCAGTAAGAAGTTTAACACATCTTCACGTACCTCATAATATCTAACTCTGTTGTACATTATATTAACTGTAGAAAGCATTGCCAAGCCAGTAAGAAGTTTAACACATCTTCATGTACCTCATAATATGTAACTCTGTTGTACGTTATATTAACTGTAGAAAGCATTGCCAAGCCAGTAAGAAGTTTAACACATCTTCACGTACCTCATAATATGTAACTCTGTTGTACATTAAATTAACTGTAGAAAGCATTGCCAAGCCAGTAAGAAGTTCAACACATCTTCACATACCTCATAATATGTAACTCTGTTGTACATTAAATTAACTGTAGAAAGCATTGCCAAGCCAGTAAGAAGTTTAACACATCTTCACGTACCTCATAATATGTAACTTGGTTGTACATTAAATTAAATGTAGAAAGCATTGCCAAGCCAGCCTTCATTCTAATAAATAGATTTATCTAAGAAAGCCATGTACCTCAGTCCTAGAATTTACACCATGAAACCCCTTCGTAATGGCAACCCCTTGACAGACCCAGACCATGGACAACACAGACTCTTTGTTATTCTTCATTCTTTTAAAAAGTCTTTGAAAAGTGTATTCATCATCAATTGTTGCAATGTCTCAAAAATATTTTTGTGCACAGCTGTCACTTGTTTTTTTTTTTGCCAGGATGTGGAAATGAAGCTACACTCCTTACTTTCACTAATAAAATTATCAGATAGTGTCATATTTCTAGACCTGTCAAAAGCCTTTGATATGGTTAACTATTACTTTTTTGTATCTAAGCTTTCCAGCTTCAGCATTACTTTCTCAAACTAAAGTGGTTTCCGAGCTACCTTGTTGAATCCTTGCAGGCAGTTAGATGGTCTAAACAAATCTCACCTCATCACCTGCTCACCTAGATAGATGACTCCATACTTAGTCCATTAATATTTATTATATTTGTTAATGGCATGCCAAAACACTGTTAATCTGCAAATATTAATGCACATATCATATCAACCTTGGTTTTTCCAGCTACATAAAATATATAACAAAACATCATTGTAAACAGCTGTCACCTTTATACATATCTGGACCAACAATGTCATTCTAAAGTTAAATCCCAGCCGAAACAAAAACATTATGCTTTTTCAGTCTGGTCACCAAAACCCATCCCTTCCAGTACTATCTGGATTACTATACTACCTTCAGCCTTCTTAATTATGTTTCAAACTTCAAAATCCTAGGTGTTCACCTTTATCTCTAGTTAAAATATGATAATCAAGCTGAAAAAAACAATGCACAAGTTCAACAATATCCCTTTATTGTTCTAGAAACATTCTAGCATTAGAAACCTGCAGCGCTGTTCCTTATTTTATTATTCATCTATCCTAACATAAAATCTTTCCTGTAACATATATTTAGACATACATATCAACAAATGTCTTCAGTCACCCCCCCCCCCGTCATTCCCCTATATGAAAGTTATCTCATTTCCCACCCCACGCTTTTCCTTGTTTACTTGCAAGGAATGTTACTGAAGCACTGATGCCTTGAAAAGCAAACTGCAGTAAGACTACACTATATCAGTCTAGCAAACTACAAATAAATATGCAGCATGGAATGTGTGTTGAAAGTATTACATTGAAGAGCTGCTACTTTATTTACGTTATGAACTAATCTGCAAGCCACCAGCAGAGGGAAAGCAAACAACAAATAATCAAATCTGCATATGCTTAGGGAACCAGCTTTACAAGGAGCTGATGACTGAAAACATGCTTTATAATCCTACAGCAACAGTCATTTTATTTATATTTTATTTATCCAACAAGCAGGTGTCGTATGTTTCACTGATCTTATTTTTTGTAGTTTTTTTTTTTTGCAGTTTTTTAGTTCAGATTACTATTTCGCATTTATTATTGAGATGAATAATTCTGTTGAATAAGGCTTTATATAGATTGCACTATTTTTTCTGAATCAATTATCTTGTGCATTCTTTCTGCCGGCATTCTGATGTAAGGCTTTATCTTTTTTTTTGCCCCCCCCCCCCAATCTGTGTGCCACCAACTGACCATCAGAGGGTTTAGTCTTTTTAAATGACAGTTTTGTGGTGTTGTTTTATGGTAATATCCAGAAACATCAATTAGTAAAACCAAAGACTTCAGTGTGCAAGGCACCAATAAAGGCTATCCCTCCACAAACTAACAAACCACAGCAAAGTCCAAAAAAGTATTTAATGTTGATCAAAACAATAACATCCAAGGATTTAGCATTTTTGTCTCCCTACAGTAAACGTCATCAGAATCATGAAAAATAGGTTCCATCTAGTTTAAATACATCAAAGACTCATTTCATTGGTTAGAAAACAAATGAAACACCCCTCTAGATGACACATCAGTAATAAAACAGTAATAAAACAACAATGAGGTAGTTCCTTAAAGCATAAAGGTACAATGAAAGCAAAATACATTAAGTATCTAGAATATACATTAAGTATCTAGAATATAAAACACATTAGTATAAATAAAAACAAGAGTTCTTGTGAAAAAAAATATATATAATAAAATTATATATATATATATATATATATATATATATATATATATATATATAATCAAATCAATATAGTGACAACAGGGTATGTGCTTAACATACTGTTGCAATATAGTATGGCAGTTTATTTGAGCCTTGCAGCCCTTAACTTAAGGGCTGGGGCTAGGGAAATGTGGTCATTAAGTACTGGGAAAACGAAGGCATCCGAATGCAACTGCCAAATGAGTTCCCTAAATGTGTTTATTTATTTTATTTATTTATTTATTTGCAATTCGATTACTGGGGAAGTCCACTGGGCCGAATTGACCCATTTGCAGTGGAGTCCCCTGGAGAAAAGCCCCAAGATGCATTATACAATTTAGATACAAATGATAGTTAATATTAAAGATCTTATGTAGAATAGTTACTCATAAATGCATTCAATATCATGCATAGTTACCAAATTCATTAAGCTTGAAAGTAGGGATCAATTAAATCAATTAAATTAATCAATTAAATCAATCAATCAATTAAACTAAATTATATCCTTTTTCCCCAGTCCCCACCCCTATCACTATACTTCACACACTCCAAAACCCAAAACTTGTAATCAGCTCTAGCACACTGTAAGACATGCCTAAACAGAGCGTTGGTGTCCTTATTCATACTGATGTCATACACATGTTTGTATATCCTTTGTCTTAAATTGCGCTCTGTTTTACCCACGTAGTATGCCCAGCAGGTTGTACAATAGGCAACACAAACAATCCCTTTGGTAAAACATCTGTAAAAACCCCTGCCTGTAAGTGTAAAGGGTAAGTGTGGAATCTGTAATGTTTCACAATTGGCCAAAAAGTTACATTGGGAACATCTCCCACATTTATAGGCTTCCTTTTTGGCCACCATCCTATGGTCTTCCTCATATTTTTTCCTTTTCCAAAATATCCTTAAGATTCTAATTTCTCCTATAACTGTACTGCAATCACCTGTTAAATATATCCAATCTATTGGGCATTCTCTTGAACATTTCCCAAAAGTTATTGATGGTCTTTTTGACCCAACTCATATCTTGGTTGTATGTTAACACCAGGTAAGGTGTCCGAGAACCTGATGGATCAACTGTCACTTTATCTTTAATAGGGGTTCCTGGCCCTCTCACTAATGGTAAATATATTGTCCCCCAACCCTTTAAAATGTCTTCTTTTAAAGGTTCTATGAGACCAATCTGGGTGACCCCTTTCCAAAAAAGGTGTCTGAACATAATCCAGTTCATTGGTAAGGTCATCTTTTTCTGATGTCATCTGAGCAACTCTTAACATCTGCCACAATGCTTTGTTTCTGGAAAAGGGAGTCATTACTGTCAAAGTGAAGGTAGGAGTTGGAAAAATATTTTTTCCTATAAACTTGTGACACAAATCTATGGTTCAAAACTTCCTTTTTAATACTTACATCCAAGTAGTGTATCTCATTAGTCCCAAATGTGTGGGTAAAGTCCAAAAAGTCAATGGTGTTGTTTAAAATTTCCATAAAAGGAGAAACCACATCTTTGAGGTCCCTGCCAAACAAGAAATATGTTGTCCAGGTAACGAAAATATTTATGTATGTAACAAATGTAAGGTGAATCAAATAGAAAGTGCATTTCCCAATAGAGCCTAACTATATTTGCAAAAATGGGCGCGCATGAAGAACCCATAGCAATACCATTTAATTGATGGTAATATTCCCCTTGAAAGTATAAATAGCTGTTTTTAAGAACTAGCTCCATATTTTCTTAAACCAGTCTAAAATCATTGTTGGATAAGAATCTAAATTCAACCAACATGTGTTCAAACCACTCTAGTCCATGACTGTGTGGTATAATGGAGAACAAATCTTTCACATCAATCATTAAAAAATGTAATCAGATTTAAATTCCAGTTGACCCATCTTTGTCAAGAAATCCCAAGAGTCAACAAATATGTGTGGATACACTTTATAGAAAGGTTTTAACTTAATGTCAACAAATATGGCCAAAGGTTGGGTTTAAATCCCTCTCAAGGGTGGATTGGAATAGTCCTTATGAACTTTTAGGATCCCCAAAATTCCAGGAATGAAAGGTTTTGTTACATTGAAAAGTCAAGTTGTCCATCTATCAAGCCATGGGTCAAATTGTCCTCCAAAATTAAGTCAATGTATCTGTATGCAATGTTTAACTAATTTCTGGAAACAATAGTGCATTTTGAATCTGTCTTGAGAATTTCTATCATTTTTACTGTGTACACCCAGTTCTCCACCCTTATCAGGTTTCATCACTTCGTCCATATTTAAATTGTTATAATGTAACTTGTTGGTATACAATTTATTCCTTAAATCATTAATAACCAATGTTTCAAAGTTATAAGCTCATGATGTAAAGGGGGATTAAATGTGTTCCTTCTAATCAAGGTCAGGGTGGAACTGAGTAAAGTTTGATCATTAAACATTATTTCCAAATTAAGTTTCCTGGTAAACATTTTAACTTCTAAAATCTAATTGGCCTATTCAGCCTTCCCAACTGGAACAAATGTAAAACCCTTTTTGAACAATATAAAAAAACTTCTATCAATGACCATTTCTGTGTAATTATATATATGAAAGTTGTCCTGAGTAAAAACACATTATGCCTAACAGTGATCCCATTGTTGAACCTAAAAGGTTCTCTGTTGCAGTTCTGTGCAATATTCTCATGTGCACCATTAAAAAAACAGTATTATCATTGTCAAAGGAACTGTCCCTTAATGGGAGTGATAACAGGGTGGGGCCCTCATTGCCTCCACATAGGAGGGGTGTGATAGTAAATTCCTGATCCTCTTGGATCTTCTGGGACCTTCCTCCCCTAAAGGGACCTCATCATGTCTCCCTTCTTCACTTATATCCTGTTCCTGATGGTAATTATAACCAAAACTATCATGGTGTTGATAATCCCTATGTTGGTTAGTTTGATTTCTGTTACTTGAGCAAATAGGATATTTATCCCTTGTCACCCTATTTCTTTTAGTAGAAACAATAGTGTAGGCAGAACCACTTGTGTATTCCCTTTTGTCCCTATCTAATTTCCCACGTTTCCTCTTATAGTTTCTAGCAGTAACCTTATCAACATCCTGTAATGTCAACAAATACTCTTGTTTGTACTCATGAACAGAAAATAATAAATCATTTTGAATCTCCAGATTTAAAACATCAATACCACATTGCAGTTTCTCAGTAATACAATTACTGTTGTTAATCATCCCTCTCATAACTGCAATACCACCATTATTCAAAATACCAACAACTTCATTGAAAACATCTGAAACAGGTTCAGTATTGTTAGGGAACGTGCTGAGCCTAAGGCCCTTAGGTATGTGGCTACGTTTGATACTTTCAGTAAAAAAACATTGTCTAGGACCAAACCTTTATAGTTGGGCACCTTGTCTTTAAAGTCCTTACATTTGTCCAAATAAGAAGAGTTCCTTGAGGAGGTCCTGACAGTGGAAGAATTAGCACATGCAAAACTCTTATTCAACCAGGCATTAAAGTTTAAGTCCAAATAATGATCCAAATAATGGGAATGGGGTAGGAAACCCCTCCGATTGTTCTGACAGTTGGAAAAGGTATGAGAGCCATCTTCCTTGCTTGAAAATGCTCTGATGCCAATCCCCAGAGGCCTGTGACCCCTGATGACTCTCACCACATGCTGAAGTCACTTCCTGGTTACTGTGGCTAACCTGTGTACAAGGAATAGAAGTATCCAAGTCAAAAGAACCTCTGTCGGGTTGGAAAAACATTTGTATGAGCTTAGTAAGCTCCCCAATCAAAGTTTTGTTGCTGGAATTAGAAAGGGGGACTTACGCTGCATGCCCATTGTGTAAGTAAAATCAGTAAACTCAAAAAAGGACACACTGAAGAAAAACATTAACTAGTAAAACCAAAAACTCCAGTGTGCAAGGCATCAATAAAGGCTGTCCATCCACAAACTGACAAACCACAGCAAAGTCCAAAAAAGTATTTAATGTTGATCAAAATGACAGTAACATCCAAGGATTTAGCGCTTTGGTCTCCCTACAGGAAACTTCACCAGAATCATGAAAAATATGTTCCATCCAGTTTAAATACATCTAAGTCTCATTTCATTGGTGAGAAAACAAATGAAACACCCCTCTAGATGACACATCAGTAATAAAACAACTATGAGATAGTTTCTTAAAGCATAAAAGTACAAGGAAACCAAAATGCATTAGGTATCTTGAATATAAAACACATTAGTATAAATAAAAACAAGAGTTGTTTTTGTGAATATATATATATATATATATATATATATATATATATATATATATATATATATATATATATATATATATATATATATATATATATATGATAAAATCAAATCAATATAGTGACAACAGGGAATGTGTTTAACATACTGTTGTAGTATAGTATGGTAGTTTATTTGAGCCTTATATCCCTTAACTTAAGGGCTGGGGCTAGGGAAATGTGGTTGTTAAGTACTGGGAAAACACAGGCATCCAAACGCAACTGCCAAATGAGTTCCCTAAATTCTAGCCTGTTTCCCCAGTCCCCATCCCTATCACTATGCTTCACACACTTCAAAACCCAAAACTTGTAATCAGCTCTAGTACACTGTAGGACATGTCTAAACAGAGCGTCGGTGTCCTTATTCCTGTTGATGTCATACATATGTTCATATATCCTTTGTCTTAAATTGCACTCTGTTTTATCCACTATGTATTCAGAAACATAATATACAATGCATACCTATAGAGTGAGGCTGAAAGAGTATTACAAAGTATTACACAATTTCACCAACGTGCATGCATCCCATTCTTAAAAGTTATTCTAAAATTAACTGAATGTCAACAGTATGCAAATTAAGCGTATTACATGCCCATTTTTCTGAAACAAGATTGATAAAGCAGGAGACATACATGCAAACTTGCCTGATACCATATACTGTATACAAAGAGTAATGTGGTAGTAATAATGAACAGTCTCAAAAGAGTATGGATTTAATACCATGTGTTATAGCAAATATTACCATCACCTCCTTACTGGATGGTGTGTTAGGCCCCAGTTATTCTATATACTTCTTTCCTGCCAAGAAGAATTTAATTGTTTTCATATGGATGCACAAACACTGTGCATTCTGTGTAAATACCTGCTAGGGGATGGAAGTATATAGATGTAGCGGATCAAGCAACAATACAGTTAACAAAAATAATGTGAGTAGTGGCTATTTTGGCTACTGGAAGATTCCAGAGTCAGTTTTGGGATATTATTGTGATTTTATTTGTGACTTCTAACTGGACCTCACAACAGTTGCACTAATGAGTACTGTCTCAAGTAAGGATGTGTATTTGCATGTCACAGGTGCAGGCTTATTGGACACTAGTGATGCATGCATTCCACATAATATGACACCTACTTTGTGCAGTATATGCTGAGATTCAGAAACCTAATCCTTTATTTATTTAACATTTATTTACCATGCTGAGATTCAGAAACCTAATCCTTTATTTATTTAACATTTATTTACCAGGAAAGTCTGACTTGGAACAAAGCCAGTTTTCAGTGGGGGCCCAGCCAGAAATGCTTCAGATGCATGTCTTTGTCATGTGGGAGGAAACCAGAGCACCCAGAGAAAACCCAAACAAATGCAGGGAGGACATGTGGACTCTGCATAGATGACACCCCAGCTGAGAATCGAACTGGAGAACCTCTTTCTGTGAGACAACAATGCTACTGCTGCACCACTGCACCTGCATATTTAAACCCCGATGGATATTACTCTATAAATTGTGATGGGGTGTGTAAGATCTGGGTCTTATAATCAATGTGTGTGTGCTCCTGTAATCCCAGTGGAAGCCATAATGACAACTTCTGACAGTCTGGTACAGTGCACCAAGCTTTGAAAGTAGGGTCATCTTCCATGGTTTGGTCTTGGGCAATGTTAGACACCCACTTGAACCATGGCTGTTCACAACCATCAGATAACCACTATAGAAAATGACTTGCAAGTGGGCATACAAATTGGTCATAATATCACAGAATGGGTGTTTTCTCACCTACAACGAGGTAAAGTGTCCTTGATGGCTCCAGATGAGCACCGAAGTTCACTACAGTAAAATCTGCTGGATATTTTCAGCTTATATCATGTTGCAAAAACTCAGTGACACCACCCTCAAACTCCACTCATCATACGGTGATTCACAAGACAGCAGGGGGCAATACGATATATTACCACCTGCATTATATAACACTTTAGTCATGTACCACATGACAGTTTATGAAAAAATATCCATCCCGGTCACTTCTCATACTTCATAAAATTTACTTTAAAGCATAGTAACATTAGTTTAAGTAAATCTGTATATTTCCTTACAGCATGTCCTTGAATGGGGAGATATGTTACTCAAAATGAAGTTGTTTGATTTTAATTTTGACATTCATGGAACATTTTGGCAGCATGAAATTTTACTATTAAAATCTTGAAACAATTGCAAAATACTGTGCAAATTTATATACTATTTTCGGGGACTGTGTGACCATTGTTTGGCTAAATACATGGAATAACACTACAATTTGCGTTCATTATTGTATTCTTTCAGATCACTATAATTTATGTGCACATGAACCCTAAGAAAAGATGAGCAACATTAGCACAATGCAAGCAAGTGACATACATTTTAATTCCGTAAAACATAATCTTATAGATGATTACAATAGAAAGCATTCAAGATACGTAGTAATAGAAAAAATAACCATATATGCTCAAAGCTAGAATGTTACAATAAAGTCATTTATAATCACTTGTGCAGAAGTACAGACTGAGGTAAGACACAAGATGTCAGCTTAGTTCAATACTAGCACAAAACCATGGTGAAAACAGGCCAGAAATGGATGCAGTACAATTACAGCAATATATACTGCACATTAGTATGTCACAGCCAGCCAGGACTATCATGGTACAGGTTCATATGGGGATTATAGGCTAATGGCCCAAGCAAGCCTTTTTATGCCCAGATATATTTAGCATTTATAAATGACAAGATACTTTACCCAGGGGCATGTAATTGTGTAAACGTGGCTACCTTTATCTAATAGGGACATAGGTGGCAGTCCAGGGGTACATTTCTGATTCCCTGTCCATTGGTTAAGCTTGCGTTTGAACAGAGTCAGGGACAAACTCTTTTTGACATGGATGGGAAGCTTGTTCTAGAGTACGGATAGTCTCTAACATACATACCTGTCTCTCCAACATGTTGTGTTTATGTTGCAAACTAGGTTTGGATCCTTAGACCCGGTGTCTCTAATGTTATTCAGTTTGAGGATGTGAAACCAGTTCATCAGCACTTGGTTCAGTGCTGCCTTATGCATAAGACATACATCACATCTGAGTAGTCCGTAGGAGACTGAGTATAAGGACAGGGCTTTGTAGGTGGTACAATTATTCCTGGGTCAATAGAGAGAAATGAGAGAAAGGTCTTGCTGATATTTCAATTACAACTGAACTATAAAGTACAGATAAATGGCAAATATGATGAACTGTGCAACTGGATATGCAAATTATGCATGCATGCACAGTCCTATCCATCTCTCTCTCACCATCCATCTGCTTGCCTGCTGGTCCAGCAAGCTAGCTGCTTATATGTTGGCTATGCTCAAGGCCATAAGGAGAGACAGAAAAGAATAATGTATGTGTCTTTAGCCAAATAAGGAAGCAAGGAACAGAAAACATGGCAAAAGTGTTTAGTTGTGTTATGAAACCAGTTCAGCTGCAGTTAGCAGCTATGGATAGCAAAAAAATAAGGGGTATACAAATGGTAGAAGACCTGTAGGAGACCTTTCAGGAGACTCCCAGCTCAATCAAAATGGTAGAATTTAACATGCTCATAG
This sequence comes from Protopterus annectens, assembly GCF_019279795.1. NCBI lineage: Eukaryota > Metazoa > Chordata > Ceratodontiformes > Protopteridae > Protopterus > Protopterus annectens. Next base: position 1,829,090,342 of record NC_056743.1, on the reverse strand, counting down.
TACAAACATAAGGCAATCTTTGCAGGAGAAAAAATGAATTCAGTTACCCTTCAGCCAGAAGTGCAACTTTTCAACTAGATAAAAAGGGGGACTAAAGTAGACTGGGGGGGTACTTAGTTGTTATTAAGATCATTGGGTTGGATTCAGAAAGAAAGAGATATGGTTGATTTAACTGAACTGACTTGGGCTGGCATGCTTATCAAAGGTCATGCCAGAAAATGCACATAGCAAATCTTTCCAAATCAAATGGATCACATAAGGTGGCACTGAACATGGTGCACTCTGAGCATGATTTGACTAGCCCAGTAACAGACTGACCAAAACAGAAAATAGAATTATGAGTATTAGAAGCATTTTTTACCAAAATATTTGTTTTTGGCCAGATTATTACCTAATTCATCTGCAGCATAGCTGATAACGCATCTTCACTGCACGTCATTTGTATGCAGTAAACCTGTGGTGCCCTAAAGTCATATTTCATTGAGCATGTGTGTGTGACACAAAAATAGCATTAATATGTTTTCCTTGGCAACCACAGGTCACATGTGTTAAATAATATGCCAGTACAGATTGTGTACCATCAGTATCACTAACTGTCATAGCAGTCCATATTTGAGTGCAGTTTCCCCTCATAGATAGTTCACATATTATGTTTTAATGAACCTAAGATTTGAAGTACCAAACTTATCAGATATTACAGCTATTGTTTAGATGGTGCTTGCACAAACATGCACACACACACACACACACACACACACACACACACACACACACACACACACACACACACACACACACAAAAAAAATCAAAAAAACACAAGTACACAAACACAGACACACACAGACACAAACAAAAATATATCACATCAAGAACATACCCTTAAAATTACTCATACATCATCTGCCGCATTCAGTGGTGATGTACTACATACAAGAGCTAATTAGCATGCCACAGCAAATGTGCAGGACAATAATGCCTCTTTCCATCATGATGGTGCCCCTGGCAGCAATACATTTGGCAATGGTTCTTTCTAAACCAGAAGCTGGTACTTGCAGTGACAACCTACATTAAATACATCCTTGCCATAGTGGCTGATACCCATGGTGTATTGCATTGTTGTGAAAAGTGTGGCCGTTAATACTGTTCTGCCTTAGGCATCATGGACAAAGGTATCATGAATTGTCACTTACATTATTACCAGCTACAGCCGAAGTTAGCTAATTTTTGTTACAGAACCTAATCTATGTTTCTATTTGAGTCATATCTCGTACAGTGCAAAAATATCCTAGAAACTGTTCAGATCACAGACCAAAGGCAGGCTCACAAGGCCGGGTCAACTTCAAGTAACAAAGAACATTATCATTAAAAACAGTTCTTGGCTGCAACTGTAGAATTTTAACATTCAATCCACTCTAACCAGCTCTGCAGCTAACAAACAGAAGCACTACAACCTGAAATACACACAGCACACGTGTTTATACTGGTTGTAGGTCACAGCACCGAAGAACCATTCAGATAATGTTCACTGCAGACGTAGACTAATAATACAGCTGCATGTACATGACTGCACATATTGTAAGCTGATCCTGGAATTTATAGACAAGGAAGATATATTTAATTTTTTCTGTTACTTCACAAATACATTGGGTCAGTGCTGACAACTTGTTATCAGTTGGAGATTTTTTTTAGATGGTATGGTTGACACCTGTGCTCTTCAATTTTGAATGAATGTTCTTTTATTGTGCTTGTTGGTAAATATGTGGAATGTTTCTAACTTTATTAGTTTGTATGTTACCAAAGCTAGCAATAATATACATCTTTCCTTCATAGGTAGCCACTTTCCTTTTTCAGCAACTGAGCAGCGATCTTCTCTTTTTGAGACTCGGGTAATAAATCCACATATATTAATTGTAGGGAAGTAAAGTTTTTCTTGGATACTTTGGCTGCACTACAGAGGCTGTTTTTAAGTTGAATGAGAACGCCTTCCACTTCAACCATTATTCCCTACGGTGATTGGAAGAACAGCATCTTTTTTTACCCAAAACAGTTTTTTTTTTTTTTTTCTTTTGACTCAATATTGGAAGTTAAGTGATCCTTCCATACGTATTTGAAGCAGGGGTCATTTCCAATGTTTCTTTGTTGTTGTATAATATATCCCATTGTTATGGAACTCAAGATAGACAGCCCTTTGTCTGTTTCAAAACTTTATGGATTTTGTTTTGTTAGTATTTAGATTCGATTTCTTTTATGCTAGCCACTGCGTGAAATAGTTGATGTCATGCTCTACCACCTTATAATTATAGGGGAGTCAGTGTCAGTCCTACAAGTAACCATATCATTTGCTCAGGGGATAATTGTGGTTAAGATAAGTGTAAAGATAAGTGTACTTAAAGTTTATTGATAAAAAGTGAAGATAGTCCTAGGAGGAAACTGATCTTTGGGGACCTCATTTGCAAAGTGTGAAAATGAAGAACTACCTATCTGAAATTAAAAGTGTTTGCCACTTAGGAAGTTTTTGAACTAAGGTATGGTAGCTGCACGAATTCTAACCTCAAGCAGAGATTTAGTGGAGTACAAGGGAAGGACTCTGTTTGATATGTAATGACAATCTCTTCCTAAAAAGGTGGGGGGGGGGTTGCGGCATTGGTATCATGGTTAAATTGTTTATCTCACAGACAAGAAATGCAAGGTTTGATTCTCACTGATTGCAATTGGCGTGGCATAAAATGGTCCACAAAGGCAGCTGGCCTAGTACTTACCCATAAAGCTATATATTTGATTAGGTACCTGCTCCATCATCTGTTTATAGGTTCATATGTAGGTATTAGGCTATTGGCCCTGGGACCTATATAAGCCTAGCCAAAAAGGTTTGCTGGCTTTTGCCACCCAAGAAAATTATTTTCCTGTGTCCCTGTCAAGCAGTGCCACAGAAGTGATCCCTGGGGTGAATTTTCTATTTCCCATCCAGTCGTCAAGATTTTTTCTAAAAGAGGGCCAGTGAGGATCTTTGCTTGAAATGAATGGGTAGTTTGTTCCAGAGTATAGGAATTCTCTGGGATAGGAATCTATCCCTCAAGCATGTTCTGTTTATTGTGGTGACAAGGTTTAGGTCTCTGGAGCATGTGGTTCAGAGAGATTGGGATTTCTTTAAGTGTAGCATGCCCAACAGCTCTGGGTTTGACATAGCTTTGTATATTAGGCAGAGATCGCCTCTGAGTAGGAGATATGCGATGGAGTAGAGCTGACATTTTTTGAGATGGTCTGCATATGGCATCTGTTTGAGGCCAGTAATCCTCTTAGTGAGGTATTTCTGTGGGATTTCCAATTGTTGTAGGTGTCTTGTGAGATACATGCCAAATGGGGCATTGTACTCTATAATGGGTCTGATGAGGGATGAGTAGAGAGGAACAATGACCTCCTTTTTTCTAGAGGAGAACCCTTTTGTGGTGAAGTGTGCCACATAGAACTATTTCCTGACCACTGTGGTGATGTGGTTATCAAACAAGAGACTATTGTCCACCTGTGTCCCGAGGTCTCCTATCACACTTTAAGTGTTTAGTGAGCTACCACCTATGTGATAGTTTATGGGTACCAAGTTTTTCCCAAAGGGGATGACAATGCACTTCTTGGCATTGAGCTTGAGGTCATGACGTTGACACCAAACATCTGTCTCTGTGAGGCTCTTCTGCAGAATGTCTACATTATTAGGTGATTCTTTTATGGCTCCCAGTTTGCAGTCATCTGTGAACTTTGTTAGCCAAAGACCTTCTGTGTTGGCCTGCACTTCAGAGATGTAGATGCCGAATAGGAGAGGACCCAGGACCGAACCCTGTAGTACTCCACTCGTCACTGGTCTGAAGTCAGACTTGGAGTCAGCTATTTTTACTGTGTGGGTCCTGTCAGTGAGCCAGTTGGCCACCCATCTTGTGACATAGGGATTTATGCACAGTTTAGTGAGTTTATCTATAATTCCAGAGTGGGGGATGGTATTGAAAGCCTTGGCGATGTCAAGATAGGCTGTGGGCACTACCTTGCCCTCATCTACGGCTCTAGTGACTGCCTCAAATAAGTCAATCAGGTTTAGTAGACATGATCTACCTTTTACAAAGCCAAACTGAGTGGGGTCTAGGGTTTGGAGGTTGCCTATATCTTTGTTTATAAGCTCCAAGATGATACGTTCCATGGCCTTACAGACCAGGCTCATCAGGCTAATGGGGCAGTAGTTTCCAGGGTCCATGGTGGCACCCCCTTTGTGTTGTAGGATAACCGTTGCTGTGCACCATTCAGTAGGCACATAGCCTGAGGTGAGGCTATGATTGAACATGGTACTTAGGTGGGGTGGCAGTTCGTTTTGTAGTTTGTGCAGTACGCAGCCTGAGATGTTGTCTGGTCCCATGGATGCTGTGTTCTTGGCTTTGGAGAGTGTGGTCTTTACTTGTTCATCCATGATTGTAGGGGCTTTGCATTCTTCCGATATTAAGATGGGACCTTTGGAGGGTGAGTGGGTGGTAAAGCTAGCACTGAACCTATCCACCAGGATGTTGGCAATATCAGTTGGTTCTGTATATTTAGTGCCATTGTGCTGTAGCTCAGAGCAGATCTGAGTGTTGCCATTGAGATTCTTGACATAGCTTTAGAATGCTTTGTGGTTGTCTTTGGAATCAGTGTTGTTATTGTTGCTGCTATAGTATATGTTTAAGTTCACAGTGTGTGTGGGCATTTGCCTTATACTAGTTCTATTTAGATTAAAGAATTCAAAAAATACTGGGTCACTCACAACAATGAAGGCTAAGAAAGTATCACTCTCTCATGACCCTGTAGAACACATATTGAGGTGTACATTTTTATTCATCAAACTCAGACCAAGATATTTTTGGTAAGAAAATATAGACAACTCAGGATTTGTTTTTTATAATTAGCAATATTCATGCTGAAGGGTGTTATATTCGATGATGAACATAATGTGGGAGGAATAAAGTGAACTTATAATTGCTTTGGACCTTGAAGAGATAATGCAATGGATAAACTGTAACAGGCAGAAGGATTGTTTATCCATATCAGAGCAGTGGGGCTAAAATAAAAGTCTATTATCAATATATTTAACCAAACTTATGAAGTGTCTGTCAGATTTAAATGGTATGTAATCTCTATGGTATCTAGTAATAAGTTTACTTAAGAAAAGTATACAGCTTTTCTTTGAATTGAGACTAAGACCATTATTAAAAAACATACAACTTTTATGGTCTAGCCCTTGCTGGAGAACTTGAGTATTAGAATGTGATTTGATAACGGCTCTCAGTTTGAAATCATCTGCAGATGTGGTTAGCTGTTGTTCACTGATATTCGTTTTCCTGCTAGAAAAATATATAAAGTAGAGAGTGCCCAGGATGGAGGTCTGTGGGATGCCACTGATGGTATTTTTCTGTCTAAAGTAAATACTTCTGATCTTAGCAGCATAATGAAATTTGAGTTGTGAGACTGTGTCAGTAATCCTACTGTGATAAACTGAGGGGCTGCCATCCCAGCTAGATAGAATTTTATAAATAATTCTATGGGCCAAATTCATGATGGCTTGCACGGAGTCTAAGAGTAGAGTAAGACTCCATGCAGCCATCATGTCCGACGAGCGATCCAGGAACAGCCTGTAGGGGCATGTAAGAGAGCTCCTAAAATGGCTCTTATACGGACAGGGCTGGGACATGCAAATCACCTCAATTGCAGGTGAAAGGCATGCAAATGAGGTAGATTTGCGATTCAGGAAACCCAAACCTGTCCGAGTAAGAGCAGTGTTATTTGCAGAAATGTACTCAGTTGACAACTGAGTACCGTTCTGCAAATAGCAAAATGGAGTTGTGACAGCTCCAAATAAAGGTTGCATCCAGTGCAGGAAGCATGTCAATGGCCAAATATACGGCCATTGGAAATGTTCCCTGATGCAAAATTAAAATAAAAATTATTTTTTTTTCACCGATTTCTGATGTTTAAGCGTAGCACAGCGCCACGCAAATGGGCTGCATTTTAAAAACCAGAATACTACAAATTAAAACCCACAAATGTGGATTTTATTGAAAGTGGTAATGTACAATGCAAGGGAATGGCAGGCTGAAGACAAGATGGCCACCAAGTAGAGGTTGCTAAGGGGAGAAGCTCAGTCTAAGACATGTAACCAAGCATTAGTAGGCAATCTTATGTAAATGAGTGTTAGGATAGTGAATCACTAGTTTACATAGCAAATGAGCACAGTCAGTGGAGTGTAGGAGCAGGATATGGGGAGTAACAGAGTAGAAAATAGGTGACATCACGAGGGGGTTATGTATGAAAGAAGTGAAGCTCATTGGAGCAGAGTGGCATGTGTCCGCTGTCATTTAGACATCATGGAAAGAGGTGTGTCAACAGGTAGGCTAGGGAAAGCCAACAAATGGAAAATGTATACCATGGATAACACCAAAGTTTCTTGCTGAACGTGCATGCGTGCGTGTGCACGCCTGTAAACCTGAGTAGATAGAGTGCGCCCGTGTAAGCGTGAGTGCATGCATTTAAGCCGGAGTAAGCATGTATAAGGCCGTTTAAAGAGTTGTAAGTGTGTTTGCGCTGGTGTGCGCATGTTTTAACCCGAATAAGCAAGTTTTAGTCCGTGTAAGCATGCGTGTGCGCGTGTTAGTTGCTGTGCTCGTGTTTGCGCTTGTGTGCGTGGCGCTCCCCCCTGAGGAAACAGAAAGGAAAAAGGAAGCACAACAAATAGTAGGAAGCTTCCAGGGAGTACTAGCAGAGCTAGCAGGTGAAAACAATCAGAATCAGGCAATTACACAGGCAGTACACTAGCCCAGCCCAGCCTAGCACTTAAAACTCTGCAAACAACAGTCCATTATGTTTCTCACAAGAGACACTGCAGTAGGCTAATAGAAGTGAAAACTGAAAAAGCTTTACTGAGACAAAGAAATGTTAGGGGCTGCCATTGCTGTTATAAGGCAACATATGCAACATGCTGAGGGTGGTGACAATGGAAATGCTGCTGGACAACCCACAGTGAGGAGATGGAGAAGAGTGTACAGGCCCAGGGTAACCTACCAGGGACTACATGAGCTGGAGATAGTGGAGCGCTATAGAGTGGACAGAGACCTCCTGCAGCAAATTGTTGAGCTGTGCAGGCCACGCCTCACACACAGAACCAACAGAGGGGAACCCATCCCAGTGGAAACCAAGGCATGTGTTGGCCTAAGAATATTAGCAACAGGTACCTTCCAGAGACCAACTGGTGATATGATGGGGATATCACAGGCATCAGCATCCAGGGTACTACACCAGTTCCTGGATGCCATGTCAGCACATGTTGGTGATCATGTATATTTTCCCAATTCCCGTGAGGTATTGGCCAGCAATATGCATCTCTTCCAGCAAATAGTGGAATACCCTGAGGTAGTGGGTGCAATAGACTGCACGCACATATGCATCAAAGCACCAGCCAGCGAGTGGGGTAGGGTCTACTTCAACCACAAGGGCTTCCCCTCCATCAACTGCCAGGTCATGTGTGATGCCCAGGGCATAATACTGAATGTGTGTGCAGGCTGCCCTGGAAGCTACCATGATTCCCATATCTGGCATCTGACACAGCTGTACCAGACATTTGCCAATGGGGACATCCCACATGGTCAATTAGTGGGGGTTGCTGGCTATGCACTGGAGCTGTGGCTGATGACACCCATCAGAAATGCACACACACCTGAACAGGAATGTCATAATGAGGCACACGCACAAACACGTAATGTAATAGAGCGTGTGTTTGGGCTGCTCAAGTCATGGTTCCGGTGCCTGGACACATCTGGTGGAGCCTTTCAGTACTCACCAACTACATGTACCCAAATTGTCATGGTATGTGCTATGCTACATAATATGATCCTGCGAAAACAGCTGCAGCAGGACCAGCATAGGCCTGGGCCAAACAGCCCCCCACCATTGCCAAGGCCATCACAGGCAGAGCATGACTCAGAGGAGGAACAACCTGAGCCTGCACCAGTAGGCAGAAGGAGGCGTGCCCAGTATGCTTTGGCCTTGGCAAAGAGGCAACGCATAGCACATACACTGGCTCAGTAGGAACTCTGGAAATGATACCCCTCTCCGACTTGCACATAAAGTAAAAGGGTTGCCTAAGTTGACACTACCTGCTTCCAAATATGTGCAGGGAGTGTAGTATGTGCATCCGACATAGGCAGCCCTGCAGCACCACCTAAGGCATGAATGCCATGTGTTAAGCAATATAAAGCAGTGCTAAACAGCAATTACCACCATGTAGTATATGCAAACAAAATCGCACACACCAACTAGCACAACTGTGGTCAATGTTCAGTAATACTGGGCAACGTCCAGCAATGTTGGTGAATATTGAGCAATGTCGGACAAGCCTGGTCTAAGTAGAGCATAGCTGAACAAAAGCCAACATGCTCATATTTGCTTAACAGGCCCTTAAGCAGTGTGGTCTGCTCAGTATTAAAATATAAAGCAGTAATCGGCCTCAAACCCAGGATACTGTGCATTATAGCCAAAGTTCTGAACCACTAAACCATGACAGTATTGCAATGGTCCACCTGTATGACGGAATGTTGATAAGTCTATGCAAAGTATTCCATGGAAACCTTGCAGGCACAGCATAATCCTTGTTGAGTTATGACACAAAGGTGAGTCCTGCAGTGAGAACAGAACCTGACTTCCAACACACACAGTATAAATGTTAATACTGGTCTTGTTCGCACACATCAGCAAATGTAGTGGACCTCAGATAGCAACATACTGAAGGGTCACACTGAGCATGCTCACACACTTGAATAAATGAGACAAATGTCAGGCAACAAAACAAGTAATGTCAGACCTGGGCATGCTCACACACTTAGGCCATGTCTGAGTACAGCAGTAGGCCATGCATATCTGGCAGTTGCATGTGTTAACCCAGGAACCTGTCACTATACAGCAATCTGCCCTGTGCACACAGTTGTATGACAGCAGACACATCTATAATATAGTGGAACCCTGTCATAATCAAATATGTTCTGCAGATACTGAAGTTCTTCATGAAAACTGGTAAAGCAAAGATGATAAAGACCTGCAAACAGTAACAGCAATAAACATTGTGCATCTTGAACATTAGCATAGGTTCAGAGGTCGAAACTAGGCTATCTGCCCTAGGGCGTGTACAAGCCTAGCCAGAGTGTGTTTGGCATTCACAACCCTGTCAGATTACTACACTGTGTGTATGAATAGTAGGTCACACAAGATAGCCCATGTATGTTTATGCTAGTATGCCTCTGTCTAGCAGGGACACAGAAGATATCCCAGGGGTAAATATACAATCACCCATACAGTCATCAAGATGTCTTCAGTAGGTGGTCAGTAGGTGGCTCTACCTATGTGAAACTGGGATTACATTCTGTAGTGAGTGGAGCCTCTGGGATAAGAATCTGTCCCTCCACAATGTCCTATTAACATCTGTGAGGTATATGTCCCTGCAGTGTGTAGCTCCAAGGGAGTTGGATATCCTGAGGTGGAGCATGTCCAGTAATTCTGGTTTGGATATAGCTATAAACAACAGGCACACATCAAATCTGAGTAGGTGGTAAGCGACTGAGTAGAGCTGGAGTTACTGCATCTGAACTATGCAGGGCATCTGTGTGAGTCCCTAGATCTGCTTGGTGAGGACTGTCCGTGGCCATTACAGTTGCTGCAGGTGTCAGGTAAGGTACACCCCAAATGTGGCATTGTAACCAAGCATGGATGTGATGAGTATAGGGGCACAATGACCTCACTCTATCTAGATGTGAAACCATATGGGATAAAGTGGCACACATGGAAGGTGTGTACAACCACTTTGGCAACGTGAATGTTAAAGGTGACAGTACGGACAAGTGATGTCCCCAAACCCCTAACAACTCCTACTGTATGTAATGGAGTACTACCTATGTGGTAATGTGCGGACATGTTGTTACTCCCAAAGGGGATGACTATGCAACTAATGGCATTTAGCTGTAGGCCATGGCTCAGGCACCAGTCATCCATCTCTGTGAGACCCTGATTGAGTATGCATGTGGCAGCTGGACAGTTGATCATGGCACCCAGTTTGCAGTCAAGTGCAAACATGTTCAGCCATATTGCCCCTGTGATAGCCTATACGTAAGACAAATATATACTGAACAAAAGAGATCCCAGAACCAAGTTGTGTGGGATGCCATGTGTAACTGGTGTATAGTCAGACATGGCACCTGCAATCCTGACCATGTGGGTGCTATCCCTGATCTAGGTATCAATCCATTGTGTGAGATATGTGTCCAAATTGACGCTGGTGAGCCTATGCATAATGGCCCAGTGGGTTATTGTGTTGAATGGTTTTGCAAGGTTCAGGTAGGCTGTGTGGATAGCCGTCCCTATGTCGATGGAACTGTTAGCCATTTAAAGAATACCTACATGTTCAAGAGGCAAGATCTGCCCACAACAATGCTGAAATGAGTAGGACACAGTGTCTGTATGTTCCCGAAGTTTATGTGTAGGAGTCCTATGACATAATGCTCCATAGCTTTGCAGAACAGGCTACATAGGCTTATAGGGCAATATTGTCTGTAGTCCATTGTGGCACCAATTCTGTGGAGCGGGACCACTGTTGCAGTACGCCATTCCTTGGGTACATATCCTGTGGTAACTCTGATATTGAACAGTGATGCAATGTGAGGGTTGCGTTTGTCATGATGCCCGTGTATGATGCAGGCTGGGACACCATCTGGTCACATTGATAATGTGATGTACGCTGTGGGGAGGGCGGCACTCACCTGTTACTGCGTGATGTCAGGGAGGTTATACTCTGTTGGGATGGATAGTTGCTCCTTAGGGTGGATGGGTGGGAGAAATTTGCACTGAACCTGTTTGCCAGGATGTAGGCAATGCCAGTGGGTTCAGGGTAGGTTTAGTCAGTATGCAGTAACTCACAGCATATCAGTAAATGTCCTCCCAGGTTCCTGACATAACTGAAGAAGGCTGTGTGATAGTCGTATGTGTCAGGTGCAATTGTCTGGTATTAGCGGCCCTTAGAAAAGTCCATGAGTGATTGTGGCTGTTTGCTAGTACAGATCACAGATGCCTTCCCAGTCTGGGATTGTGCTCTATCATGTAGTAGCATCCTCCTGACATTGTACAGCTTATTAATGGCTGGGGTCTACCAGACAGGTCCCCTGCCATTGTAGTAGTGGGTCTTGTTGTTATTTGGGATAGCACAATCCATGCAGTCCACTAGGTGTCCATAGAATGTGTATGTAAAGGATGCAGCAGTGTGAGCCATATATGCCACTGTCTCAGGATCTCTGAAGGATACCACCTTGCTTCGGTGAAGTGAGATGTTGGCTCATGAGAAGTTCACCAAGATTACCCAGGATGGGTGTGTGGAGGGTATATGTATGTCCTGTGAGATACCTGTATGTTCTGACCTTACCAATGAGGGGTATATCGCTGGTGTGGAACATAGAGTCCCCATGTTGGTGATGAGCAGGTCCAATATGTATTCCCCCTTGTGGCTGTGCTGACTGGTTGTGCCAAAGCATATGAGTCTACAAATTGTAGTGACTGTTGGGTGAGGTTGTTGGGGCTTATGTAGTATCCCCAGTCAATATGTGTGTATATGAAGTCACACAATATAATGGTGTCTGTGGAGACCTTCATATTCTCCATAGTTCCCACAAAAGCCGGGTGTGGTTACTGAGTTTGGGAGTGTGTTCTGCAGCAGGCAACAAACTGAAATGCAGTATTGCACAATGGTAGTAGTATATGTATGGTCTGCGATGCTTTGTGCAGTGCTACTAACCTGGAGGTGTGTGTATCTGTGATGTATATGGATACTCCCCCTAGTTGTGTTGTCTGTTCCAAGTCTTGTTGTCAGACAGCATGGTATGAAACATAACCTGGTAGTGCTGGTGTGTATAAGCGAGCCTGAACCAGGTGTCTGTCAGTGCACAGATATTGCTCTCCTCCACACTGAGGAGAGTCCTGAGTGGCCACAATATGGGGTTAACACAACTGTTGTTGAGCAGCATTACCCTTAGTTTCATTTAACCTGTAATGTCTATGGAGGTGGGTTTGTCTTCTGAGCCCTGCTTAAAAAAGGCACTCTGGTGGTAGCAACAGCCTTAGCCAGCATACCAAAGTCCAAGGGTGACAGGTACAAGCTGTCCATAGTGAAGCTACGTGGCATGTTGAGGATGTCACCATACGCTGACAGACACTGTATCCCCTATGAATGAAACAAATTTGTTATCCAATTGTTAAATGTGATATGTGTGTCCGTATACTGTGACATCATAATTGGTTGGTGTAAGATGCTAGACAAGGTCAGGGTCATACTGGCCTGGGTTACATGATCAGGGTGTACCTCCATGTATCATGTCATGTGGTCCAGGGACTAACGTCTGAGGTTACACACACCAGCATGGACAATGATGGTGCCAGTCTTGTACTTGCTTCAGAGTGACCTGACTGCTTGTGTTATGCGGCAGATCCTGGCACCCAACAGACAGCCCAAAGTGACTATTCCCTTGTCAGGGCTGGTGAGAGGTACGTCAGTTTGCCTGAACATAAGTGTCGCCTATTACAAGTGTATTAGGTGTGTTGTTTAGCCCGAAGGGCAGTGACTGTGTGGCACACTGACATTGTGAACTTAGTGATATGTGGGTATTGTAGTGGGTAGCAGGTGTGTGTGTGTGTCTGCTTTGGAGGTCTCTGCTGCTTAGGTAGAGTACATTTACAGCATCCGAGTATGTCAATGTGTGCTAATGTGGTTTGAGTGCTGTTGCTGGAGGATATGTGAGACTGATATGTGGTGTGTGTGGTTACCTTCACCACCTGATAGACTGGGCCAGTCATGGATCGAGAGAGTTCAGCTCCCTGTATGTCTATATAGGTGCATCTCACACATATATCTGAGTTTGTCGGGAGGAGGAGAAAATTGTCTCTGTACATGAGGCAGATGTGACATTGTGTCAATATCACAATATCCACCAGCTGGACTGAAGAGTACACACAAAACTGACCCCTGGACATGCCAGGATATTATCATGACATACTCTGTAGCCTGATCACAAATGATCAGTAGGGTGTTAAGCATGTAAAAGAGTATAACAGGGATAAGTGCTCATGTTCGTTAGTGTTTTGTAAAGAGGAGCTGAGAAGGAGTCCATACTGAATCATGACACCTCCTTCAGCTATGTCATAAATATCAATGTACACACATATATGTCCTGAGTCAGGGCCAACTGTACCTGAGTATCAATGCCGACATCATGACAGACAGGCCCATATGTACATAAAAAAAAAAATGAAAAGACCAATAGTTAGACCACAGCTGAAGATAAAAATGGAATAATCCACGTCAGGAAATAAATCACTTGCAGCTTCACAGTAGTGCCCTTTATAAAACCAAAAGTTGTAACTGAGATGTAGTAGTCAAGGTAGGAAATGGTTCACTTGCAGTTTCACACCACTTTATTAAACAAGAGTAAGCGTTTTCGCGATCTAAGTCTGTGATCGCTTCTTCAGACTCATAAAAACAGTTAAAACATTGGTATTTAAAATATGGTTCAACCAATGAAAACACATATAGAACTATGACATAGACTAATTAAAATTGCATACATCAGTACATTAATTTGCCTTATATTCTGCATAAGATGAAATAAAATATACATATAACAGACACATTTTATGTAATAATCCATATTACTTAATGTTTTAGTGGTCTGGATTTTAAAAAAGGTTTCAAGGAAACAGCATTGTTCAATCCTGGAGACCTATCTGCCTGAAGTAATAAAATCCATCTTTGTTCTGCTTCCTCTACCTTATTCCTTATATCACCTCCCTCTTACTTTTATTTATTATTTCTAAAACCATGAAATTAAAAATATGTTTCGTATCTTCTTCTTCCACATGTTTTGCTAAAACACTTGTGTCTTTTTTATTTCTTATATCTCTAAGGTGTTCAAGGATACGTTCCTTTAGACACCTATTGGTTTTGCCTATATAAAAGGCATGACAGACAGTGCAGAAGCTGAAATAAACCAAATTTTGTATTCTGCAGTCAGCATAAAAATCTATATCAATTATAAATCCTAGTGTAGGATGTTTATATGTAGATTTACTATATAAATAGTCACATGCTGTACAATTTCTGCAAGGAAAAGTCCCCTGCCTATCAGATAGGATCATTCTTTCATTGTTTCTGGATTTATAACAGAGTTGCCTATTTAAGGACCTCATATTTCTAAAAGAAAAGCTGGGTCTATCTTCTAGCAATTCTCTCAAGTCAGGATCTGACAGTAAAACATTCCAATTCTTCTCAAAAATATTACAGAACCTTCTGATGTCACTTGAATAAGTTATAGGGAATCTAACTTTAAAATCATGACCTTCCTTGCTTTTAACATCGTCTATAGTATTTGAGAAGAGCGGTTTACATCTCCCATCCCTATTTTCAATGGTATATTTAGAGCTTTCATTTATGTCTTTCTTACTATAACCTCTGTTTAAGAAGTCTTTCTCTAATATAGTCATTGTCTTCACAAAGCCTTCATCTGTATTATGTAGGCTTATTCTCATATATTGTCCTTTCACTACATTTTTATGTACAAATGTTGGATGCATACTAGTCTTATGTAAGATACTATTTCTCGATGTAGATTTTCTATACATCCCTGTTGTAAGTTCATCTAACGCTGTCTTCTTAACCAAAACATCTAGGAACTCAATAGAGTCCCTGGAATGTTGACTAGTGAATCTTAAAAATTCAGTGGTGCTATGTAAGTACTCCACCATCTCTTGGAACTCTTCACTAGTACCATCCCATAACAGGAAGACGTCATCTGCAAAATGTATATACCATACAATTTTGCCAGCATATTTATTGCTAGCACTTAATACATGATCTTTTTCCCATGCAGCCAAAGCTAAGTTGGCGTAGCTGTTAGCACAAGCTGTGCCCATTGCTACACCAACTTTCTGTAGATAAAACTTGTCATTGAATATAAAGACATTATTTTCTAGGACAATATCAAGCAACTCACATATCAAATTAATCTTAGTGCTTTGAAAAACTTGTTTCAAGGTCAGAATATCACATATTTTCTCAATACCCCATTTATTCGGTATCACTATGAACAGTGAAGTGACATCCATTGTCACAAACATATAATTTCTATTAATATTCCTGGTCTTATTATATAACAGTCACAGAAATGCCTTTGTATCCCTTAGTATAGTCTCACATGATTTTAGGACTATTTGTAAATTTTGTTCAATATAAATTGAGATGGCTTCTGTGGCCCATCCTTTACTGGATACATAGGTGTCACAGGGGGCTGTGTGATGTCTTTGTGAATTTTAGGTAGACCATAAATAATGTGTATAGTTGGATGTTCTATCTGAAAGTAGTCAAACAATTCCTCTGATACATAATTAGTAATCAATAAGTCAAAAATATATACAGATATCCTGTCAATTATACCTTGCACTTGTCTCTCATTTAGTTCAACATAAGTATATGTATCATTCAAAAGTTCCATCATTTTCTTGTAATAAAAAAAACTTATCCATTACTACTACACTGCCCCCCTTGTCAGCGGGCCTAATTTCAATGCTGTGAGAATCCTTTAGTTCTGACAGTGCTTCAGTTTCTGATTTACTCAAGTTATAAAATCTAGGTGGAAGATTTTTAGCATGCATCTCTCTAATTTCATGCTCACACACATTAGTGAAAGTTTCAACTGTGGGATGTATCTTGGGTACAAAGGCACTAGGTTGTTTAAACATATTATCAAATACATTTCTTTTAAACATGGTTTTAAGTGTTAGGTTGCGAGAAAATAACTTCAGCTCTTTTAATAAATCAGTTAATACTGTTTTCTGTGCTGGAATAAAGTTCAGGCCTCTATTTAACAATGAGGCTTGTGCATCAGTTAAAGAAAAGCTAGATATATTAATTACCAAGTTTTTTGTTGGTTCTTGCTCCTGGTGTTCATATATGCAGGAGTCACTCGGTTTCTCTGCTGTAATCACGTTCTCCCTCTTTGATTCCTGCTGCTCGACCTGTCCCTTATTGGCAGCATCTTCTTTAACACAAATGGAAGGATTGAGGTTTGTGTAGTTTCCTTTTGCTCCAAAAAAGCTACTGAATCGGAATTAATACTGGAATCCATCCTTCTGTTAGTGCAAGCCATTTGGAAAGTTTCTTTTGCCATTCCACCATTTTCAAATGTGGGAGGTTCTATACATACTCTCTCTGTGCTGACATCATGGTTCTCACAGGGATTCTGATTTGAAGGGGCAGTACTATGCATATTTGAATTTTCAGAGATCTGTACTGTAGTCATTTTTTCTACATTTTCTGTACTCACAGCTGTTTTCTTGGCCACGAAAAGACCTCTTTACATTGAAAGTCATTGAGGTCCCTTTGCAATTTTTTAGTTTTAGTATTCTGCAACCTCTTATCATAGCCCTGTATATTGCCAGCAAGTTCATCTAATTTACTGCCTAGTACCTCTATAGGAAAATTATTAGTCAGTTGTTCTTGTAGCCTCTTTATCTCATTGGCTAGCTCTTTTTCTTGTGGTTTAAAAAATTCTATAAGCAAATGCATATAATCATAGCTAAGCTGTAAATTTAAATTCTGACATTTATGAAGTAATTCAGGGTAGGTCTCACCATAAGTAGGCATATTTAATACTCTGAGACCTCTCGGCACTATTTTATATTTCAATGATGCTTCTAGATGAAACATTTGCCACTGTAGCCTTTTAAAGCTATATAACTTATTCTCCAGATCTCTATACAGTTCAGTGAACTTCTTACACGTATCATAGTCCACTTGTTCTCTTTCGTTCACTGGAAAAATAGGGTTTAGCATCAAGGGGTTGGAGTATATATGTAGTAGTCCAACTAGTCGTTCACATTGATTCTTATTGTTGTCATTACCTTAAGTAATATGGATTATTACATAAAATGTGTCTGTTATATGTATATTTTATTTCATCTTATGCAGAATATAAGGCAAATTAATGCACTAATGTATGCAATTTTAATTAGTCTATGTCATAGTTCTATATGTGATTTTATTGGTTGAACCATATTTTAAATACCAATGTTTTAACTGTTTTTATGAGTCTGAAGAAGCGATCAGCTGACTTAGATCATGAAAGCACTTACTCTTGTTTAATAAAGTGGTGTGAAACTGCAAGTGAACCTTTTCCTACCTTGACTACTACATCTCAGTTACAACTTTTGGTTTTATAAAGGGCACTACTGTGAAGCTGCAAGTGATTTATTTCCTGACGTGGATTATTCCATTTTTATCTTCAGCTGTGGTCTAACCATTGGTCTTTTCATTTTTTTCGCTTGAGGTGTATACCAGGCATTTATCCAGGTTTTGTTTTCTTTCACGTGTTTCTTGGACTGTATTTAAAAGCTGGAGCATGGCTGAAGGTAATGACAACAATAAGAATCAATGTGAACGACTAGTTGGACTACTACATATGTATTCCAACCCCTTGATGCTAAACCCTATTTTTCCAGTAAATGAAAGAGAACAAGTGGACTATGATACACATAAGAAGTTCACTGAACTGTATAGAGATCTGGAGAATAGGTTATATAGCTTTAAAAGGCTAGAGTGGCAAAGGTTTCATCTAGAAGCATCATTGAAATATAAAATAGTGCCGAGAGGTCTCAGAGTATTAAATATGCCTACTTATCGTGAGACCTACCCTGAATTACTTCAAAAAAGGTAGAATTTAAATTTACATCTTAGCTATGATTATATGCATTTGCTTATAGGATTTTTTAAACCACAGGAAAAAGAGCTAGCCGATGAGATAAAGAGGCTACAAGAACAACTGACTAATAATTTTCCTATAGAGGTACTAGGCAGTAAATTAGATGAACTTGCTCACAATATACAGGGCTATGATAAGAGGTTGCAGAATACTAAAACTAAAAAATTGCAAAGGGACCTCAATGACTTTCAATGTAAAGAGGTCTTTTCGTGGCCAAGAAAACAGCTGTGAGTACAGAAAATGTAGAAAAATGACTACAGTACAGATCTCTGAAAATTCAAATATGCATAGTACTGCCCCTTTAAGTCAGAATCCCTGTGACAACCATGATGTCAGCACAGAGAGAGTATGTATAGAACCTCCCACATTTGAAAATGGTGGAATGGCAAAAGAAACTTTCCAAATGGCTTGCACTAACAGAAGGATGGATTCCGGTGTTAAATCTGATTCAGAAGCTTTTTTGGAGCAAAAGGAAGCTACACAAACCTCAATCCTTCCATTTGTGTTAAAGAAGGTGCTGCCAATAAGGGACAGGTCGAGCAGCAGGAATCAAAGAGGAAGAACGCAATTACAGTAGAGAGAACGAGTGACTCCTGCATATATGAACACCAGGTGCAGGAACCAACAAAAAACTTGGTAATTAATATATCTAGCTTTTCTTTTTTTTTTTTTTTAAAACAAGTTTATTGTTTTTAACATACAAAATAAATATCATAACAATTTTATACAAGTAATTAAAATAGAAATAGTTATAACATTCAATAAAATAACCAAAGTATTTACAAAGACATCCACTACGAATCAAATCAATTGATTAAACTATAATATCATGCTATTAAGACTAAGATTTTTTAACAGGTTTTGTAAAGTAACCCATATAATATAATAAGATGTTTTTCTAGTACTTCTTGATTTTATTGTCATCAATTCCATATGACACACTTCAGTCATAACATTTTTAAATTCATTAAATGAAGGAGGGGTATCTGAAATCCAATTTCTGGTTATTATTTTTCTAGCCACTGCTAGGATAGACCATAATAAGGGAAGTTTAACTTTTTTAACACTTTTAGGAACAGGTGTGTTAAATAATATACGTGATTTAGAAACAATGAAATTATCTGTGAAAAGGGCCTGCAAAAAATCATTGATTAATTTCCAATATTCTTTCAATTTTATACAGTCATAAAACATATGTGCCCAATCAGCATTTATTTCTACGTTACATCTTTTACATAAGTTGTCTTTATTATTTATTTTTTTCATCATTAAAGGTGTATAGAAAAATCTATGTAAAAATTTCCAAGTAAAAAGTCTCCAATTAATGGAAGAAGTAGTTTTATAAGCAGATTCCAATATATATTGTTTATCTTGTTGTTTTGGTGATTCACCATTAATGGAAATGAAATAATTCCAATAGGTATCTGAACTGTAATGAGTTTCTTCTCTGATAATTTTATGTATGTATGAGAGCTTACCTTTATCAGAAACTCTATGTTGTAAATTTAATATCAAGTAATCAATCAGTATTGGAACAGATTCTTTAACTGTTAAAGACATTAAATCAATTTTATTAATATGATGTTGTCTAAAAGTTTGAATTTCCAACCAACATGTTTCTCTTAAATCAAATTCTTGCTTTAAGAAGTCTAATTTTTTTTACTTTATTATCAGACAGCAACTGATACCAATACTTTAGATCATTCTCTGTGACTAAAAGAGTTCTTTCAGAGGTGGTTGGCAAAAGCATACCTTGTGTATACATTATAGGGATTAGAATAAAATTCCATTCCTTATACTTAGGATGCATGAATATAAAATTACGATAACTGATAATAATGTTTAATGGGTAACTAACTACATATTTTGGTGTAATGGATGAAGTACAAAATTCTTTTAGTAACCATAACATGGGGTTATTTACAATAATATTTTTATGTATTAAAGAGATTTTCATGAAGTGAATGCTAATTAATTCCCAGTAATCTTTCCATCTTGCAACATATGATTGATCTATTAACAAAGTAATAACTTTTTATAATAGAAGAGATAGTATATAAATTAAAGTCAGGAAATGAAATGCCCCCTTGAGACCAGCTATTAGTATGTTTCTTTAATGCAATCCTAGGTCTATTAGGTGCCCATAAGAAATTTAACATTAGTGAATTCAATTTCTTAATAATTATTTTTGTAGGTGGGAGTATTATTGCTTGTATTAAGTATAATATCTTAGGGAATACTATAATTTTAATAATTGTGAGTCTCTCTTCCATGGTAAAAAACATATTGTTCCAGCTATTAAAAAGATTTTGTATATTAAGAAGACAGGTACTATAATTATTATGTATGATAGATTTGATATCTTTAGTTAATATTATACCTAAGTAAGTTATCTGACCTGAGTTGGGTATATATTTGTTAAAATCATTAATGAGGACATTTTTTCGTGTATATTGGTAATATTTTAGTTTTTTCTTCATTGAATATTAAACCAGAGATATTTTTAAAATCCATCATTTTATCAAATAAGGACTGCATAGAAGAGTTAGATCCAGCTGATGTAATTAGAACATCATCTGCAAAAAGTTGAATTTTAGATATTGTAGTTTCATCTATATCAAATCCCTCTATATCAGTACTGTTTCTAATCAAATTAGCCCAAGGCTCCATTATTAAAGTAAATAATAGTGGAGAGAGTGGACACCCTTGTTTTGTACCTTTTAAAATGGGTATTTTTTGTGAGACATATGTTCCTATCTTAATGTAAGCCAATGCTCCTTTATATAGATGTTCAATTAGATTTACAAATGCATCTGAGAAGTTTGTGCACTTCAGTAATATAAACAAGTAGTCTCAACTTACTGAATCAAATGCTGAACTTATATAGAGACTAATAAGTGTTAAATCTTTCTTTTTCCTATTTGCAAAATCAATTAACGTTAAAGTTCTCCTTATATTATCAAAAGTATTTCTATTTACAATAAAGCCTGTCTGGTCTATATCTATAATGCCTGGGATGATTGTCTTTAATCTATCAGCAAAAATACTCATAAACATTTTATAGTCAACATTAAGTAATGAAATAGGTCTATATGAAGTGCATCTGGTTGAGTCTTTATTGGGTTTTAAAATTGGTGAAATAAATGTGTATTGCCAAGATGGGGGAGTTGTTAACTCATTTTGGGCTAAAATAAAAACCTTATGTATTAATGAGTAAGTACTTTTGGGAAGAATTTTATAGATCTCTGGTATAATACCATCATTACCTGGTGCTTTGTTTGATTTAAGCTTGTTTATTTGTGTAATAACCTATGTATATGAAATATTTTTATCCATTAGTTTAGTCTGTTGTTTATTAAGTTTTTTGTTCATGTTTGTAGTTATAAATTTCTTTATTTTATCTTTAGGCTCCATGTTAATGTTATTATGATTAATTTTGTGAAAGTGGTTTCTAAATTCATCTAATATTTCTGGTAAACTAGAAACATTCTTCTTTTCCTTGGAGAAAAATTTCTTTGATATGATTTTGTTTATTCAACCTTTTGTTTTATTTTTAAGTCTATGTAAGTATTTGGGACTTATTGAGTAAGACAAAACTTATATTTCTCTAATGTTATTTTAACTTTATGAGTTAAAATTTCTTTGTATTTCTCATTTAATTTATTTATTTCTTCAATGACTTTTTGTCCATAATATTTTCTTTATTATTATGTTTGTATGAGTCTAATTTGCTTTGAATATCTAGTAATTCCTTGTCCCAAGATTTCCTTTTATTATTATACCATCTGATACTTTGTCCATATAAATATGATTTTAAAGCATCCCAAACATAAACAATGGAGACTTCAGGTGTATTGTTTAAGTCTAAAAAATGTTGCACTTCTGAAAGTATATAATCTTTATAGTCTTTTAGTTGAGTTAAGTATGCTGGTATCCTTTTGATCTGAACATTGTAAATACTTTTCATCATAAACTCAAAGACAATTGAATTATGATCTGATATAGGACACAAAATGATTTTAGAATTAATTAAGTCTGTAACCATCTGGTTGGAAATAAAGACTCTATCTATTTTTGAATAAGTTTTATATCTGTTAGAAAAAAAAGTGTATGGTAATGATTTTGAATCTATCTGATTATTAATTTCATTCAAATGATATAAATTAACAAAACCCTTTAAATGTTTTGCATTAGATGTAATTTTCCTTTTTCCTATAGTAGTAGTATCTTTTTCATGTAGGATACAATTAAAGTCACCTGCTAAAATAATATCTCCAATAGAAAATGATATGATCTTATTGAGATGGTGTTTCACTGTATTAATGCCAATTCCTGTAATCCAATATACATTGATTAATGTATATGTCTTTCCATTAATCTGTATTGTAACCATACAAAACATTCCTTTATCATCTTTATAAGACTTAATAATTTTAGGTATGGGCATACTTTTATTCCATAAAATAGCCACTCCTCTTTTTTTCTGAGTGTGTTCTGAACTAACTAAGACTGTATATTTATTAGTGGCTAATTTATCAATATCCTTTTTCAGGAGATGTGTTTCTTGAAGGAATACTAAGTTGGCCCTATGCAATTTAATGCATCTCATTAAACTTGCCCTTTTACATGGGTTATTCAGTCCATTAATGTTTAAAGAAATTCCTTTTAGAGAAATCATTTAGCTTTTATAAACATATAAAACATATAATCAGAATAACAATTAGCAAAATAAATGATATTATACCTCCTCCTTTAGGTGTACCATTAATTATAGCTGTATTTATTGAAAATCGTATAGGATTTTGTATAAGCTTCTCTTTTATTTGTAGTGACAATAAGTTTATAAAATGTGTTGTGGATGTCAGAACTATATACAAACAACAATAAACATGAGAAAATAATATTAGGATTAAACATTGCACCCAGCCTGGAGTTAAGAACTCCAACTTTGAGTAGCACATACCACTCAAGTTATCCCCCTATCCTAAGCAGCAGTACCTCAGCTGCCACCATATCAATTCAATACTAACTATTATTAACTAAAGTTAACCTCATTTAATTAGATTATCTAGTAAGACAAAGCTGAACAATTTATAAATCAGCTTCATATAAACAAATAAGAACATTTAGAAACAGCTCATATTACTATGTACATCTATTTTGTAAAATACACTCGTAATCAAAATAGCATTCTAATAAACTTGATAATGGGAACCGAGAAGAGAGAGAGAGAAAGGAAGAGAGAGAGAGAGAAAAAAAAAAAAGGGGGGCATATCTACATATTAGTTTATTAAAAGTTTGTAAAAATAAGTTCTTATGTTCATTTGGATTCAATAACTTAGGCTATAATGGTTCAGACATTACATACATTAGGGTATTTCTACTTTCTGCCATAGAAATGCAGTTAACAGTTTTAAAAACTTTAAATTACTTGCACCAAAGCTTTCTTCTCATACTTATTATTGCCAGTAAATAAAATATTTATATTCATACATATGTTTAGAAGTCATACTGCACAGCAATGTAAATTCCTAGTTATACATAAATCATTGTGAAGAAAGCCATCTGAATTTTATATATCTGAACTGCTGCTTTAAAATATGTCACATGACAGTTTCTTCTAAGATATAATCATAATAATACTTGTGCTTGTCAATTAGATAAGTCAAATGATTTATAACATTATATATGTTTAAATCATAAGTATTTATATACAATAATATGTTGCAGTCATGTAAGCTTTTCAAAACATGTGTATATATGTTTTACCTTCTATGCCTTCTAAAATATCTCACTTGCTTACTATGGCATACTGAATCATTTAAAATCCTTATAACTTTCATATTTTATAAATTACATATTAAATAAGTAAGTTGTTATAAAGAATAACTCACATTTAGATGTCATAAAGTTCGTTTTTCATCACAAAGTCGCATATACAGCAGTTCTACTTCCTGGAACAGTGTTCTTCTTGAATCTGCGATGTGTCAGTGTGAAATCAGGGGTCAAAGTTCAAAATGACTGCATTCAGCTTCTCTGCGTGTATTCTGAGTGTTGAAGCTTTTAAAACAACTCGAGGACACTATTCACGAGGTAACCCACATCCCAAATTGTCTCCCTTAACATTCTGGCGGGAATTTTAGTAAATACAAGTGAGTGACATTCATTTAGTAATACAAATGAAACTAAACAGTGCAAAACCTTCGAGAAGTATTTTAAAAGTCATTACAGTCTCTATGACAGTGAAACCAAGCCTACAGTTGTTTAACATATTATACAACTTATTTTTATATGCCCCATTTCATTTTCTCATACAAATCTTATTATAAACATATATCAGTATTATCATAAGCATATAACTGTACTTATAAGAGAGAAAGAGAGAGAGAGAGAAAAAAAAGAAAAGGAAGAGAGTAGAGAAAAAAAGAAAGAGAGAGAGAGAGAGAGAAGAAAGAAAAAAAGCAGGCTACAAAGAGTATCTACAAAGAAATATTACTTGTTGTTTGTATTAATAAAGTTAAGCATGAAACATATTACTTACAACTATTTTAGTTCTAATTATTTACAAATATATCATGACATATTATTTGTAATCATGTATAAGCAATAAAGTCAAGATATAATATTTAGCATCAGTGTTTAAACAGCATATATAGTTTTAAAGAACTAATAAGTTATTATTTCATTTTTCCCATATTTTACATCATACTTCTCTCCTTGCCCTCCCCCACCCCTCACTAAATGCATAGTTTATAAAGAATGCCATTATTTAAAACAAGAAGAGAAAGAAAATGTATCAAATTACTAACCTTAGGTCTCTTTATCACAAAGAGAAACAAGTTGATTGGTAGCATGTTATTTGTTCCTCAGAGAATTTGACTATGAAACAAAAACAGTTCTTTGCACACAGAAAAATAACTTTGAATAAATCTTTAAAATATTTTGTGGCTTTCTGGAGATGTAGTAACTGTATTTGAAGAGATTAAGAGAGAAGGAAAGAGAAAAAAAATATAGAACATGTCATTTGTTTTTTAGTCTTTTTTGCTTCTCTGAAGTCTTCCAAGAAGATCCTGTTGACATTCTCTTTAACGAAGGACTTGCCCATTCCATATCTTCTATTTTATCTAATATCTTATTTTTTTTAATATACAGCAAAGCAGAGTCCAAGTCTTCAAAAATTCTAGGGCCATCAGGTAAAAAGATTTTTAGTTTGGCAGGAAACAAAAGGTAAGTTTTGAACTGTGCTTTCTTAAGCTCTCTTATTAATGGCAAAAAAACATTTTCTTTTAGTTATTACCAAGGAAGAATAGTCATTGTCAAAACGCACAGTTGCCTCATTAATTTTAATAGGAGCTTTAGCCCATGCAGATTTTAATACCATCTCCTTGTCATAAGGTGATAAAAATCTTACTATAACTGATCTAGGGTACTTTTTGTTAGAGTTAAAATTAGATAAGGACCTATGGGCTCTTTCAATACCAAAAGAAAATGCTTCTGACAAGTCTAAAGTTTTGGGAAGCCAAGTATTTAAAAAGGAAGTAAAGTTGTTACCTTCAATATTTTCTGGCAGTCCAAAAATCCTAATATTATTGCATCTAGATCTGTTTTCCAGGTCATCAAGTTTGGATTGTAGATGTGTGTTCTGCGTCAGCAAAAACTCAATGTTAATTTCTTCTTCCTGGATTCTGTTCTCCATATCATTAACGGTCTCTTCTATGCCTGTAATCTGAGTCTTCTGTTGTTGCAAGTCTTGATGTAACAGATCCATTTGTTTTGTAGTTTTTTTCTATGAAGTTATCAATTTTAGTATCCAGTTTGTCCATTTTGGTTGTTAGTTGCTGAATAGTAGATATCAGAGACTGAAGCTCTTTCTTGATGCTGGAATCCTGACTGTTTGCCTTACTGGAACTCATTTTGAACAGAGGTGATGAAAGAGAAATTTCCAAGATGATTTCTGACAGGAATATTATTGAAATTTTCTTTCTTTTTTAGATATTATTCAAGAAACTGATATTCCAAACGTATTTAGAAAGAAAATTATTTCATTAGTTGATTTTTAAAGTAATTATTTCCTGTCAGTGCAGTTAAGTTGGTGGAGCTGAAGAAATCTGCTGCTCTCCTGTGTTCATCCTTGGCCACACCCCCCCCCCAGCTTTTCATTAACTGATGCACAAGCCTCGTTGTTAAATAGAGGCCTGAACTTTATTCCAGCACAGAAAACAGTATTAACTGATTTATTAAAAGAGCTGAAGTTATTTTCTCGTAACCTCGTAACACTTAAAACCATGTTTAAAAGAAATGTATTTGATAATATGTTTAAACAACCTAGTGCCTTTGTACCCAAGATACATCCCTCAGTTGAAACTTTCACTAATGTGTGTGAGCATGAAATTAGAGAGATGCATGCTAAAAATCTTCCACCTAGATTTTATAACTGAAGCACTGTCAGAATTAAAGGATTCTCACAGCATTGAAATTAGGCCCACTGACAGGGGGGGGGGCAGTGTAGTAGTAATGGATAAGGTTTTTTATTAAATGATGGAACTTTTGAATGATACAGATACTTATGTTGAATTAAATGAGAGATAAGTACAAGGTATAATTGACAGGATATCTGTATATATTTTTGACTTATTGATTACTAATTATGTATCAGAGGAATTGTTTGACTACTTTCAGATAGAACATCCAACTATACCCGTTATTTATGGTCTACCTAAAATTCACAAATACATCACACAGCCCCCTATGAGACCTATTGTATCCAGTAAAGGATGGGCCACAGAAGCCATCTCAATTTATATTGAGCAAAATTTACAAATAGTCCTAAAATCATGTGAGACTATACTAAGGGATACAAAGGCATTTCTGTGACTGTTATATAATAAGACCAGGAATATTAATAGAAATTATATGTTTGTGACAATGGATGTCACTTCACTGTTCACAGTGATACCGAATAAATGGGGTATTGAGAAAATACGTGATATTCTGACCTTGAAACAAGTTTTTCAAAGCACTAAGATTAATTTGATATGTGAGTTGCTTGATATTGTCCTAGAAAATAATGTCTTTATATTTAATGACAAGTTTTATCTACAGAAAGTTGGTGTAGCAATGGGCATGGCTTGGGCTAACAGCTACGCCAACTTAGCATTGGCTTCATGGGAAAAAGATCATGTATTAAGTGCTAGCAATAAATATGCTGGCAAAATTGTATGGTATATATGTTTTGTAGATGACGTCTTCCTGTTATGGGATGGTACTAGTGAAGAGTTGCAAGAGATGATGGAGTACTTACATAGCACCACTGAATTTGTAAGATTCACTAGTCAACATTCCAGGGACTCTATTGAGTTCCTAGATGTTTTCGTTAAGAAGACAGCGTTAGATGAACTTACAACAGGGATGTATAGAAAATCTACATGGAGAAATACTATCTCACATAAGACTAGTATGCATCCAGCATTTGTACATGAAAATATAGTGAAAGGACAATATATGAGAATAAGCCACTTACATAATACAGATGAAGGCTTTGTGAAGACAATGACTATATTAGAGAAAGACTTCTTAAACAGAGGTTATAGTAAGAAAGACATAAATGAAAGCTCTAAATACACCATTGAAAATAGGGATGGTAGATGTAAACTGCTCTTCTCAAATACTATAGAATATGTTAAAAGCAAGGAAGGTCATGATTTTAAAGTTAGATTCCCTATAACTTATTCAAGTGACATCAGAAGGTTCTGTAATATTTTTGAGAAGAATTGGAATGTTTTATTGTCGGATCCTGACTTGAGAGAATTGTTAGAAGATAGACCCAGCTTTTCTTTTAGAAATAAGAGGTCCTTAAAAAGGTAACTCTGTTATACATCCAGAAACAATGAAAGAATGATCCTATTTGATAGGTAGGGGACTTTGCTTCGCAGAAATTGTACAGCATGTGACTATTTATATAATAAATCTAAATATAAACATCTGACACTAGGATTTATAATTGATATAGATTTTTATGCTGACTGCAGAACACAAAATTTGGTTTATTTCAGCTTCTGCACTGTCTGTCATGCCTTTTATATAGGCAAAACCAATAGGTGTCTAAAGGAATGTATCCTTGAACACCTTAGAGATATAAGAAATAAAAAAGACGCAATTGCTTTAGCAAAACATGCAGAAGAAGATAGGAAACATATTTTTAATTTCATGATTTTAGAAATAATAAATAAAAGTAAGAGGGGAGGTGATATAAGGAATAAGGTAGAGGAAGCAGAACAAAGATGGATTTTATTACTTCAGGCAGATAGGTCTCCTGGATTGAACAATGCTGTTTCCTTGAAACCTTTTTTAAAATCCAGACCACTAAAACATTAAGTAATATGGATTATTACATAAAATGTGTCTGTTATATGTATATTTTATTTCATCTTATGCAGAATATAAGGCAAATTAATGTACTGATGTATGCAATTTTAATTAGTCTATGTCATAGTTCTATATGTGTTTTCATTGGTTGAACCATATTTTAAATACCAATGTTTTAACTGTTTTTATGAGTCTGAAGAAACGAACAGCTGACTTAGATCACAAAAGCGCTTACTCTTGTTTAATAAAGTGGTGTGAAACTGCAAGTGAACCATTTCCTACCTTGACTACTACATCTCAGTTACAACTTTTGGTTTTATAAAGGGCACTACTGTGAAGCTGCAAGTGATTTATTTTCTGACGTTCATTATTCCATTTTTATCTTCAGCTGTGGTCTAACCCTTGGTCTTTTCATTTTTTTTTCGCTTGAGGTGTATACCAGGCATTTATCCAGCTTTTGTTTTCTTTCACAGGCCCATATGTACATACCCATCCCCCACTGACAATAGTCCACAACATCATACCAGGAGATATCACATGTAGAATGGATGAGCAGCTACCCCCACTGCCAAAAGCACGGCAGCAGGTGGAATACATTGATTCCCAATATGTGTCATGCACAAACTACAGAACAAACAGATCATGCACCTGAACAGTCAGCTGAGCCGCACCCCCTACACAGGATGTGGAACCATTGAATGTGTCACAGCTACATATGGTACTCCCCACAAGTGTTGGTGCACAACACATCATGGGAAGTCAAGTCCAGTACTCCTATGAGGTCTGATCTGCAAGGTCATGGAGTCCATCATGGTTGCAGTCATAAACAGAGATATTGGAAGCTGACACACACACAACCCTACCAACTGTGTTATGTTCATGTGTGGATCATGGTTCGCAAACATGCTAGACTGTTTGCAAGGCAGCCACCCAGGACATACATCAATGAACACATCTACACATGTGTCACATAGACTTTGAATAGCCCTTTATCAACATCCCAGACACATGTAGTATCCACAAAACCAAGAAGCTGTGCATAAATATGTGTTGACATATGACGGAATGTCATTGTGTCCACAGATAGATCACACAAGGTAAGGATACTGAGGTCATGTTCAAGCTGTTGACACCTGCTGACCCACATGGACCATTCCTGGAATGGCATAAAGCAAAGGGTACACACATCACCATGTCCAGTCTGATGATGTCACCATCCTATAAATACAGCAGGAGAAGGGAAATCAGCCAGTAAAGCAAATAGCGTGCTGTGTTAATGTGTCTCTTGCCAGTATCCTAGCATAGTTAGGTAGGTGTTTGAATCCTGCAAAGTGTGTGGGCAGTTTCCTTTGAGAGGTGCTCCCTTTTTGGAGACTGTGAAAACACATTAAAAGAGGTACATTACTCTTTGGAAAGTCTGATGATCTCACCATCCTACAAATACTGCAGGAGAAAGGAAACCAGCCAGTAAAGCAAATAGCACGATGTGTTAGTGCGTCTTTCTCCAGTATCATAACATAGTTAGGTATGGGTTTGAATCCTGCAAACAGTGAGTGTGTAGGTGTGCAATTGTCTTTGAAAGGCGTACCCTTTTTGGAAACTGTGAAAACACACTGAAAGAGGTACATTCCTCTTTGGAAAGTCTGATGATGTCACCATCCTACAAATACAGCAGGAGAAAGGAAACCAGCCAGTAAAGTGAATAGCATGCCGTGTTAATGCATCACTCTCTAGTATCATAACATAGTTAGGTAGGGGTTTGAATCCTACAAACAGTGAGTGTGTGTGGGGAGCATGTGTGCAATTGTCTTTGAAAGGAGTGTCCTTTTTGGAGACTGTGAAAACACACTAAAAGAGGTACATTACTCTTTGGAAAGTCTGATGATGTCACCATCCTACAAATACTGCAGAGGTGAAGCTCTCCAGTAAAGCAAATATTGTGCCGTGTTAGTGCTTCTCTCTCTAGTATCATAACATAGTTAGGTAGGGGTTTTAATCCTGCAAATGCTGACTGTGTGTCTGTCACTGTTGGTCAACACAGTGTGGGTTTTGCTTTTACTATGGTATGACATAGTATGATGACAACAGTAAGTGTATTGCAGACATCAGGTATCTGCATGGCAAATATATATGTGTACATGTCCCCTCAATCAGTACATAGGTGTGAGGCCTGCATACTACATGAATACATTTGTTTCCATTGACAGGTTGTGCCGCTGCTACTCAGATCGTAGATCACATGTGTATGTATGTGACATGACTGTCCACTGATTGTTCTGTGGCCAAGGTCATCTGTGGTACACACACCCATGACAGTTACTTAAGAATAGTGTGAGTGATGGTATATGCCTGGGGTATATGTCAGGCATGGTCATACACAACAAAGTCTGCCAAGAATGGACAGTCTTTATAGGTGTACAACTGCCTTGTGGATATGCATTCAGGCCTCTAATGTCTGTGATACATCTTGGGACTCCACAATACCTATGGATATGTGGATACCAAGGGACATATGACATAACATGGGTCTATATGTACACAATGGTACCCGACATACATGTTGAGGGTGACCACCGGTGTGGTACTGACGGGATAGTATGTATAGTACATGAGGATGACTATGCCATAGTCGACTTACTGCTATACAGCATGTATCACACAACAGGTATCTGTCTGTATGATACCCTTGTGTAGGATATGCGTCCCATCCAGGGAATGCATTGTAGGCCATTCCATGCATTCAAAGATTTGGATGCACACATCCCTAGTGTGTCTGCATGTACCTAAGGGGGCTATATGACACACAGGTGTGGTCACAGTAATGGGTGGTGGTCATCACCACTGATTAGTGTTATAGTGTAGCACCGGAAGGATCCAATTGATACTGGGTTCCCTACTACTGTGTGTCATTTGTCAGGATATCATCCAATGATTGCTTATAGTCATGCTGTTGAGGTTATGTATACTACCAGACTGCAAATCATTGACTGATATTAACGGTATCACCCGCAGCATAGTTTCAACCCATTTCATACACATGTCTACCCATGTTAGTACATAACTGTAGTAGAATGCATACTGGCCATAGAAAGATGCAATGGAATGTTAATAATGTGTACGACAGGGTATGCCACATGTCCCATGTGTCCACTATGCACGTACATCCAGACAGTGCACACCCACCATGTTCACAGATGTACACTTACTAATCTGTACTGCACACATCACACACGTACTGTCCATTCGCTAACACATGCTGGCAACACATCGCACATCAGCCAAGTGGCACATGGGTGGATAATACATACTCAGACCTAACAGTGGTGTAAACAATGCTACATTGACAGTCAGAGCTTTGATGGATAATGTCTGCTCAGATATACCTACAAGGATGTAGTTAGACTTCCTTGTTGACAACTTGCTATTATTGCTACACTGCTATAGTGTCACCCTGTGCATCAGCACCATGTTAGCCTGTCCCTCCGTTGATAATGCAGATGACAGGAGGTGGCACAGGTATCATCATATGCACAGGGCATTTTGTTGTTTGCCAGAGCCTGACATTGACCCATCCAATCGACATGTCTGTGTGTGTGTGTGTGTGTGTGTGTGTGTGTGTGTGTGTGTGTGTGTGTGTGTGGGACAACAGTACAGCATGGGCCAATGTTGATGTAATGTGTGTGTATGTGTGAGCCCTAGTTGTTTGCTTAATGTGTATGTCTGCATGCACACAGCTCCACCATGTGGCTGTCATATACAGTGGTTTGTGGGACAGCCACAGACTGTACCTGCTTGACTGTACAGATCACTGTCTCAGGCCACGGACACAGGTACCTGTGCCTGGCAGGGGTGCTACGGACGGTATCGGGTACCAACCCTGACTGGGTACTGTCATCAGAGGCAGAGGTATGATGACTGGACCCATGTCCCTGCTGGGACTGGCCAGAGCCATGTGCACGTGGTCTACTGGGATGGACAATGGACAGGCCAACCCCAGCATTGCTGGGGCTGGTACTGCCACTACTGGAGCGTCTGTGAGCTGTGGGCCGTCTGTGACCACTGCCAGCTGTTGCTGGCATGTGTCCGCGTCGACATCGCAACCATCCCACATGGTCCTGGCTTGAGGAAGACATGTTGTGGAGGGCATCTATTGTCTCCCCCCAATGTCTATCAATGACATGGCACCAGCAAGGTCACGGATGCTGTCATTGATAGTGGTGTTATGTGCCCTCTACGCCATAAGTCCCTGCCTGGTGTACCGTTCCATATGTGCCTGAGCCTGCATTACAGCCCGGAACATAGTGGTCGTCATAAGATCTGTGAGGGCATGCCTGCCAGGGGCAATACGTCCAGTGGTGCTCCCCTGAGAACCCCTGGACCTCTGGCTATGTGGTACCATTCCAGGTCTATGGCTATGGCTGCTGTGAGGGGATGCATGTGCCATGGGTACCACACTCTCCTGGTCAATTCCAACTGTATGCTGTCCCTCCCCTATGGCCATTGGTGGTGAGGGATGTAATGGCAGTATGAGTGTACGCATAGATGGGGTTGAACGCTGTGTACTGTCGATTGGTGGACCAACGACAGACCCTGTCAAATCTCCCTGTGCCAAAATACATGTGTCATCAGCACCACTATCCGTGGCAGTGGCTTCAGGTCACCTGCTGCTTTCACCAAGCCCTATCTCAGCACCTGTAAGAGGAAGACAGGAAACACGTTACGGTCTGCACATGCACACATGCACACATGCACACATGAACACATGCACACATGCACACATGCACACATGAACACATGAACACATGCACACATGAATACATGAACACATGCACACATGCACACACGCACACATGAACACATGCACACATGCACACATGAACACATGCACACAAGCACACATGAACACATGCACACATGCATACATGAACACAGGCACACAGGCACACTCCTCACTACAGCAGATACACACACACAACAGAAATCCAAATCATACTCAATACTGGTTGAAGGTGGGTGACAGTATCACAAGGCAAACAGTCATGCACACGTATCAGCATGCAGAATAAGTGTTGATCAAGTCCATGCAGTGTGAGTGTAGACAGCCATAGTTAATGACAGTGTACATGGCTGCGGTGCATGTGTGCACATGTTCAGTGATTGCCTACACCCTGGAACACAATGTGTACAAGGACACAACATTTCTGTGCAAGTATTATAAGCTCTGCAATGTCCTGTGCACCATCACACACAGGTATATATACCATGGCTGTGTGTGTTATCTGTGTGTCACATGGATTTCCATGTCTGATTGTAGTGTCTGTGTCTGTAGCAGATAATTGTGGACACAGGTGTAGCACATGCATATTACGTACACACACGGGATGAGTGGTGCATGTATACGTGATGAGATACCAATCCTGGACATGGCCATTGTTACAGTATGGGGTGTAGTACCATTAGCCATCATTATCATGCATCATGTGGTCACTCGAGGCCACTAAAGTGTGCTAGACCACCACCTAGCATGCTGTACCTGAACCGCAGTGCCGTGGCTAAGTTCACAATTACACAGCCACGTTGCACAAGGGTGTGTGAGGTGTCCAATAGGGAGCATTGCCTAACATGACTGTGTTATGTGTTGAGGAGTGTTGCACAGCCCCATGCTAGGCCCCTACCCCTCAGGTATGGAATGTGTGGTGTGTGGATGACATGTGGGATACTGCAGTGTGACCTGGCAGCGGGTGTCCGGTTACACTATGTGTAGCATGTTGAGGTGTACTGTGTATGACAAACGTGTTATGTTGTGTACATGTGTGTCAACTATGCCTATCAAATGTGCAGTACAGTGTTGCCACATTTGTGTCTGATGCTCTGTGCATTGCATGTGATTGAGGCAGCTACTGACATTACTGAGATGTTTCACGTCTCGCAGCAAACATGCACAGCATGCATTATGCGTAGGTGTGTTATGTGTACATGGCCTACACCTCACTTAGGACATGCATAGTTCAATACCAAGTTTAAAGTGTTAACACACTCACCAGCATGTAACGTCTGCACTGCTGTCACACCAGAGGGACCTGCAAGAATATGACACAGTTTGCCAGTGGCAACAACTGTGACCTTGCTACTGTGAGTGTGCTAAACTACAGTAGAACAACAGGCATAGGTGTACAGATACTATTCAAATTATCAGTATTGCACACAATAGGCAGCACAACTGCTAAACACAGTACACATCTCACACATCCATAATCTAACAATACAGGTAGCAGTAGTCTACATCTGGAGCATATTACCTGCATGCTCCATGTCACTATGCTGGGTGGCTCTGGCCTCCATGAAGACACATGTGTGATGTTGTTGTTGCTGTAGGCCAGGAGCCACCACACTTAGCAGCAGTTCCTCCACTCTGGTGAGGGGGGGATGTTTGGCCACCCCACCACCTGTGGCAAGCTGTTGTCTGTGGATATCAGATGCACGCCGTCGGACATGTCTAATTAAATCACTGCAGTGATGGTGTACCTGCTCATATGTCCAGTTATGCATGCCTATGTCATTTACCCAATGAACAAGTTCTTGCCACAGTGCAGTACGCTCCTGCTGGTGCTGGCTGGCCCTTGAAAACAGCAGGGTATAGTGATGAACCAGACTGTGGTGGATTTCCTGTTCCTCTGCAGCTGTGTAGCAGGGGTTCCTATGATGAGCCATAAGCCTGGAAGACAAGTAAACGATATGTGTGAGCAAGTCATGTGGCACACTTAACATTATACAGTACAGATATCAATTAACTGCCATATATAGCATCTGTTCGTCTGTCAGAGGACACACACATTCAATACCACATATCAGTGCTCAGCGCACAACTGGCTGACAGTGCCTGCCACACTCCATATGACACACCAGTATACACCAGTACTTGGCTCACTGTTTGGGATCCAATGCACAGCCTTACCAGGGGGGTACATATCAAGCTAATGCATGCAGAAATATGTCATCCATTGCAATGAATGTGAAGTACAGTTACAGTATAACCAGTAACCCACCCTAGTTGTTGATGCCATACCCCTACCTAACATATGTGCACAGTTGTTAATATAGCTGGCATACTGCTGTAACAGAGTACACATGTTGATAGGTACACACGCAAACCCTGCATCACACATGTGATTGCAGACATGGTACAGGCATCATTACACACACATCAGACATTTATACAACACACAAATGTATGCTAACACAGATGAGCATTTGCTATGTACCTTACAGTACTGTGTGCCCCTATTTACAGATACCTATGCCTGAGGAATGTAATCTGTGCAGACTGCAGGAAACACACAAGACAGTGTTACCAGGGAATGTGAACATACACCTTACTGTGCTGATTAGGCCTACAGCTT
Organism: Protopterus annectens; assembly: GCF_019279795.1. Taxonomy (NCBI): domain Eukaryota; kingdom Metazoa; phylum Chordata; order Ceratodontiformes; family Protopteridae; genus Protopterus; species Protopterus annectens. Next base: position 1,829,054,733 of record NC_056743.1, on the reverse strand, counting down.
CAGGTGGTACAACAGTTCAAATGTTGGCTGGATTCACCAGCAGTACCACTTAATGAGCATACATGTATTGCTTCAGCCTATGATGGGACACCACAGTCGTACACAAGGAACTACGTCACAACATATACCATCCTACTATGTCTGCATCCCAATAACTGACACATCTTTCTCTGGCCTCACACTTAGGACACAAACGACCATGACAGAAACAACCTCACACCTAGCTAGCACACCGTCACAGACCTTGCACACATTCACTGTTACACTCATTCCACCTCACATAGCAGGTATTACACTGTGTACATGTCTGTGTGCATTGTGTCATAAGTAGGTAATACTCTATTGTCCCTGGGGCATACAGTAGCCTAGCCATATGCTACCCTGGCCTGTGACACACATGTAATTAGATTTCACTTCCTCCTGTCAACCGGATACACAAAGATGATTCCCAGGGCGTGTTACCTATCCCCCAGACAATCATCAGGAGTATGTCTGACATCTGCTACTGAGGAGCCTTGTTTGTTCATGCTGGGTGGTTTACTCCAGAGTATGGCATATTTGCCAATAGGAGCCTATCCCTCCAGCATGTGCTGTTTAGTAAGGTTGTGGGGACTAGGGACCTAGGCCGTGTAGCCCGGTGGGATTGTGAGGTGCTGACATGGTGGTTGTCTGACTGCTATGGGTGTGGCATACCTCTGTATGTTTGGCAGAGGTAACCTCTGGGTGGCAGGTATACAACACACTGTAGCTGTGGTTATGTGAGTCAGTCTGCATAGGGTATGTGTTTCAGGGCAGTATTACCCTTTGTGAGGTATGTCTGTGGCCTTTCAACTTGCTGAGTTGTCATGTGAGGTACATACCACATGGGGCATTGTGATGAGAACATGGGAACACTGACCTATATTTCCATACCTGACACATCGTTTGTGATTACACATACCACGTAGACAGATTACAAGACTAGTGTGGCACTGTGAATATCAAAGGGAAAGCTACTGTCCACCTGTGTTCCATGTTCCCTTGTGACATCTTCAGTGTTAGTCAGGCAACCACCTATCTGGTAGTTAGTGGGTAAAGTGTTTTGGAATGGGGTATGGCACTGCAGTATCAACACTGGTGTTCAGTCCATGGCTTGGTCAGTAGGCACCTGTTGCAATACGTCTGACCCTGTGTCTCCCTCTCTCACTATATATATATATATATATATATATATATATATATATATATATATATATATGAATATTTATATACATATATATTTATATATCACTCTATATATACATATCTATATATATATCTATATACATATATGTATATGTATATATATATATATATATATATATATATATATACATATCAATATATATCCATAGATATCCATATATATATGTATATATATATATATCTGTGTGTATATCTATATATATATATATATATATATATCTATATCTGTATATATCTATATATCTGCATATCTATATATCTATATATATCTATATATGTATATATGTATATATGTATATATATATATATATATATATATATATATATATATATATATATATATATATATATATATGTATATGTATATATACATATATATATAAATATATATGTATATGTATATACACATACATATATATGATATGGACTGCTACCACATAAGGAGTGTTCACAGAATGTAGAGTACCCTTCAGACACATCATTCGAATGCCAGCAAATACATCTGTGTTACATACCTTACCTTTGTATTTCTCACCTTAATCTGTTGTACCTGTTGATGTTTTTTTTTTTTTATTTGTTTAGGTTGGTGTCTTCCACTGCCTCTGTTTGTTTTATTTTTTGTTTTGGTTGTTTGGTGTATCCAACCACCTCTGTTTTTTTTTGTTTGGGTTGGTCTCGCCAACTGTTTGTCTGTCTGTCTGTCTGTCTCTCTCGCTCACTCTCTCTCTCTCCAGTTGCTGCAATGATATTATTGCATGTGTGGACAGCAAGTACAGGCTGCTTTTGTAGGTATCTGCACATGTGCATGTGATGGCCTCTGCACCAATTGGTGCCCACCATTTAGTAATTGCATGCAGCCTGCTGTGTGGTAATTGCAGTTCTCACTGTGATTTCAGGACACTGCTATAAAATGATAGGTTAGGTAGGCATAGGCCTTTCAGTTTTGCAAGGTGGGGACCATGCTTGTTTGCTGTGGACACTGTTGTGTCAGTCAGAAGGTTGGTATATGTCTCATATCTGAAGCTGGGTTGTAGCCAGTGAAATGCATGTTGTACTGAAACCTGACTGTTGCTTCTTCAAGTACACTCTTCTCAGTGTGTAAGTTTACTCACACCTCCTAATGCTAACACTGGATACATGGGAGTATGTACTTTCTTTTGGAATTAGGGAATTAACTGGCATACAACAGTAGTTATTGCAATGTATTCATAAGGCTTTCCTATTTTCCCTTTACATTCAGTCCATGTAATGCATGTTATATTTCTTTATTGCAATGTATTCCTTTGGCTTTCCTATTTTCCCTTTACATTCAGTCCTTGTAATGCATGTCATATTTCTTTATTGCAATGTATTCCTATGGCTTTCCTATTTTCCCTTTACATGCACTCCTTGTAATGCATGTTATATTTCTTTCAGCACCAAGTTATTGTGTATCTGCTGAGGCTTAGTGGTACATCATGCACACTGGTGAGTCCGAGGTGTGGGGTTTGAGACTGACAAGGGTATTTTATTTTGCTGTTGAGCAATGCAAGGGCCTTGTCATACAGAGTGACAAAGGCACTTTTAAGCAGTTGTAAGCGAGTTGGCACGGGCTTGCGCGACGCTTAGCGATGCTAAGCAACGCTTAGTGATGCTAAGCGACGCTTAGCTTAGCTTATTGTATTTTAGCAATACTAAGCTAAGATTAGCTTAGCTTATTTTATGTTAGCAATAGTAAGCTAAGCTTGGCGGAGCTTATCATATCTTAGCAATGCTAAACTAGGTGCACACATGCGCACACTGGTGCAAACCCACTGACTAATGTTTACAAGTGCTCACTCCCGCTAAACCCCGTGCTCATGTCTTTGACAGAAAAGTAAATGGAAAGATAGGACTGTGGTGATAAAGGGTGCTCAAAGAGGGGAAGACAGTAGGGAAACTAGCTTGGGATGTACACGATGGGTGTGGAGAAGGTCCATAGCTGCCCATTTCTTTACCAGCAACAGCTGTGCATATGCAATACATTAGGTGGGATATTTGAAACCTTCCACCCCTGAGAGAGTGGTGAGGACATCTAAGTATGTTGTACTACCAATTATGAATCTCAGGCACATGCACTGTTTGTGAACAGCTATACTGTCATTAGTACGTTATTCACATCTGAACATTTTGTGGTTTGTGTTGGCATTAGCACAGTCTGCTTAGGACGACTGGACATATTTCTGTACTGTGTATGCCTACCTAACCCTTGGTTGTGCCTGACTACAAGGGTATATAGTACCTTTGGGTAGGGGTGCAGAACTGCAGTGTGCATTATTTATTATCGTGTGATGTTTATCTTGCTGAACATGCAGAGTTGCTGTGTACCTGTAAGTCTATGAAGGCTTGTAGTCTGTCTGAGTAGCTCCCACCTGTGGACATATCCAGATGGTAGACAGAGGTCAGCCTAGTATTCTTTGACTGTGCACCACAGCAGTCTTTTCAGCACCTGAACAATGGCATTGTCACAGGTGGTTGCTCGCAGTACATGGCTACATCTTTTGCTATTTCTGTGTTGTACTTCTACATAAGGGCATGCTTGTGGGATTCATTCTACAGCTATTTGCAGAATGTGTAACAGCAGACAAGCTGATATGCCTGTGTGTTTCTGACTCTTCCAGGCCTCAGATACTCTCACGTATATATATGAACAGCCTCAGGGAAAGGTACATATAACTGGGATACACCTGTGATATAGTTCTGACATTTATCAGTTCAGACTTCGGGTGATTCAGACCATTTCTATTACTACACCTTTTCTGACGTGCAATCGGTGTCTACTTTCACTTATTGACATTTGTCATTAAGTGAGATTCAACACCTTTCTGCCTACTGTGAGTACATTTCACAGGGAGTCAGAGGGGCACAGCTAACTTTTGTTTACTAATCAGGGTAATCACTGTAGAGCAGTCACTGTTGGGAGGTCTGGCCTGTGACCCATGCTAATATGCCAGTGTATATCCTGCTCTGATACTATGTGGAGTTTGTAAGCTGCTACTGTAACCTTATTCCCTACTAGCATGGCTGATTCTCTTTTCACAGTCATGTCATGCAATTCAACAACACCTGCTGGTTAAGGCCCACAGAACAAGATTTGTGTTATGCCATTCCTATTTTCCCTTTACATTCACTCATGGTAATGCATGATAAATTGCTTTCAGCACTAAGTTATTGTATATCTGCTGTGGTTTAGTGGTACTTCATGCAGACTGGTGAGTCCAGGGTCCCGGGTTCGAGACTGACAAGGATATTTTTATTTTGCTGCTGAGCAATACAAGGGCCTTGTCATACAGAGTGACTGAGGCACATTTAAGCAGTTGTAAGCAGGTTGGCGTGGGTTTGCATGATGCTTAGCAATGCTTAGCTAAGCGCACACAAGCTCACACTCGCGCACCCCTGCTAACTACTGCTTAAAAGTGCTTACTCCTGCTAAACCCCGCGCTAATTTCTTTTAAAGAAAATAAAATGGGGCGATAAGAAAGTGGTGATAAAATGGGGCACAGCGAGGGACAGACAGTAGGAAAACAAGCTTGGGATGTGCAGGAAGGGTGTAGGGAAGGCCCATAGCTGCCCATTTCTTTATCAGCAACAGCTGTGCATATCTTGAAAATTTGGAGTGAGTTTTGAGACCTTCCACCCCTGAGAGAGGGGTGAGGACAACATAGTTTGTTGAACTGCCAATTAGAATTATCGGTGTACATGTCCTATTGACATGTTTGCAAAATGGGAAGTTATGTATGGGGCATAATTTTTTTTTTGGGTACAGATTGCCCTTTTTTTTTTTTTTTCCAGGTGAGAGTGGTAAGTGAGGTAGAGGAAATAGGTATATCTGGGGAGGTAGGTTGGGGAGGTAAACAGGCAAGACACACAAGACGCATACAGGGGCAGAATTTGACACATGGGGTGGGAGAACACAATTGATGGGGAAGGTTGTTTGGAAATCGCAAGTCCATGATCCCACAGATGGTAACAGTGGAACTGAGATCCCCACCCATGGGCAGTCACCACTGCACCTTCACAGCCCCGGGGATGGCTTTGCTGGGGGCTGAGTAGGACGGGCAGGCTCACCCATGAGACACGCCACTCTCGCCTCAAGCTGGCGTAGGGGATCAGTGACTGAACGCTGGATCTTCCTACTCACCACAGTTTGGACCCTTCGAAGGGTGACGGGTGGCCCTTCTCTGCCCATGCTTGCATGGGGGGGGACGAGCCCCATCCCCTGCATCGCTTCCACCCGAAGGTGGCACAGGACCAATGGAGGAGAGGCGTCCAGGCTGGGCACCAGAGCCACTGGTGCCAGGTGCACTCGCCAACTTAGGAGGGACAGGTGGGTCCGCTGAGACCAGCCCTTCCATATGTTCTGTGATTCGGTGTGTTTCAATACAACATAAACAACAGCATTCCAGATTAGTTGTAACAGCATGCAGTAATATTCCCATTAACCCAACACACCACAGTTCCCGCAGTTGAACAGCAAACATAACACATGCATATATTGAACAACAGTGGTTATTCCAACCGCATGCAGGGATGATTGGTAGCAACAGGCCACCATGAACATGGTGTTTGAACAGGGCACATGCATCAACATGAGTGCAAATATTTATGGAACAATAGGACATATATCCCGACAAATATTTAAGATTACACATACCCATTGAGGTGTGGAATTGCATGGTTTATGCACAAACAGTAGGGTGTAGAAAAAACCTCCATTAACATCTTATAAACACTTTTACTCTACACTACATTCCTAGTGACTGCAGGTGTATATTCCCCACATGTATTATTACACTTGCCACGATGCATTAGGTTGTGTAATGGGTTTGGCTAGTTCAATCTATACTTGACCTATATCTCACATATTAACTGTCCAGGATGCAGATGTTACTGCTACATATTTCATGGTTGCATTTATATTTCTTTATCTACATATCTGGATGTTTTCACATGACATTTTCACTTCTAATTGTACAGAATCCTGCATTTATTGAAGCACACTTACATTTCTGGGGAACATATTCGCATGCTACTCATGTGCCAGATTTACTTATGCATGCCAGCCAGTAACTGACTGTTGAGGTCTGTATATTTACTTCACAGCTACTAGCACTTCCATCACCTACTTTAGATGGGACTGCAGAACTCTGGGTTGCCAGCACTTTCTAACAAATTACTATTTGTATAATGCAAGGGTACAACAACATTTCATACTAAGTGAAACAGACACACTCTGGGTTTTAGACCTTTATTAATGACATTACACACTTTTCCACAGGCTCACTCCTTTATTTGTTTTAACGGTATATATGGCAGACATGTTCACGACATATTATACCTTTATTAATAGGTTAGCACACTCTTTTTCAGGCTCACTCACATATTATTTTATATGACAGTGCCTGCAGAGATATTATTCCAGACATTTGTTACCTTTCTTAATGGGTTACTACACTCTTTCTCTGCCTCTCTAATGTTTTTATCTGACAGTACATGCAGAGGACTTATTCAGTCCATTTTATGGCTGTATTATTGGACTACAACACTTTCTTTCATGCTCTCTCCCATATTTTATATAACAATACATGCAGAATAATCACTAACCTACCTGACTGCACAGCCTTAGCAGCCCATCTTCATAGGCTTGCTGATTCGTAACATGGTCACCTGCAGCTGTAAAGTAAAGGAAGGGATATTGAGACATTCCAATCCATTATACATACTCCATTTTAAATCCTTGCATACTGCATTCCATGGCTACATACTCAGTTGTGGGGCATCCCGCATCCCACGGGCCTCCTGTATCCACTGGTTCAGGTGGTCATCCTTTCATCTCTTCAGGTCTGCATGATGGTGACAGACCTGCTCATCAGTCCAGGGAATGCCTGTGACACTGGTGAGATCACGAGCTAACTGGTTCCAAGCCTCTGCCTTGTACTCCATCCCTTGGAACTGGCCCTGCAGGAGTCTTGCCTCGTGATGGTGGACAAGGAGCCAAACCATGTATTTGGACTCCTCGGTGCCCCATCTCTGCCCTCGGAAGTGCACTCCCTCTCCAACACCAGACATTCTGACCACAGATGTGAGCTACAATCAGTTATGGCATGTATTCCCACCTGTGGGGCTTAAATATGCCGCATTTCCTGCACTTTTTTGTGATTGGCCATTTTGTAAAATTCTCGGCTGACTGCAGACCTACTTAGTAATGGTTAAACTACCATTCCTAAGTTTATGTATGTTAATAGTGGCTGTTTCTCCTATGTTGTCATGGCTTAGTGGTTCTGTACTTTGATTATGATGCAAAGGGTCCTGGGTTCAAACCTTGCCATTCTTTTATTTTAATACTGTCTAGACAGGCTAGGGGGTGTGGCTGCATTTAAGCAACTTAGCTCTACGTTGCTCCCCTGTGCCCTACGGTACCGTGGTTGGTATGGCGCACACGTCCCCGCAAACACATTGTGCTGGGTAAAGTGCTTTTAAACTTTGGGCAACTCTATTGCACTGAGTAAAGCATTTTTAAATGTTGGGCAACTCTATTGCACTGGGTAAAGTGTTATTATAATATGGGCAACTCTGTTTAGCTGGGTGAAGCACTATTAAATTATGGGCAACTCTGTTTAGCTGGGTGAAGCGCTATTAAACTATGGCCAATTCTGTTTAGCTGGATAAAGCGCTATTATACTATGGGCACCTCTGTTTAGATGGGTATAGCGCTATTAAACTATGGGCACCTTTGTTTAGCTGTGTAAAACATTGCTTAACGGCAGGCTATTATATATCTGGGTCTTTTAAAAATATATATTTTTGTTCGCTGACACATTGGCCATGTCACTGCTTTTATTAAAATTTTAATCATATTTGTCTGGTATTATTTCAAATACTGATTTAAAACATAAATAAGAAGGGGAGTGGTGGGAATCGAACCATGAATGCCTTCTCTTTGTGCATACGCTCTACCATTATGCTATTGCTATTTGGATTAATTTGCATAAGTAGTTCTTATATGCTCTTCAATGTCACAATTGCTAACTGTGGTTAAGCAATGGGCACACCCGCGCAAACAAGCACAAATACGGGCAGCTATATCGTGGATTTAAAAAAAAAAAATTACATTTTTTCCGTTTTATAACTCTGATGGGGGATTACAGTGTCAGGGAGTGTGGTGTTGGGTGCAAGTGCATTTGAGCGGATTTGCTCTTGTCTGTTGACATTATGCTTTTTAAAACCTTGCAGGTGCGTGGACTTTTAGACTGCTCGGCAGTCAGACATGCCCCCTGCTTGCCTACTCAGTCCATGTAAGAGTTACGGATGAGTCAGCATGCCCTCATGAATATTCATGGCATGCTGATGTCATACCGTTCAACTGCAGCTTCCGAGTAAGACATATTAAGTCTTACACGGAGGTTTCATGAATCCGGCCCTATGTCTTTGTAAATATTAATATGATGCACAGGCTTGTTTTACAAATGTAAAGGAAAGTGTGCTATGTGTTGAGCTTCAAAAATGAAACCACAGTGCACCCTGCTTGAAGAAAGCTGATAAGTAAAGCATTATACAACTGTGGATGATCTCAAGCTCAGAGATAGGATGTCTAGGCTAGGAAATTCTTTCTATTGCCCTAAGACATAGATAATTACAAGGTTTCACATGTAAAGTGTTAAAATGTTAAAATTGTGAGTTCTGTGAGCCTGGGAAACTTCAGCAAAAGTGTCAAGAATTATGTAATCTGAAATGACTCAGCAGTAATATGAATTATCAATTTAAGGGATATCTCAGAAAGTAAGAATAGCATTTTGTATTATGTCTGAATCTGAACACATCAGCTCACCAGCACTTTGCCTTTGCTCTGTAAGTAGAATTTAGAACAGTAATTTCTCTTAGAGATAGATAGAAATATAGACAGATTAGTCTAGCTGTTTTCTATATTTATATGAGACTATCCTACAATGTTATTTTAAAGTATTTCCTGTGAGTTCTGAACTCTCTAGTGTCACTGTGTTGAATGAATAAGTATTGTCTTGTGGTTTTATTATTTATTATTACATATTTTAAACCTTTCCAACTGTGGCTGTTTTGTGTAGAGATAATTTAAGCTCTGAGAGTACTTGCATGTAGTTGGTGACACTGTATAGGCCACTCCAATAGCATTAGCCCTGGGTTACACTTACTATTTGGATAACATAAAATTACACAGTAGAATTGGTCACCCTTTGGGAAGGGCCTAATTAGTAGCTGGTAAGAGTAGTTGGTGGCAGTGGATTACTACCTTATAGCCTGGACAGTAAGGAGCATAGTTAGTGAACCTGTGCCAGGCTTCCCCAGGAGTGTCTCTCTGTATGTAAATCAAATCTCAAAGTGTGTGTATGTGTGTCAGCTACTTGGGCAGGGACACAAAACACTAGTTGGACAGAGAGGGTACTGGATGTTTTGGCTTGACTATTCGGCTGAGATGTGAACACTATAGCTGTGCCAATGAGGAGTGTTATTGGGGATCTGGAGAAAAAGGGAGAAACCAGCCCCCAGACTGACTGTGATCTCTGTCTGCTCTTAAGAGAAATTGTACTTGACTGTGTGTGTACTTGTTATCCTCCCAATGTGGACGCCCCTCACTGGTGCTAGTGGTGAAGATTGAAGCTCCTTGATTACTGGGCTAGTGCACGGATGTCACGCTTATCATGGGTGATAGTTTCAAATACTTTTGCAAGGTCTAAGTTGGCAGCATGAAATGTATGACCCTTATTCATGGTCTCTGGACCTTTCTGAAGAACTTAGCCAGGCTGAGCAGGCATGATTTCATGATCTGCTTTTCTACAGCTGAAATTATGTGTTTCCAGAGATATAAAATTATCTAAATTAGTATTGTTGCCTCACAGCAAGAGGTCTTGTGGTTTGATTCTTGGCTGGAGCGCCTTCTGTGCAGGGTTTGCCTGTCCTCCCTGTGGTTGAATGAGCTTTAAAGACATTTGGTAGGTGCATGTGTGTGCCTTCTGTGAAGATTGGGTGCCAGGCTGGCAACTCAACACTGTAAAAACTCCACTGCCAATCAATCTGCAGACCTGTGATCTACCTTGGTGACCCCTAACTGGAGAAGCTGAAAGATAATTTTATTTATATTGTTGGTTATTAGTTCTTACCCTTGCAATAACAGTAGTGAGACTAATAGATCGGAATTCCCAGGGTTAACTACAGGATAATACTGATGCAACAATAGCAGAACTGTTCTCTACAGTCTAAGGATGTAATCAGCAGAAGGACTCAAGATGAAGATTTAATTAAGGCATTTTGTTACTTGTGACTTAACGCTTCTCAGCAGATGTTCAGGGATACTGTTAGGACAAATGTAACTGATATTTTTTTGTTTTAGACAGTGCCAAAATAAATTAGTCCAAAGTGATTTCAGGAAGAGAGGTATGAAGAGAAATGGGAGAATGGATGAAAGAGTGAGGCAAAGTTGGAAAAGAATTTGACTGCAAAAATATTAGCAATGTGTTTGGATTAGACAATGAGATACAATTACAGATAAGTTTGGTTCAGAATTTCTGATTATTTTAAGTTTAATTATAATATAGCTGAAGAAGGCCTTATGGTAGTGTTTTGATTTAGTTGTGACTCTATGTTCACGACCAGCCTTGGACTTCCTAATGAGAAGTTTGGGGAGCTTACCTGCCAGTTTTAAATCCATTTTCTAATGACAAAGTAGACATATGTTATTGAAGGACAGGATCTTTTTTTTCATATTGAGTTTGTAGAAGTGGTAGTTCCATCGCATGGGTTTAGTTTTAAACTTGTCATTACATGCACATTAGATGGGTGCAGATGCCCTAATACATCTGTCCAAGAGGGAGCACAATTTGAAGGAGTAGTCAGAAACTTTAAGTACAAGGTTCACTGGGGAACTATACTATTTGTGATCATTAATAAGATCAGTAAATAATAATTGGTTTTGGAGGACCCGATTTGATGAGGTGATGCATTTGCAGAAATGTTTTGGAGGACACGTTCTAGAAGATAACAGCAGTTTTGGGCATGGAGACAATTTGGTCAAGTATATTTTTATTTATTTTATTTTATTTTACATTTGTTAACCGGGCTAGTCTAGCTGGATATATGTCCATTTTCAGTTCAGAGGGGGGGGAGAAAATCTCCACATAGAGATCAATTACAATGAGACATATAATGAAAGTACAGTAAGGATATACCTTTAGTAATAATAATAAATAAATAAAAAATGCTAAAAAAAATATAAAAGGTCATTAGAAACATCACAAAACAAATAAACAAAAAGAAAAGAAGAATTTTTTTTGATAAACTGTTGGAAAGAATGAATTACATGTGGGACATGTGAAGAGATTAATGAAGAAATACAAGGAGGAGAAGAGTGAGATGCAAAGTCTAGGAGGGAGGAGGAGGAGGGGAAAGAGAGGACAGGGTAGTAAAAGTGTGGTGGGGACACAGCATAAAGAGGAGCAGCAGGGTGAAAAGAAGAATGTATATTTCTGGTTCGTAAAAACAGAGAAAAGTTATGGTAGAGAAGGGGAATGAAGAAGCTTAGTCAGGAGTCCTACAGGAGCATTGTCATTTACAAAGCCAAGTAATCTCTCTGCACACATGTTGTTAGTAGTATACAGTTGCAGTTTTTTCTGTGTAGCTGAAGTCACCTACACAAAAGGTATTTAGGTCAATAGCTAACTTTACTAACTGGATGAGATAGTCTGCATGCTTTGAACTAGTCATAGATAAAGTTCCGTTATTGGCTTTAATATGATAACTAATTTTATTGAGTTTAACCTTGAATTCATTTAAATCTAGGCTGGTATCATGTGAAATTTGGAGAGAGAGAGAGAGAGAGAGAGAGAGAGAATGAGGTTAAGAATAGATACATATATTACCCCCCCCCAGCTGCAAGTGGATGTGAATGGAAGATAGTCATTGTACCTTACAACAGAGGGGGTGCAATTACTATACTGGAACCAAGTCTTTATATGTGCACAAATGCTTTTATTTTAAAAGGTAAAGAATGTCTCAAGTTCCATAATAATAATGTTTGGGATTTTGACACTCAGCAGTTCTTCCTTTTATTTCATCCTGACTGTAATTTACTGTGCTTGGATGTATATCAGCTAAGTTGTACTTATAAAAAAGCACTATGGGGTAGCAAAAGTTTTAGCTAGTTTGCAAAAATCAAATGATTGAAGCTGCATGCCATTCCTGGCAGAACATAGGGTGTGTTGATTATGTTATTCTATGCAGACATACACACGTGCCCCCCACCCAAAATAATTAATTTGCTAGCTGATTACTGAATCAAATTATTGTATTCCTGAATTTAGGCATCCTTTTTGGTGAATGTTGTATGTTGCTGAATGTCAGCATCTTGCCTTCTTTGATGACACAAGTAGAGAATTCAACAGCAATGTCTCAGTGCATTGTCCTGTGGTGGAATGCTGAAGATTGTTCATCCTCACATGGACAACTACAAGCTCATTGCACTTGTGTGGTGTAACATCATATGGTCCCAACTGACATACTTAATACTAGCGTCACAAACCATTATCTCAGTATTATATTAACAACTGAACAGGAAAGAAAAAACTGACTTTTGTCTGGGGATTGAACCCAGGGCCCTCTTCATTCAATGCAATTTTTACTGATTATGGCCTATTAACCTACTGTTCTGTTGACAACAGAGCAACAAAGGAAATCACTGACCTTGTGTGGGGATTAGTTGTTAATGCAATGCTATGCTAATGGTTTAATTTGTATTGGATGCTTGTGTGCTCAAATGCAACATCAAGGTAAATTTGTAGTTGAAAGGAAAAATAACTTCTCTAGGGCGTAACCAGATACTTAACTGTCCAATGTCTCCTTATTAGTCCAGTGACAATAATAACGGCATGGAATGCTGGAGGCCTGGGTTCAGTCTCTAGATCCACAGACAAGTACATATGCAGCCAATTACTCTCAAACAAAATCTCTCAGGGGATCTCTTAAAATCCTCTTAGTGGTAGGGGCTAAATGGCAGGGGTATTGTCATCATCCCCCATGGTGATAGGGAGTTGGTGGGCCACTTCCATCTCTTCCACACATGCCTGCTACAATGCAAGGGATAGGTATGCAAAGGATTAAGATAAAGGCCTGTTTCATCATTTCACAAGAAATTCCTCCTCAATAATCTTACCTTCTTGGGATGTAAAGTACCTTTAATGATCCCTGCCCTCCATCAGAGATTTTATATGCTCCAGGCATGTCCCCCCACCCCCAAAGATAGGTAAGCAGGGTCTGTCTTGTTATCCATCTATATCCCTGACAACCTACTGCAGTTATTTGGCTTATAATGAAATCTAGGCTGACTAGGTCACATTCAAGAGTATTATCTATTTACTCTATAGACCATATGAGTAAAATAAAATGCACAAGTGATTTATTTATAACACAAAAGGCTGAATTGTGATCAGATTTAAGCAGAAGGGAAATGCCATAGTTCATTATTTAGGAAAAGTGTTTATACAAATGTCATGGTAGAGGCTGAAGAAACCAAGATATAAGTTTAGGTTATAACAGGTACAACATTTTAATTGCATCTAAATCAAATGTTACATTTTTAAGGAATCCATGTTGGGGAGTTTGATAGTCTTCTATGACATTCAATTACAGTTCACTTGAGCATTATGGAAGAAAGTTAGGCATAAACACAGAACAGACACCAGTGTATGAATAAATTGTTAGGAGGTACCACACCACTTACAACTAGTATTATTTTTGCATTTTTATCATGAGGAGTTGAAATTATTACAGATCTATGCAGTTAATATATTCTCCTGTTCAGTACTGTACTTATGCTAGAACCTGTCCTGGGGACTCTACTCTACAAAAAAATATCACTTTGGAATTTTTAAAGAGGGGAAAGTAGCAGATAGATCATTTTATAAGTTTCATTTCAAAAACAAGGGTGCTGCCCCTGTAACCACACTATACTACCCATATTAATAAAAAAAGAAAAATATACCTTTGGGGGGTTAAGGGGGTGGCAGCTACTTTTAAAAATGGAATAGGTATGTAATAATCTTCTTTTTTTTTAGTAGTGTAGCCTTGTTTTTTTTCGGTTCTTCTGCTGGAGGATTCTGTTAGACGAAAAACACAGCAGTAGAGCATAGTTAGGGCTCCATGCTGCTAAGCTTTTTCGAATCCTTTGTTTTTTCAGTGTAGCACAATATTTTTTCGCAGAATAAACCTGACTGTTAAGCAGTAAGGCAGATTAAGCTGTGACTTCTAACCACTTTGCTTTTTAAAGAGAGATGCAATGATGTGCAACTCTGGGTTACAGAAGACTGAAGCAGCAGATGTTGTTTATAATGTTTTGAATTTTATAAGTGCTTTGAGAAAGAATATACTTCTACAGGTGCTTGAGTCCCAAACACTTGAAGACTACTGTTTTGAAGCCAGGAAATTGCTGCAGATTCTAAAGAGTATCACAAGGCATTCTATAGTAATATCAAGAATCTATATGGCAATACTCAGATCGACTCTGAATTACAGCACAATGGCAGTACATATACAGAACCAACTGATATTGCCAAAATATTGGTTGACAGGTTCAGTGTGAACTTTACCCCCTTTACACCCCCTAAAGGGCCTATCACAATACCTGAGGAATGCCAAGTCCCTATTATCATGGCTACACAGGTAAAAACTGCACTGTCCAAAGCCAAGAATACAGCTTCCATGGGACCTGATAATATCCTTGGCTGTGTTCTACATGAATTACAAAGTGAACTGGCACCACACCTGAGTAACTTGTTCAATCACAGCCTCATTTCAGGCTTTGTTCTTACAGAATGGTGTACTGCTACGGTCATCCCACTCCACAAAGGGGGAGCAACTACAGACCCTGGGAACTGCCGCCCCATTAGCCTGACAAGTCTGATATGTAAAGCTATGGAGCGCATCATTAACGATCTTATAAATAAGGACATATGGAATCTCCAAACTCTGGACCCCACCCAGTATGAGTTTGTGAAAGGTAGATCATGCCTGCTCAACCTGATAGACTTCTTTGAGTCTGTCACCAGAGCTGTGGATGAGGGCAAGGTAGTTCACACAGCCTACCTAGATCTTGCCAAGGCCTTCAACACCATCCCTCACTCATGAATCATAGATATATTCACTAAACTAGGCATAAAACAATATGTAATAAGATGGGTTGCCATCTGGCTCACTGATAGAACCCACACTGTGAAAGAAGTGGACTCCAAATCTGACTACCGACCAGTTACAAGCGGCGTCCCACAGGGATCGGTCCTAGGTCCTCTCCTGTTTGGCATTTACTTGTCTGGCTGATCAAGTTCACAGATGATTGCAAACTGGGAGCCACTGCTGATTCTTCAACTGATGTAGACATTCTACAAAAAGGCCTCACTGACATCAATCAAGTGCCAGAACCATGGCCATAAGCTCAATGCCAAAAAGTGCATTGTCACTCTCTTTGGGAAAAATTCTGTGCCCATGAACTACCACATAGAGGATAGTCCACTAAACACTGAAGGTGTGATAATAGACCTGGGGACACAGGTTGACAGCAACCTCTCATTTGTTAACCACATTGCCACTGTAGTCGGAAAGTCCTTTTCTGTGGCACATCTCATTACAAAAGGTTTTTCATCCAGAAAGAAAGAGGTCATAATCCCTCTCTACTCGTCCCTCATTAGATTATTATAGAATACAATGCTCCATTTGGTATGTACCTCACTAGACACCTACAACAACTGGAAAGGCTACAAAAATACTTCACTTAGAGGATCTCAGGCCTTAGACACATGCCCTATATGGACAGATTCAAAGAAACTCCAGCTTACTCTGTCTCTTATCACCTACTTAGAGGAGATCTCTGCTTGACCTACAAAGCCATGTCTGACCCAGAGCTGCTAGATATGCTACACCTAAAGAAATCCCAGTCCCTCCGTTCCACACGCTCCAGGGACCTTAACCTCATTACCACAATAAGTAGAACATGCTGGAGGGACAGGTTCCTAACCCAGAGACTTCCCATACTCTGGAACAAGCTTCCCATTCATGTCAAGCAGAGCACTTCACTGGCCATCTTTAAGAGAAATCTTGATGAGTGGATGGGCAATAGGAAGTTCACCCCGGGGATCACTTCAGTGGCCTTGCTTGACAGGGGCACTGGGAACTAACTGTGGGCGGCATGATGCCAGGGAATCTTCTAGGGTTAGGCTTATATAGGCTCTAGGGCCATTAGCCTAGTACACACCTATGAACCTATGAAACTATGAGGAACTTGAGCATCCTGCAGCTTATGTAGACTGCTGCATGTTCTCAAACTGAAATATGAGTTTGAACAAACAGTTACTGTTCCTTACCTGAACACAGTTTTCATGTTTGAATGAGGGAGATATTAAGGTTAAAGAACAGGAACAAAGTTTTAGGCTTAAGGAGAGGAAATGTTTTAGGTTTTGGGAGTGGGATGGGAGTTTTACGGTTAAGGAACAATTGGGGATTTTGGTTTTAGGAGGGGATCGGAATTTTAGGTTTAGGGACTGATTGAAGATTTTAAGGTTAGGGAGGGGGAGTGGAATTTTAGGGTATGGGAGTGAGGACTTGAGATGGGAACTGCTTGATAGTTTTAGGACTAGAATTAGGGTTCTGGTAGGGCTATAATGTCTTATAGAGTAGAGTGCTTGGATGGCTACATAAAAATGGGAGAGGGGGCTAGTGGGAATTCAAGCAGTTAGCTTTTTCAAGCAAGTGGCAGCAAGCAAGGCACTGCACACTACTAGCACATGAGCAGCTATAATGCACACAGAGAATACATTGATTGCAGGACAGGCTGATCATGAGGTGTAAAGTAGCAGGCCATTGATTAATAGGCTTTTAAATTCCTACCCACCTTGTCCACTATCATGGCGATGTGGGCTCTGAAGGACTGATTGTGATCTAGGGTAAACCTCAGACAAGTAGATGGCCATTGAGTAATAGGCTTTTAATTTCCTACCCACCTTGTCCACTATCATGGTGATGTGAGCTTTGAAGGACAGATTGTGATCTAGGGTAAACCTGTGACACTTACATTATTTTACCTCAGACATTTGATGTTTATTGGAGTTACTAAGATCAGAGACTGACATTCCACATACTTTTAGTAAGTACCAAATAACATACCTGCTGTTCTGTAATGTCAAATGTAAGGTGATGAGTAGTAAGTCAGTTTCATAACTGCGAGAAATATTTTGGCTGTTATTTATTTATTTTGTTTTTAATATAGGTGGTGGATGGACCTGCTTTAAGGAGGATAATGTCATCAACTTGAAGAATGATCACTGAGAGTTGTGCATTATTTGTGATGTCACTTAAAAGTACAAAGAATACAGTTGGTCAAAGAACCGACCCCAGTGGCATTCTTGAAGTGAAGATGGATCCTCTCCAGATGCATTATCACCTACTCTGAATGGATAGTTCTTGTGGAACAAATAACTGCTGAAACAGGATAAAATATTACAGCTGAAACCAAGAGCTACTAGTCTCCTAGATCATATACTATGAGTGCACTCACAAAAGCAAATGTCAGGCAATAGTATGAGCACACTCACAAAAGCAAATGTCAGGCAATAGTATGAGCATGCTAACAAAAGCAAATGTGAGGCAGTAGTATGTGCATGCTCACAAAAGCAAATGTGAGCCAATAGTATGAGTGAGCTCAAAAAGCAAATGTCAGGCAATAGTATGAGCACTCTCACAAAAGCAAATGTGAGGCACTAGTATGAGCATGCTCACAAAAGCAAATGTGAGCCAATAGTATGAGTGAGCTCACAAAAGCAAATGTCAGGCAATAGTATGAGCGAGCTCACAAAAGCAAATGTCAGGCAATACACAAAAGCAAATGTGAGCCAATAGTATGAGCGAGCTCACAAAAGCAAATGTCAGGCAATAGTATGAGCACGCTCACAAAAGCAAATGTGAGCCAATAGTATGAGCGCGCTCACAAAAGCAAATGTGAGCCAATAGTATGAGCGAGCTCACAAAAGCAAATGTCAGGCAACACAAAAGCAAATGTGAGGCAGTAGTATGAGCACGCTCATAAAAGCAAATGTGAGCTAATAGTATGAGCATGCTCACAAAAGCAAATGTGAGGCAAATACAGACTTATCATGTGAGCCAGCCTTTCTCCAAGACAAGCAACATCTTATCAATCACTGTGCAAACCTCACCAAGTATGATTTGACCACTTCTAAAACCGCCATCAGTAAAAACCCATATTTATTGATATGCTCCAACAGTGGACTTAATTGAGTTTTCAAATGCATTTCTGAATGGACAAAGAAGTGATATTGATCTAAAGTCCAGAACTGAAGAGGGACATAACATATTTGGAATGATAATGATTGTGGCTATTTAAACTGAGGGAGGAAGATGCTGGAGGTCAAGAAGAGGTTATACATTTGTGCAAGTGAGCTAGTAAAAAAAAAAAACAGCCCAATTACCATACACAGTAAGTGGAAAAAATAAAATTGCTGTATAATCGAATAAAAATAAAGAAAACAGAAAAGGTAAAAACAGACTGTAGTAAATACAGCTTTGGTGAGAGAACTTTGTTTGATTGTCACCTGAGTCCTAAAGGGAGGTTGGTCTAGGGTTTGGAATAAGCATCATCAATGGTCCTTTTGAATTTTGTTAGAGTTTTTTTTAAGTTTTAGCTTCTGGTATTTAGGCCCTGCATTTGTACGTCATGCAGCATAGAATATTACCGTGCAGCTGTGCACCAAAGCTGAACAGTTAAATTTAACA
The DNA here is from genome assembly GCF_019279795.1 of Protopterus annectens. Lineage (NCBI taxonomy): Eukaryota > Metazoa > Chordata > Ceratodontiformes > Protopteridae > Protopterus > Protopterus annectens. The sequence continues at coordinate 1,829,035,692 of NC_056743.1, read as the reverse complement.
AATTTTCCCTTAAAATCCAGGCAGAAATATCCAGTCGTTGAGCTCCTCCATGATCGTTTTTGAAAAGTCACCCTTAATGACAACAATCTTCAACCTACCATTATGGACAGTTGGGCTACCCTTGTTTCTCCTGCTAATCTTATTGACCTGTGTTTCTTGAGGCAGTGTAGCAATTTCTTCATGTATACAGACAACCCTCTACTAATAACACCATCTAGTATAGATTGCAAGAGATGTATTTACACCAAGAATCTAGAATCCATGCTCTCTCTCACTCAAAACAGTAACACAGAGAAGGTTGTCAACTCACCCACCACTACATATTCACATAGTACAACTACTCATACACATACCACTACTCATACACATCAAACATACAAATCCATATACGCGGAGGTTCTCTCACAAAACTTACTGAGACACCAGAGACCTCCAAAACACAAGTCTGCTAGAGCTAACACAGTCTCCACTGCATCCATGACACATAGCAATTCCAGTGTCTCACCCACCAAGCCCGTAAGCCATGACACTCAAAAATCAAGTTTTCTTGTCATTGGAGACTCACTAATAAGACACACGGATGTCCCACTCACCAGGTTGGCAAGGAGAAAGTCGCAGTTAGCTGCCTGTCTGGTGCCAGAATTTGCTATATCATGCATGCACTCAGCTCTCTCAGCAACAAGTACCGTTATGACTCTGTCATAGTTCATGTTGGTGTGAATGACCTGAGACATAACTGACTGGACTATATGAAGAGAGACATGGTTGGGCTACCTGAGTATGTGTCCCAGGCAGGTATGTCCCTAGGCTTAAGCAGCATACTACCATCACCTAGAATGATGTCACAGTATGAACAAAAATGATTGAATTCAATAATTGGCTTAGTTTTTGGTGTCATTCCAAGGGGATCCAGTTCTTGTCTGCCTAGAAAGCCATGGTCGACAAACCTCGCTGCTTTGCCAGTGATAGTTTACACCTGGGACCTCTAGGCTTTCAGCTGCTGGCAAAGGCTCATGCCTCCCCCATAGTACCTTTTTTAAGCAAGGTCTTGAAAACAACATTAATGATGTGAAATTAACCAATTATAACAAAATGAGGGTCATGTTGCTAAATGCTAAGAGCTTAAACCAAAAACTGCATTCCCTGGAAGTACACTATCACTAGAAGATGTAGATGTCTGTACAGTAACAGAAACCTGGTTTAAGGCCTCATTGAATACCCCAGCCCTGCAAGGCTGCAATGCCTTCCACACTTTTAAACCACAAAATGAACATGTGAAAACCAAAGGAGGCAGTGTTTTAATCTATATTAGAGATAAATTTACCTATGTCTAGTTAGACTGGATAACTCCATGGAGTTACTCCAGGTCCAGGTTACAGTGGGTATGACCCCCATTGAAGTCCTAGCCAGTTATAGATTCCCATCCATAGTTCATGACACCCACAAAGCCTACTTAACCAAACTAAAGTCAATCCAAATTTTACCAAACACACTGGTTATGGGAGATTTCGGTTATCCTACCATCAACTCGGAAACCTTCTCCAGCCCAAACTTGCTAGCACAAAGGTTCCTTGACTTTGTGAATTAAAATTCCCTGGAACAAATTGTCCATACCCTAACAAAAGGAACAAACATTCTAGATCTGGTCTTCACCAACATGTCAAACTGGTGCGCTGCTGCAACTGTTGGACCCTCATTAGTTAAAACTGACCACAAACCAGTCACCTTTGGACTGACACTAACTCCAGAACTCAGAAAGGGTGAAATCAGACTAAAAAACTTCACAAAGACAAACTATACCCTCCTAGGTGAAGGCATAAATGAATTCCAAGCCTCACCCCAAACTGAAAGTGGCAACTACACCGAAGTTTACACTAAAGCCCTGTACAATCACTTGCATAAGTGTATAAACTTGGCTGTACCAGATAGAAGCAAAGCCAGAGCCCCAAGTAAAATAAAGCTGACATGAGCATCCAGCATCAACAAACAATAAATGCAAAAAGTTTCTGTCCAAGAAAGCAGAAAAGGACCCAACAATGGAAAAGCACCCTCCTCAACCTTAGCAGGCAAATAAGACAACTTGTCAAATCCTCCAAGAACTCCTTTGAGAGAAACCTAGCAAGTACTGCCAAATATGACCATAGGGTGTTTTACAGCTATGCATGTAACTTAAAGGGTAGGACTCAAGCATGTGTAGAACTGGTGGTCAACGGTATCACACACACTGACCCCACAGAGATAGCAAACCTCCTAGCAGATAGTTTTGGCAAAATTTTCACTCCCTTATCCCCTCCTAACTTACAATAAACCCAATAAACCCTCCTCCTCCAACCACCCCCCACCTTACATATCTGAAGAGCAGATCCTCAATGCCATGTCCAAGGCAAGAAACATGGCCTCTGTGGGACCAGATGAGATCTCAGCCTGTCTTCCAAACAGGCTAAATCATGAACTAGCATCACCACTAAGTACCCTTTTCAATGATAGCCTAACCATAGGCTTTGTTCCTGCAGAATGGAGAACAGCTACATTTATTCCTTTCCACAAAAGTGGCCTAACAACAGATCCAGGAAATTACAAACCCATAAGCCTGACTAGCCACATCTGTAAGGCTTTGGAACGTATCAGTATGGACCTCAGAAATAAAGACATAGGTGTCCTCCAAACCCTGGATCCTACCCAATTTGACTTCATAAAGGGCAGATACTGCCTCTTAAATCTCATGGATTTGTTTGAAAGTGTGACCAAGCCCAGTGATGAGGGCAAATCTGTGCACAGGGCATGCCTCAACTTGGCAAAGGCTTTCAATGCAATCCCACAGTCAGGCATTACTGATAAACGTAGCAAACTGAATGTAAACCTCTTCATTGTAAGATGGATTGCCAACTGTGTCACAAACCGGACACACACTATCAAATTGGGTGATTCCACATCAACCAGCAGACATGTTACCAGAGGGGTGCCACAGGGGTCAGTGCTGGACACCCTACTGTTTGTTATATACTTCTCAGAAGTTCAAGTCAAAACTAAAGGGCTGTGGCTGACCAAGTTTGCACATGAATGCAAACTAGGTACAATCATTGAATCCCCAAATGATGTCAGTATACTCCAGGAGGGTCTCACACAGACCAACGACTGGTGAATTAGTCACAGTCTTAAACTGAATCCAGAGAAATGCATCATCATTCCCTTCAGCACAAACAATGTCCTTTCACACTGTCAAACCAATAACAATACCTCAAGTACCCATGATGTGGGAAGGGACCTGGGATCACATGTTGATGGCGACCTTAACTTCGACCACCACATGTCTACCATAGTAAGGAAAGCTTTCCACATAGCTCATTTGATTAGTAAATGCATCGCCTCAAGAGCAAAAGACTTTATAACCCACTTACTCGGCACTTATCCAGGCCTCAGTTGATTATGATGCCTTATTCAGTATGTACCGTACTAAGCACCTACAGAAATTAGAGAGACCTCAGAGGTTTATAACAAAGAAGATCAAGGGCCTGTAGCATGTGCCCTACATGGACTGACTAAAGTCCCTGTCACTGTACTCTGTATCATATAGACTTCTTAGGGGAGACTAATGCCTGGCCTACAGAGAGACACAGAAAAGAGGAATAGTGCTTCTTTTCTAGCTGAGTGGGTATTATAAACAGGTGACCCCCTTTCTTAAGTATCTTTGGGGTCTTTCCAACTGTCTGATACATCTCATGTTTTTTCAGTGCAAACAGAAGGAAGACAATAACATTTTTAGATTTGGATGTAATTCCCATGGCAATCATTTATGCTATGTAGAAGGATTTCCTACAACCATTGCTGCATGGTGATCAATGAAGAGGGAATTATTAACGTTCCAAGGTGTCTAATTACATATTCATTTTGAAGTGGGTTATTGTAAATGTTATATTCTGCAAGAATTGTTTGTCTACCAAAAACAACAGTGCCGCATTTTGTAGCATGTAGTTTAAGCCCATTTTCAATATACCAGGAATGTATAAGTATACATTCCTGATAGAGGGCTTCTGTGTCATTGGAGGACTTGACAGTTACTCCCAGGTTACAGCCAAGTGCAAATATGTTTAGCAACAGGTTTTGTTTTTTAGTCTGTAGGGCAGTGATGTAAATACCCAACAAAAGTGACTTTAGTATTGAGCCCTAAAGAACTCCACTGGTCACCTTCATGTTCTCTGATGCTGCCCCAGACATATGCATCATGTGAGTTCTGTCTTTCAGCCAATTAGCTATCCATCTTAACACATAGGGATCTATTTGTAATACCTTTAGTTTGTTAATTATGGCAGCATGTGAAATGGTGCCAAATACATCAGTTAAATCAATGTAGGGGTTGTGAGCATTGTGTAATCACTTTCAACAGCTTGTATTACCTTTTCAAGAAGTTTATCAGATTCATTACACATGATCTACCTTTTGCAAAAAACAAATTGTTGCAGATACAGCCTGATGACATTTTTATGGCTGTGTTAATTGAACCTGTTATAATGTGTTTCGTGGCCTAACAAATGAAACGTCTCAAGCTGATTGGTCAATAATTTCTTGGTCAGTTGTAGGGTCACCTTTATGGAATGGCATCAACAGTGCTGTAGAGCATAATTCTGGGATCAGAGCTGTGACCAGGCTTAGGTTAAATAACTTGAGAGATCCTGTCAGAACATACATACTACTAGTTAACAAACAGTCTGGCATGGCATCAGGTCTAGTGAAGGAAGTGGTCTTGTTTGTATACAGTACTTTCAGTACATGTCCTTGTGTGATGGGGGGGTGAGACATATAGGTTTTTTGGATAGTCATCTCAGGACTGAAATTTGCACTAAATTTATTTGTTAGTATATTGATAATGCCCAGCAGGCCTGAGTATGTTTTGCCATTTAGTTATGTGTTCTGCACGCTGAGTGTTGTTTCTTTAGGCTGCCCACCATGGATTCTCTTATATCCTTGTACAGCATTAGGTATCCCCTTCTTGTGCAGTGGTGCCCTGCTTGCCAACTAGAGATCCCCTTTTCTCCCCAGCTCATCTGCAGAGTTACACTTCTGGTCTGCCATCCAGAATCTCACGTCCTCATGCAAAGTGCTAAGGGCTTGTTCCCTCACCAAAGGATCTGCCAGCCTTTCAAAAGTGGTGACCTGACACCCACTCACCCACCTATGAAACTAAGTGCATAGCTCAACAATAGAATCACATACACTTTCATCTGCCCAACGTCTGTGCTCATCAGATTTATTTCTGTAAGCTTCAGGTGTTAACTTAAAACATTCCAATAAACATTGTTTAACCTTATCATTATTTAAACAATCTGTATCAGACAAATTAGAAAGAGCATTTACAGCTTTACCATGGAGTAAGGGGGGGGGTCAGGAACTATACCCAGAGCCCTTGGTCAACATCATATTGTTTGCATACTTTTTCAAAGATATGAATAAAACTATCAAAATGATCACCTTCTGTATAATGTGGAAAAATGTACTGACCTTTATTGTTTCTAGGGATCAGTTATTCCCTTCACCATTACCTCCATGTTCCTGTCAAAGTATGTTCCTTTCATGTTGACTCTGCTTCTCATTTTCTTCATCCTCCAAATGCCACGGTCTCTCTGCCAATTCTAATTCCATACATTTTGTTTCCAGGCCAAGTCTCTTTAATTCCAGATGGGGTTTTTAAGTCCTTTGTGGAAAAGATAAACTGGCCTGTTTCTGAGGGATGCACATCCCTATCACCAGGCTGATTGTCGTACTGGTTGATGGTCTGTGCTGCAGCTATGACTAAGGCTGAAATAATTTGTTCTTTATTCAGGTTGTCATGCACCAGTTCTTTGTATTCACACACCTTAGCCAACTGGTTCACTGTCACCTTCCGATATTCCTCTGCTGACATCTTTGTCTACTTTCCCTGAATAAACTAAACCTAAAAATATTAAAAAACTGTCGTGAAAAATGAAGCTATATGATTTCCTTATAGCTGCTGACAGTACACACACATTTAGTGGCAACTGCTTACAAGCTAGATAAAATCAATTAATTTCGACACCACTGTTCACCAATATGTGACATCCCTCCCCTGGGCCAGTGATGAAGGAGCCTCAGTCCTCACCACTGACACTAGTGGAGAGTGTTCCCTGTGAGAAAAATAGACACACACAGTATTTTTAGAAGCAGCCCCCTCCACCAAGTACAATTTCCCTTAAGAACACATAGAGAATACAAACTCTAGTCCTGGTGCTGGGTTTCCTTTCCAGGTCGCAAATAAGTCTCCCTACTGACCACTATAGAGCTGAGTCCTTAGCCAGATGTTCCAAGCCAAGTCCTCCACTACCCTGTCCGAGAAATCAGTGCTCTCAGTGTCACTGTTAAAAGTAGCTATCACATGCATTCACTTTGAGATTTGATTTTCACACACACACACACACACATACACACACACACACACACACACACACACACACACACACACACACACACACACACACACACACACACACACACACACACACACACACTCATGCACCTGGGAAAGTCTGGCACAGCTTCCCCACTCTGGCACCAAGATTCAGAATATAAGGTAGATTTTCTGCCAGCAGAACACTTGAAGCCAGCAACTTTAAGGCTTTTACCAGGGTACCAAATACACTTATTAAAATGAATACTTACACAGATGGTAGTGTTTAACCAAGAAGCAAGACTTTCAGAAACTTGGAGCCACAGTTCCACTAAATAAATGCAAGTAATCTCATGGTCAAATATTTTCTAAAAGACCAGCCAAAATGAAAGGTTTAGATATATTTAATAATAAAAAAAATAAAAATACGGAATATCTATTTACAGTAAACACTGCAGTTTCATTGACTGGAAATATTAAAAAAAACAGATGGAAAGACTGATCCAGCTAAAGAAAAAAACATTTAGCTAATCTCACTATTTTTTTAACTGACTGAAGAGTTACTGTTCCTTAGTTACTTATTAAAGCAAGGCAAGATGAAAGTGGATGAGTGTCTTGTCAACTCCAAAAATAGAATGCACACCTAACATCTCTCACTAATATTTAAATAAAATTTCAGTACTGGCTACAGGATGACATCACATCTGGTCAAGTGACTCTGTGGTTCCCACACTACCCTCTCACTAGAAACTGAGCCAGGATCTGGCACTTATGTGTCACAATACACACAGAACTTTAGCTAAGGTTTCTTACAGCATCTGAAAACTTTAAAACAATCCGAACACTTACACACTTCTTGCAAAAACTAACAAGCCATTCTCTGGCACCCCAGAGTAGCAATTAGTTCACCACTAAGGACAATAGAGCAGGATCCCAGCACAGGCTTTTCACAGACATTGTGTCTCTGTCTGCTTTCAGACCTGTGAGATAAAATCTTTATGTCCTAAAACAAGTCATTGAATTTCAGGCTAATTTTCGTAAGGTTAGCTGGGCTGAGCTTAACCTCTTCCCTTCCAGTATCCTCTATTAAAATATATACATTTCATTATTTACAACAATACAGTCTGACATGCGTGTATATTTTTTTTCTGTCTTGCGGGATCCACTGTTGATACATTTGTAACATAAGAAACTTTGCAGATACATTTTGAACGCAAGCATTTGTACAAATCAGATGATATTCCAGTGACATATAATTGTTTACAAAGCTCCAGCTAGCTATGCTGCCATATGTTATACATGCACTGCCTGCTGGTATTACCTCATATCATCACAGATGAGTTGTTAAAGTCTCCCATAATAATGAAGTTCTTACTTATCAGGCATTCATCCATGACATTTAGAAACCTTTCATGGATTTCTGGGGTCAAGGAAGGTGTCCTGTAACAGAGAATAAACTATTTGATTTTATTTATTGTGATTTGGAGTTCCATTTGTGGGTCTCTTGGAGTCAGCCTAGAGGTAATATGGTCTCTAACAAGTATCAACATGCCACCACAGTTGCCATTGAGTCTGACAGTATTATTAGCTCTAAATTTAGGCATGAAGGGAGTGCTTTCTGGGCAACTAAAACATGTCTAAGTGATTACATATACATGGATGTCTTCCAAATGCAGAAGTGCAACATGGCCAGACAGTTTGTTATTAAGACTTCTGACAGAGAACAGAACCACCTTAATTTGATCCTGTTTTGATACTGATGTGTTTGTTCTGTCAGAATGTTGATTTACTGAACCTTGCCTAAGAAAAGGCATCATGAGGGCAACAGGAGCTTTAGCCAGTATGTGGAAGTCTTTGACAAAGGAATGTAGACCATCCCTTAAAAAGCAAGTGCAGTGGGACGATCAAGCATGTTATTACACATACTGTATCCCCTAGAAAGACACCTATTACTTAACTAGTTGTTGAAGCTAGTTATCTTTTCTTTTTATCTAGGCACCATTCATGAAGGAGAGAGGATGCCACTCAGTATCAGGGTTTTGTCTGCATTGCAACAAGCATAGAAAGCTCAGGTGTGTCTCACTGCACTTCCTTCAAGATTTTCACCTCGAGTCATTCATCCCCTCATACAACTATCATGTCATAGTTTCATTTTTTCTGCTGCAAGGGTCCTAAGATTTTTAATGAAATCTGAGATCCTGTTACCTGAAAAGCATCTCATTGTCATCCTGTCTTTGTTCAGTCTAGTGAGTGGGGAATCTCCCTGTCTCATTATGGAGTTGCCAATCCAATCAATAAAACATTTTGTTTGTGGACTGGTCTGGTGTGCTGGAATTGAGGCCCCTTTTCTCACATAGACTCTTTGTTAAAGATAACATATTTTGTGATGCAGCTTTTTTTTTATATTTAGTAAGTGTTCATTATCTATAAGCATAAGGCAGTTGCGACTCTGCTTTAGTACACCATGCAAGTTCTGCCTTGTAAAAGGTGCCTCTACTATCATATAGTTTTTTTTTTCTGCTTACATGTCAACAGTGGATTAATACTTTTGTAGATTACCAAAAGAAAGCAATATTTTATAACAGTTACTATGTACTGCTTAATTTAATATGACAGTGACTCCTAGTCAATGCTTTCTAAAGCCACTTCAGTTTGATATTTCAAAATTAGTTTTAATTGCACCAGCAATGGACAGGAATACTAGTTTTCCCATCATGGATTCTTACCAGATCACTCAGTATAACTAAAAAGGAAAAAAAAATGTAGATCTAACATTTTGGCAATAAATAATGACATGATCATCCATCAACACAACATAGCAAATTTGCTTGCAAAAGAATTTTGTTCAAACTTCACACTAAGCAAATACTATATACTATAAAATCATAGAGACAAGAGAAAACATCCCTTATGTAATTACAGATAGGATAATTTTGGTACTTGTAAAAAACCTGAATATCATAACACCAGACAAATATACAATGGCGTACTATACAGACACAAGGAAAACCAAAACTAAACCTGTGTCAGTCATGTTAAACACATGACATGTTAACATGTCTTTTACCTATGGTTACAGACTGTAGTAGAACCAGTTTACAAGGAAAAGAAAGTCCCATTAGATCCAAATAACTTTATACCCACTAGCATAACCTCTATTATATGCAAAATCATGAGGAAAGTATTAAGGGAGCTTATCCAAAATGGCCCAGGAGATCTACTTCTGCTCCAAGAATAACATGGGTTGCTAAGAGAATATATTGCCTTTTGAAACTTGTGGTATTCTTTGAAGAGGTAATAATAGCATTTCATGAATAGCTGTAGTATCTCTTGATTATCTTGAAATTTTCAAGGCATTTAACAAAAGTATTAGTGAAAAACTGACAAATTTCTCACATCAGTGCATTCATAATTCAAAGAAGGCACAAAAGGTCATAGTGGGGAGTCTTATCTGCCTATACCATTGGGGTTAGAAGTGTTGACCCCAAAGACTCGGTAGTAAACACCAGGGGACACTTCCTTTTAGAAAATCTTGAATATTAACATGGGAGATGGGTTTGGCTAACCAAATGTTATGAAGGCTGTAAAGAGGGTGACATAATTACTTAAGTAAACATAATGTTCTCCAACAGGGTAAACAAACTATACATATCTGGTGCAGTATTAATGATCTCATGTTTAATGTCTATAAATATAATGAGATTGGGCAAAAAAGGACATCAATTATAATTACAAAGTAAATGGACATATTTTAAAACTCATTCTGAGTCAAAAAGGTATACCCTGTACCCCATAAAACTATCAAGGGTATGTCTTATCACTCAAGACATATTATTACACTTCTTAGTACCTCTATGATCCAACTGATTATTAAATATATTTTTAACCTCAGAATAATCCAGAGTAGATGGTTAGAAAAAGTAAAATTTTTTTTTTAGTAGAAAAATCAAGGGGTTCGAAAACTTGAAGTATTCAGAAAGGATTTCCCAGCTGTTGTTATATTTTGTATTTTACAGGGCACTTGGAGATAAATTCTGTTTAGTTAGTAAAGCCAGTATATTGTTTTGATTGTACTTGAAAACCAATTTTTGAAACAGACCACTAGGGGAGCTAATACCAGATCAAGAAATTCAAAAAGAAACATAAATATCAATAAAAGAAAAACAAATCATGACAAATGCACTGTATGACACCTTCTTCCATGATCATGGAATAAGCCTCTCATTACAATGAGAAGTCATTAACTTCCTTTAAAAGGAATCATGATGAATTTATCAAGTAACACAAGTTTATAGTAATCAAGCATCTTGAAGTTTGATTGCTAGCTTGGCAATCAAACTTCTGAATCTCTGAACCTTTAAAATGCAAAACAAAAAGGACGTGCGGAGTATGTAGGCTCTTGATTGTTGGTCTGTGGTATGGACTGACATTTACACATGTCTGAATCAAAGTGCCATTACTGTGGCAGATGACATGGGGAGCTGCTATTACTAAATGCATATATCGTGCTGAGTCCCTGCAGCAATAAATGATGCAAAACTGTGTTAACCTATTTTTGTGACAAACAGTTTTAGGGGAAGAAGTTGATGTTGCTTATTTAACTTGTCTTTTAGTGAGTGAAAGAAAGTGGAGTTGCTGGTAGCAATTTCTTTTTCTTATTAAACATTTTGCAATGGTGAAGTCTGAGTGTGTAAAAAAAAAAAAAACAGAGATTTCACTAATGTTTTTAGCATTTTAGAATTTGCCTGTTATTTGGGAAATTTGATCATTTAATTTTAGCTTTGTAACTCATGATATTTTTTAAAAAATATAATGCATGGTAATATGGGAGGTTTCACTCTCACACTCTCTTAAGTATATACTATTAACTGCACAATATATATAAACTGAGTTATAAGCAATTTGGTAAAATATATCTGCAGACTTTTCACTGCAAAAGATGAAGACAGGCAGTCAGTAATTAGCTTTCAGTGAGTTGCAATTTAACAGTTGTAATTAATACAACAGAATAACTCCTTGGGATGTGACCATCAAAATGCATTGTGTGGTGTCGTGAGAAGCTAAGTAGTATTATGTTTGAAATTCGAACATCAGATTAAAAAAAAAAATAATAAAAATTTAAAAAGATTTCTTTTACATCTTTGCAGGAGAACAACCACCACAAATACCATCACACCACCTGCTACTTAAATATGCCAACTCCAAGATCGCACTACAGTTGAGGAAAATGATAAATTTCCCCTTCCGCGTTGCACAGCGATCTCCATTTAGAACATTCAAAATTTAAAAACTTCAATCATCTGGTCCTCAGCCATATTTTTTTTAATTTTATTTTATTTAAATTTGTTGACCGGGAGTGTCCGACTGGACGTGGGTCCATTTTCAGCGGAGGCCCGGGGAAAAAGCTCAGTAAAAAAAAAAACACAGTAGTTACACATTGATTGGATTGATTTTAATAATTTAACATAGAAATTACTTACATATATCATATATGATATATATATATCATGTTCAAAGTTTTGAAACTTCGATCAACTGAAGGGGACCCATACACACACACACACACACACACACACACACACACACACATATATATATATATATATATATATATATATATATATATATATATATATATATGCTATAAAATTTGCTGATCACAGCTACAATTTGTCAAGCTTCTCATTGTTTGCTGTCCAGTAAGTTTCTGCTACTTAGGATTTTATTAACTATTTTTTTTTCAGTGGCTAGGTTTAATTCAGCTATCACTTGCTTATGTATTATACTCAGCTTCAAACCAGTATTCCACTCAAATGGCTGAAGGTTCAAAAAGGTTGAGTCAAGTGACTTTGCATTTTCAGTAATTTCCAGTTGCCTCATTTAACTTCTAGCGATATTTAAATAAAAAAAAAACAGTCATTAAAAATAGTGTATTTCATGGATTGCTATAATTACGCCCCAATATCAGCAAAATGACATCCTGGTTTAGTGCTACTTTAGCATAAGACACAATCTTAACAATGCATAGAACCCCTAGCAGTTGTTAAAATCATGTGTGGCAGTAAAAACTGACAGTGCCTGCCAGTAAACAGCACCAAAAGACATTAAATGTATTTGATAACAGACTGCTTCCCTTAGATAGAGAATACTTAAAAACATAAACACTTCCTCACTGCTTCACCAGCTTTCTAAGCCAGCACAACACCTTTTTTTTTTACTTTTCTGTAACTAGTAGTACATGGAGCAGATAAATCTTACACTACAACGAATTATGATTGGATTGCCGATCAGAACTTCATATTATGTGCTGTTGTTTCATTTTTTGGTATCCATGTCTCAGACACATAATAAGCATGTTACAGTCAGAGACCCAGTCATAATCCTACCATTGCCATCAGATCAGGTCAAATGGGCGGGTAAATGAGATATTGGATAATTCGTTACATGCACAAAATAAATGATGGAAAGGAACCATGAACTGTTTACACACCTGGCATCTTTCAGCTATCAGCATTCAAAGAAAGGTACATTTAATGTAACATAGGTGTGGAAGAAAAGCATTATTAGCAGTGTCACAAGTCTGACAGGTTCTAGAGCTGTCGTGTAGATGACAATGCAGCTATATGGTGGCAATTCTTACCTTTAATGTATGGATTCAGTCTTAATGGAGTAAAAGACTACATGTTGGCCAAGACGTACCAGGCATGTTTCATGATTTAACACTGTATTTAAGGTGTGGATCTAAAGGAAACAAAGAAAAACAAGTGTTGCCAAGCTGACAGGATTAACCAAGAATGGGTTAATGACCCTTCAGACATAGTGGTGAGGCTTCTGGATGTTGCTTCAGCTGCTCCCAGAGTGCGCTTTCTTTGACCCAAAACTGATGAGCTGATACTATATACCTATCTTTGGAATTCAGTACTGGAACATTCCTATAGGGAGCTAAAGTCTCAGAGCAAACTTGTCATGGGGCTAGAAGACATGAATGCATTTGTTATATGTAGTTTTTGTCATCTGTATGACTTAAGCCTGCATTATTACATAGCATCTAAGGCATTTATACTCTTGTGTTTTCACCCATCTCAGTGCAGCAGGAGATTGGGGGCACATTAGTGCATGCAGGAAGTATAAACAAGGTTCATTGCTAACAAAGATCATACAGAGACTGAGGGACTGCCTGTATGAATCTTATTTTCTTGACCCTTTGCAAAAGGAATCTCTGAGAGCTTACAAACATCTGCTTAATTGTAACCACAAAATAAAAAGGAAACTGACCCAAACAGGCAGAGAAACTTCACTTTAATGACACAAGCAGAAAACAGCAAGGCCCATAAACTAAGTGCTTTCACCATTAAAATATGGCTTCCTCAGAGTTACATGGGATACAAACAACTTGGTTTAAATAGAGTGATGTAAGCAAAACCAACCAATCATTTCATGTGATGTCACGTTGAATTCATTAAAAAAAAACACACAATTAATAAAGGTGAATAAGGTAAGACTATACACAGATTAAGGGATAGAATAGCAGGACATGTGAGGGCAATCAAATCTAAAAATCAGCACAATGCTCTATACATGCACAGTATAACCTGCACTGACTAACAAGTTTATCATTTTTTGATAGACAAGGTGCTACCATGTGAAAGGGGAGGGGATGACAAATTAAAAGTAGAAATTATGGAGATAAAATGGCAAATTAGGCTTGATGCCACATCCCCCCAGGCTTGAATGACAACATTGCAGTTTTACCCATTTTAAAAGAAAGGGCAAGGGTTATTTAAAGTAATTCATTAACTACATTTTAATCCTTGACATTTCAATAACACATCTATTACACATATATAATATATATTATTTTTAATCATATGGTTATATAAGCTGTAAAACTGCTATTTTGTGTTTTCTGAAGAAAACTGAAGGTTTTATTTAACTTTATAAATTGTGTTTTTTTTAATGAATTCAACGTGACATCACATGAAATGATTGGTTAGTTTTGCTTACGTCACTCTATTTAAACCAAGTTGTTTGTATCCCATGTAACTCTGAGGAAGCCATATATTCGGCTTTATACCTCTGTGCCCAAGAAATCATCTCTTTCTTGGTATAGCCACCAATACAGTTAGAGTTGTACGGCAGCCATACAGTTGTTCTTGGAGAAGGGGAAGATAGATTTTTGCAAGTTGCTGGCATGTATTCCAACCCCATTAAGAACATGGTGGTCTTCAAATGATTTTTCACACTTCAGTTAATTATTATGTATGGATGTAATAAAAAGCATGCACCACTTTTTACACATATATATTAACTCTGAGCATGTAATATAGTCCTGTGTCTTTAAGAACTACCTAATCCGATAATCCATTGAGTCTGGTGAACCAACTGTACAGCTGTTGATCTGAGTTGAACTGTTAGCTACCTTTTTACTATGCTGTAATCTTGAGCATTGTTAAACTTGCTGTTCTCCTTCATTTGTTGGTGTCTGCTGCCATTTTTTGCATGACAGAACAGGATGACCGGGTAACCATCGTTGTGTATTAAAACATTAGGCGACCTGGCTTTGGTACATCCCTTAAACTAGTCTGCATGCCTTACATCTTTTTCTATCACGAGGATTCATTTTGATGACAAAAAAACGTGCTTAAGAATTCATGATACATTTTGAGAAATTTAGCTGAGGTGGTCTGCAAAGAATTTTTTTTTTCATGTGTTGATGTTAAGGGTTTGTTTCTTATCATACCTTATGGGGATAGCATGGAGTATTTCATCAAAGCATTAACAGAATGTACAAACTTGTCACAGAACTCAATAGATGTTTTGTCAACAATAATGGAGATGGTTTTGAAGAATAATTATGTGTTCTTTGAAGGAGAACACTTTAAACAAATAAAGGGGATGGCAATGGGGGCCTCAGCAGCATCTGTTTATGCTAATATTATGATTTGCTTGTGGGAAAACAAGTTTGTTTATGAGTCTATATATAACACTTTGATTTTTAAATATTATTTGGATGATAGTCTTATTCTATGGGATGATGAGGTGGAAAAAATATCATATTTATAGAATCCATCAACACTACAACCATTTTTCTGTCATTTACCCACACTGTTGGTTTTGATAGTGTTGACTATCTAGATATACATTTGTATAAAAATAAGTTAGTTGCACAATTTGATTTATCTGTTTATATAAAGCTTATCTAGTCCAACAGCTTATTACATTTTGATAGTAATCACCCCTTTTGGCAGAAGCGTAATTTAGTGAAAGGTCAAAAGATCAGAACATAGACTGGTTCCTGAAGAAGCATGTTTTATCAAAGAACTTGAAAATTTTAAAAGGGATGTTTAAACAAAGGAAATATCCAGAGTCTCTGCCAGAAGAACAGGGAGCATTAGTGTTAGGAGATACGGAGACCCACTATGCCCCAATATTATTGAATCCTAACTCCCTAAATAAGGGAAGGAGAGGTGAATTTAATCCTGGAATGACTTGTGTTATGACTTTTGACCAAAATGCATTCACTATATGGATGATTTTAGAGAAAAACTGAAGGGGGTGTTTGAGGCATTTAATCTGATGGACAAAGTTAGCCCAGCACTGAAGACAGTTTACAAAATGGGTAGAAATATGAAAAATGTATTTGAGAAGAATGTGAAAGGGCTGTTTAAAATGGGAAGAATAGCCAAGTGTGGTGCCTGCAAACAGTGCAGGTATATTTATGAAACCACCAATACAGTGTTAGGTAACTATAATAAAGTGATTTCTGTCCAGGGAAAGTCTGATTGTAATAATAAAGGTGTTATTTACATAGCAACCTGTATGTCATGTCCAGCTTTTTACATAGGAAAAATGGAGAACTAATTGAAGAAAAAAACTTATCAGCACCTCTATGCCATTAAAAAGAAATGTAGGACCAATGCTATAAGTAAGCATGACATTAACTGTATTAATTTTAAGAAATTTGTGTTTTGTATTTTAGAGAAAGTAGCAATAAATAGTAGAGGTGGGAACTGGTTGGCATTTTTGGAATCTAGAGAGGTGTATTGGCAAGTATTGCTTAAAACCACCCCAGAAATTAGTGAAAAGAGTTTTGATTAGTAGTTTGTTAACTTTAAAAGCAGATAAAGTATATGATTTGTTTGGGGAATCATGTTAATAACAAATATTACAACATCTATTTTTACTCTTCACAAATATTTATTTTTTCTTTTGTGATAAACTATTTTAACATGTATTACTTTGATATAGTCATGCAAGATTATTTTTACATTAACTTAAATTTTTAAGAATTGGTTGCTTCTAACATATTCAATAGTTTGTTTTAGGTTCAAAGATTGTTATTTATGAATTGAATTTATACCTCATTTAAAGTTGCATGCATAGATATATATTTTTTCTTCTTTTTGTGGAGTGATTTTTATATCAAACAAGATTTAATAATTGTGTGCACTGATTTGTCAGTATCCCTGTTTAAACAAGGACTGGTTAAGGTTTGTTATCTGATGAAGTTCCAGACAATAAATAAAGGGAAATAAATAAATAAAGGGCACGAAATAAAGGACCAACAGTGCTTATCAATATTACGCTGAGAAATTGAAAGTGTTTCTATTTCTTAGCTGCAATGGTCCTTTGTTTTTGCTTTGTCTTATACTATTCCACGTAGTTTTATAGTGCTTATTATCTAACTTTAATAATAAAAAAAAAAACAAGCAGTGCTAAGGTGTAATTTCTTAATGTATGACCTTCCTTTAAATAAGTGATTGAAATTTCAACTGTGTAGCAGAAATATGGTTTTGCTTGAGCTTAATGTTTGACAATAACTTGAGAAGCATAGGTAATATTAAGCTACTGGTTTACATATTATTATAAGTTTAGCCAATAGCCAGAGGTTAGAATCCAGCTCTGTACTTTGCGTCTGTAAGGTAAAGATCTTAACCATTATGCTAATCCTACCATACTTGGCATGCAACTGTACAATCATTGCATACAATAACTGATTGACTGGGAATATGAACTTGAGAATGTGAGGGATTTTTGATTTTATTTGTGCATAATAATCAGATACAACACATGGAGAATCCAATTATGTACAAGGAAGGAGATGTGGATTAAGATATGTTGGATAGACAAAAAATGTTTTCTTTGTGGGATGAGGAGACATTTTAAAATTGATTGTCCAAACCTGATGTCTGAAGAATATGAGCAGATAGGTCACAATAAAGATAGAAGTGAGGAAAAATGTAGATTGTGTGGAAAAGTATATCACTTTTGGAAGATTGCCCACAAAATAATCAATAAGAGGAATTCCATCTTATGCACTCTAAAAAATACATGTATTTGTCCTCTAACTCCAGAAAAAGGAGTTTTCTCAAAAGATAATTATCAGCATGGAGCAGGAAGAGAGGTCTTTTGGGGTATACAAGTCTGACCTTGACAGAATATCCATAAGAAGATACTTCTTGACTCTTGATTGGGAAGAACCTCCCTGAAAAAATATTCTGTGCTCAAACAAATATACAGTTTTGTAATTACCAGCAACAGTTGGATTGATCCTGTGTGTAGATGGGACTTTGACAATTAGGTCTAACAGTTTAAAATCTCAAATTTGTTTATTACAGGATATAAGGTGTGACTCTTTACCTGTACAAGAGTGGATAGAAATTTGCTTGTGAGGGGAAGGGATTTTGGTTAGTTGGGCAGACACATGTCCTGGAGTAGTTAAATTTATTTTACATTCATAAGTAATGGTGTTACATTTTAATGTTATTGATCAGGGTGTTGAATATCAAGGATAAAAGTGGAGAATTATAAATAAATTTGCTTATATAACATCATTGGCAAGGAATGTTTTCTAGCAGACGTTGCACATTTGATTACACACAAACTTTTTTTATAAAATGTGAGGGAATTTTACCTCTTGTTTGTTCCGTGTAAAAAGAGGAAAAGTAAGTTATTGGAAGACAATGATATTCAGTTATATAAATCCAAAGATGTCAGAGAAAGCATTCATTTATGTTTAAAGGGTGCTCAAGGCATGCCAGATACTCGGGGACCTTTTAAAAGAAGGAAGAATTTTATTTTCTCTAGTATGTCCTTATTTAAGTGATAAGGTTGACTTATCCTGAATTATTTTTCAGATTATGCTTTATTACTTTTCCCTTAAACTAATGGAATATGTTCTCAAGAAGATCTTTTAATATTCAGAAGATGAGAAGACTTTTTAAAATATAATATTCAGGTAGGTTATGGCACAGTTATTATAATTTAATATTTGCATATGATTTATTGATAGAATGGTAGATATACTTAAAAGAGAAACTAGTTAGTCAGCATTACTGGAATTCACAGAAAAACAAAAGATTTACAACCGTATATATATCTTTATTTCAGGAATGTAATAAAGATATTTTGTTGGGGCACTGCATACCTCTCAACTTCTTAGAACAAGAAATCTGGACAGAACAATAAAGAAAAGTGGGACAAAAGTCTAAAAATAGGGACAATGTTTAAATATTGCTCTTACAAACTTAGAAAATTGATAGAATAATAAGTGTTGCATTAACATTAATTTTCTGAAGGCTATGAAGTCTGAAACTCAAATGTTTGTCATTATTTTCTAATTTATTTATTTATTTTATTTTTTTTATTTTACATTTGTTGACTGGGCTAGACTAGCTGGATATATTTCCATTTTCAGTAGAGGCCTGGGGAGAAAAGCTCCACACAATATACAGAAAAAAAAAAACATACAACACATGAAAGTCAATACAACAAAAACAGCAGCATCAATGTAAAGACAATAAAGAAAGTTAGCAGGCAGAAAAAAATTTACAAATAGGAACTAACATCATTACCTATAAACAAACTAAATAAAGGGTAACAAAATCGGGGAAAGGTGAGTTTGGAAGTAAAAAGAAGATATGTTTGAAAAGAAGGGAAGGAAAGAAATAAAATAATTATATAGTAGGG
Source organism: Protopterus annectens (assembly GCF_019279795.1). Lineage (NCBI taxonomy): Eukaryota > Metazoa > Chordata > Ceratodontiformes > Protopteridae > Protopterus > Protopterus annectens. The sequence continues at coordinate 1,829,016,323 of NC_056743.1, read as the reverse complement.
AGGAGAAATGGGAGCAAAGTAAGAAGAAGAGAGTAAAGTATAAAGAAAAGACAAGAAAGGATTAAACAAACTTTCAGCAAAGAGGAAAAGAGATAAGTTAGAAATTGAGATAGTTATTCATGGAAGAGGGAGAGATGTGGGGGAAGGAAAGAGATAGAGAAGGGGTAGAATTATTTAGTCAGGATTAGTGCAGGAACAGAGCCAGTGACTTTTCAAGTATTCTTTTATTCTTTGTTTGAAGAGAGGCAGTGATGAGATTAGTGTTATGTCACTGGGTAGTAGATTCCAGTTCCTTCCTACTGTACTAGAAAAAAGAGAGTCACCAGCTGAGTTATTGGACTTTGTTAATCTAGCCATAAGTTTTCTAGAAGAACGAAGGGAGTTAAGATTATTGTATGGGATTAAAAGTTCTGAGAGTATAGGGGTGTTGGAAGGCTGGTGCAGTATTTTGTGGGCAATGTTCAGTTGGGGATGAGCAGAAGGTTTTGGAATTCCAGCCAGCCTAGTTGTTTCAGGTTAATACAGTGGTGGGTTCTGAAGGGGTTGCCAGTGGCGAAGTGAGCGATGTTATTATAGCATGTAGCCAGTTTGTTAAGGTTGGCTTTCTTAAGGTTGGTAAATATAGGTGAAGCATAGAGAAGTGTTAGATGGGAGTGGGCAATCTTGGCTCTAGCAGATTCAGTTAGGATGGGTTTAATTCGATATAAGGATCCTATTTTTCTGTTGACCGATTTAATGGTGTTATGTGTTGATCAAAAGAGAGATTATTGTCGATGGTTATTCCTAACAGTTTTGTTGTAAGATCGGGTGTGATAACCATGGCATTATTAGAGGAAATGGTGAAGTGTAAGGAGGGGGCTCGGGTGGTGGGGGTAAAGAGAAGAAGTTTAGTTTTTTTGGCATTTAGTAGGAGGGAACATTTATAGAACCATGTTTCAACTGAGTTAAAGATCTTTTGAGTAAGTGAACAAAGTTCAGTAGGAGAAGAAGCAGAGCAGATAAAGGTAGAGTCGTCTGCATATTGGATGCAGGTAGCCTGAGGGATAGCAGAATGGAGATCATTAATGAAAAGGGAGAATAGAAGTGGCCCAAGAATGGAGCCCTGAGGGACACCAATGTTAATGGGTAGGAGAGAAGAGATTTGATTTCCCCATAGAACTGCTTGTTGTCTATTGAAATCTATAATGATTTACCACTAATTTGCCAGAAAACCACAAGTATATGATAAATGGACTAAAAATATGAGGCCACAATCTGGACATTCTGCTAAAATCTGTACAGTTGAGAGGTATGGGGCACTGTAATAATTTAATTTTGAAACTAGGAGAAAAGGGCGAACAAAAATGAAACATTAATTATGGCAGTTAACTAACGGATACATGTAAATCTTTGAATGACTGGCAATATATACTTCTAATGTAAGTATGGAATGAGTGGGTATTAAAAGGTATAAACTCAAATATCACCTTAAAATGTCTGGAGACATTTTCAAACTGCCTTGTAAATGAAAAGATAAAATTAGTTTACACAAACTGGGACAAAGTACTGTAATGAATTGTGCTTATAGAATATTTGCAGATATGATTCCAAAAGATTACAATAATAATTTATGAAAGGAATATATGTTGAGTTCAGTTCACAAAGCTGAAATTTCCTTGCAGGAGCAGTGTAGGTGCTCCTGCATGGAATATGGCCGCCGAGCGATCCAGGAACGTGTCGTTTTGATGTGCATGAGCCTGCCTACACTGTTCCTGCAGGGAAAACCCTGCAGTATGCTAATCAGCTCATTTACTGGTAAAAACCATGCAAATGAGCTGAATTAGTGATTCAGGAAGTAGGCAGGTCTCTGTGCAGGAACAGTGTAGGGTGCAGAAATGTACTCGGCTACTAGCCGAATACATTTCTGCAAAATAGAAAATGGAGGCATGACAACCTCAAAGAAAGCATGTAGCCCCTTAATTAGGCATGCCAATAGCCAAATATATGGCCATTGTAATGAAAAATTGTTTATTTTTTGTAAAATAAAAGTTTTTTTTTGCAGATCTCGGCGTTTAAGCATAGGGCAGTGGGCTTGTTCCCTCACCAAAAGATCTGCCAGCCTTTCAAAAGTGGTGACCTGACTCCCACTCACCCACCTATGGAACTAAGTGCTTAGCTCAACAACAGAATCACATACACTTTCATCTGCCCAACGTCTGTGCTCATCAGATTTATTTCTGTAAGCATCAGGTGTTAACTTAAAACATTGCAATAATCATTGTTTAACCTTATCATTATTTAAACAATCTGTATCAGACAAATTAGAAAGAGCGGTTACAGCTTTACCATGGAGTAAGGGGGGGGGTCAGGAACTACACCCAGAGCCCTTGGTCAACATCATATTGTTTACATACTTTTTCAAAGATATGAATAAAACTATCAAAATTATCACCTTCTGTATAATGTGGAAAAAAATTGCTGACCTTTATTGTTTCTAGGGATCAGTTATTCCCTTCCCCATTACCTCCATGTTCCTGTCAAAGTATGTTCCTTTCATGTTGACTCTGCTTCTCATTTTCTTCATCCTCCAAATGCCACAGTCTCTCTGCCAATTCTAATTCCATACATTTTGTTTATAGGCCAAGTCTCTTTAATTCCAGATGGGGTTTTTAAGTCCTTTGTGGAAAAGATAAACTGGCCTGTTTCTGAGGGCTGCACATCTCTATCACCAGGTTGATTGTCTTACTGGTTGATGGTCTGTGCTGCAGCTATGACTAAGGCCAAAATAATTTATTCTTTATTCAGGTTGTCATGCACCAGTTCTTTGTATTTACATACCTTAGCCAACTGGTTCACTGTCACCTTCCGATATTCCTCTGCTGACATCTTTGTCTACTTTCCCTGAATAAACTAAACCTAAAAATAATAAAAAAAAAACTGTTGTGAAATATGAAACTGTATGATTACCTTATGGCTGCTGACAGTACACACACCTTTAGTGGCAACTGCTTACAAACTAGATAAGATCAATTAATTTCCACACCACTGTTCACCAATATGTGACATCCCTCCTCTGGGCCAGTGATCAATGAGCCTCGGTCCTCACCACTGACACTGGTGGAGAGTGTTCCCTGTGAGAAAAATAGACACACACAGTATTTTTAGAAGCAGCCCCCTCCACCAAGTACAATTTCCCTTAAGAACACATAGAGAATGCAAACTCCAGTCCTGGGGCTGGGCTTCCTCTCCAGGTCCCAAATAAGTCTCCCTATTGACCACTATAGGGCTGAGTCCTTAGCCAGATGTTCCAAGCCAAGTCCTCCACTACCCTGTCTGAGAAATCAGTGCTCTCAGTGTCCCTGTTCAAAGTAGCTGTCACACGCATTCACTATGAGATTTGATTTTCACACACACACACACACACACACACACACACACACACACACACACACACACACACACACACACACACACACTCACGCACCTGGGAAAGTCTGGCACAGTTTCCCCACTCTGGCACCAAGATTCGGAATATAAGGTAGATTTTCTGCCAGCAGAACACTTGAAGCCAGCAACTTTAAGGCTTTTACCAGGGTACCAGATACACTTATTGAAATGAATACTTACACAGATGGTAGTGTTTAACCAAGAAGCAAGACTTTCAGAAAATTGGAGCCACAGTTCCACTAAATAAATGCAAGTAATCTCATGGTGAAATATTTTCTAAAAGACCAGCCAAAATGAAAGGTTTAGATATATTTAATAATAAAAAAATAAAAATACGGAATATCTATTTACAATAAACACTGCAGTTTCAGGGACAGGAAATATTCAAAAAAAAAAAAAAACAGATGGAAAGACTGATCCAGCTAAAGAAAAAACATTTAGCTAATCTCACTATTTTTTTTAACTGACTGAAGAGTTACTGTTCCTTAGTTACTTACTAAAGCAAGGCAAGATGAAAGTGGATGAGTGTCTTGTCAACTCCAAAAACAGAATGCACACCTAACATCACTCATTAATATTTAAATAAAATTTCAGTGCCGGCTACAGGATGACATCACATTTGGTCAAGTGACTCTGTGGTTCCCACACTACTCTCTCACTAGAAACTGAACCAGGACCTGGCACTTATGTGTCACAATACACACAGAACTTTAGCTAAGGTTTCTTACAACATCTGGAAACTGTAAAACAATCCCAACACTTACACCCTTCTTGCAAAAACTAACAAGCCATTCTCTGGCACCCCAGAGTAGCAATTAATTCACCACTAAGGACAATAGAGCAGGATCCCAGCACAGGCTTTTCACAGACATTGTGTCTCTGTCTGCTTTCAGACCTGTGAGATAAAAATCTTTATGTCCTAAACCAAGTCATTTAATTTCAGGCTAATTTTCATATGGTTAGCTGGGCTGAGCTTAACCTCTTCCCTTCCAGTATCCTCTGCTAAAATATATACATTTTATTATTTACAACAATACAGTCTGACATGCATGTATAATTCTTTTTGTCTTGCGGGAACCACTGTTGATACATTTTTAACATAAGCAACTTTGCAGATACATTTTGAACACAAGCATTTGTACAAATCAGATGATATTCCAGTGACATATAATTGTTTACAATGCTCCAGCTAGCTATGCTGCCATATGTTACACATCCACTGACTGCTGGTCGTACCTCATATCATCACAGATGAGTTGTTAAAGTCTCCCAGAATAATGGCGTTCTTACTTATCAGGCATTCATCCATGACATTTAGAAACCTTTCATGGATTTCTGGGGTCAAGGAAGGTGTCCTGTAACAGAGAATAAACTATTTGATTTTATTTATTGTGATTTGGAGTTCCATTTGTGGGTCTCTTGGAGTCAGCCTAGAGGTAATATGGTCTCTAACAAGTATCAACATGCCACCACAGTTGCCATTGAGTCTGACAGTATTATTAGCTCTAAATTTAGGCATGAAGGGAGTGCTTTCTGGGCAACTAAAACATGTCTAAGTGATTACATATACATGGATGTCTTCCAAATGCAGAAGTGCAACATGGCCAGACAGTTTGTTATTAAGACTTCTGACAGAGAACGGAGCCACCTTAATTTGATCCTGTTTTGATACTGATGTGTTTGTTCTGTCAGAATGTTCATTTACTGAACCTTGCCTAAAAAAGGCATCATGAGGGCAACAAGAGCTTTAGCCAGTATGTGGAAGTCTTTGACAAAGAAATGTAGACCATCCCTTACAAAGCAAGTGCAGTGGGACGATCAAGCATGTTATTCTGTGCCAACACATACTGGATCCCCTAGAAAGACACCTATTACTTAACTAGTTGTTGAAGCTAGTCATCTTTTCTTTTTATCTAGGCACCATTCATGAAGGAGAGAGGATGCCACTCAGTATCAGGGTTTTGTCTGCATTGCAACAAGCATAGAAAGCTCAGGTGTGTCTCACTGCACGTCCTTCAAGATTTTCACCTCGAGTCATTCATCCCCTCATACAACTACCATGTCATAGTTTCATTTTTTCTGCTGCAAGGGTCCTAAGATTTTTAATGACATCTGTGATCCTGTTACCGGAAAAGCATCTCATTGTCATCCTGTCTTTGTTCAGTCTAGTGAGTGGGGAATCTCCCTGTCTCATTATGGAGTTGTCAATCCAATCAATAAAACATTTTGTTTGTGGACTGGTCTGGTGTGCTGGAATTGAGGCCTTTTTCTCACGTAGACTCTTTGTTAAAGATAACATATTTTGTGATGCAGCTTTTTTTTATGTTTAGTAAGTCTTCATTATCTATAAGCATAAGGCAGTTGCGACTCTGCTTTAGTACACCATGCAAGTTCTGCCTTGTAAAAGGTGCCTCTACTATCATATAGATGTTATGTGATCCTATCTTGCCTACATTCTGACTGATGGGTTCGGAGCCGATCCCTCGGCTCCGACTCGGCACGCTTATGCCAAAGAGCGAAGTCTCTTACTGGCTGAGCTTACCATATCCCAGGATGCACCACTACCAGTCCCCCAGATCTCGTTTGCCGCTAACAAGTGAAGACGTGGTCTCGAGCTGGCTGAGTTAAGTAGTGATTATTTCACTAGTTTTTCTGTCAGGATTTTCTTCTTTTTCAACAAAAAGCTGTTTTAACAGCTATTCTTGTGTTTAGAGTGCGTTTGACAAAATTCACTTGGTGAATTCTTGTGTTGTGAGTGTGGACTAGGAGTACCTCTTGTCTGGAAAGGCCTTTCCCGGTCTTTTTATTTGTAGGTGACTTCGGTTCTGTTTCGGATCATTTTATATTTCTCTTCTTTAAAGAAGAACTAGCAGAGAGAAATTATTCAAATTTACAGAGTTTGTGCTGTGTTTTGACTACAGAGTATTGCGAGTGATAACTGTAAGCCTATTCTAGGTGTGTCACCAGTGTTTCTTCCAGTTGGTTTTCTGAAATTTTCGATAATGTCTCAGAATCCTAGGCCTTCGGGCTTTAAGAAATGTGTAAAATGTAGCTTCAAAATGTCCATCACGGACGATCACTCTCTGTGTGTATTGCTTAGGGCAAAACATTTACAGGAATCATGTAGTGTATGTCACGCTTTTTCCTCAAGGGTCCTCCAGGAGAGGAAAAATAAATTAATTCTTAAGGGATTAATTAAACCTTCTTTCGAAGAAGCTTTGGCATCCTCTCCTTCTCCGGCCAAAGAAAGGCGTCGGCTCCGACCAGTCCGTCGGATCGATCGCTAAGAAACAAAGGCAGGCCTCTCCTTCGGCTCCAAGGACTTGGGCCGAGGTCGAACAGTCTGCCTCGATGCCACCAGTATCGACTCCTCTGGCTTCGGAGCCGATAGCTGGGGCATCGAGGCGGGTCATCTTCGCGGCTCCACTGCTCGGAGCCGACAAAGGTTGCCCGCACAGACACTTCCTCCTCGGCGCCGAAGTCCACCTCGGCACCGATGGAATCTGGTGTGTGTATTCCTTCGGCGCCGATAGTTGTCGAGTCTCCTCGAGCGGTCCCCTAGTCCTTTGGGGCCGTTGGAGAGGCCATCTCGAACCCGTTCTGTTTCCTCTCGGTCTTGAGGATGTCAGATTCTGATATAGACAGGGTGCTCCAAAGACTGTTCCAGTCCCCAGTCTTCCAAAATTTGTTTCGGTTCGACCCAGTTGGCTTCGGAGCCGATGACCTTGGCCCACCCCATTGCCATTCCTCCTCCGACTGCTTGGCTCCGTCGGAGCAGGTGCTGTCGGAGCCGGTGGAGATATCAGGGTCGGCTCCAACCCTTACTCCAACCCGGGCCTTCGGGTCCGAGTTTGGTACGGACTTCTTCGGCTGGACCCGGGGTGATGTTTGGGGCCTATGCTTTCGGTTCCGAGCCTCCCCTCGGTGCTTGACTGCGGGACTTCCGTTGGCTATCACGGCTCTGGGGACCGGACACTCCCAGGATTCTGGGGTCCAGCTTTCAGAGCCATGAGGAGTGCCTTGGCCAAGTCCTCTTCGCCATCTCTCCGGCTTTACCGGCACCTTCCCTGGGCGTGGAGACTGGGTCTTTGGCAGTTCCCCTGTCCGTAGTCAGCGGAGCCCGGGGCCTGAGGTTACCCCAGTGGGGGTTCCCTCCTCCTGAGGGTTCTTGAGTTGTCTTCGGAGGAACCCCAAGGAAGAGATCGTGCAAGAGGAAGCACGTGGACTCCCGAGTCTATTACATCAGACACTGATCTGGATGATGCAGAGGGTCCCAAGTCGTCCTCGGATGATGTCTCATTTGCAGACATCTTAGAGATCCTCAAACAACGAGGCAGCTGGATATCCAAACCCCCCTCTGCTGACGAGTCAGTGCTCCTCAAGGCCTTTGGGGCTCAGCCCTCCACCTCCTGGGTGTCTCCGCCCTTCGACGAGCTTCTGGATTTAGTTTGTCGAAGGGCGTGGGAACATCCAGATACCATGGAACCAGTCCCTTCTCGTCCAAATAAATTTTTGTCTGCTCCCCCCGAGAAGGAGTTCCTCACTAAAGGAGTGGCTGTAGATGCCATGGTGGTGGCATCTGCTACACAACAGGACGTGGCAGAGGCTTCAACGTCCGTCCATCCTCCTAATAAGGAGTCTAGGAGTATGGACAGATGCGGAAGCGCACCCTGACTTCAGCGGCCTTTACTTTAAGGTCTCTGAATTATTTGGCACTTTTACCAGGCTTCAGAGGGATCTGGTCAAGGAGTTGTCAGATTCCCTCGCGGGTAACCTACCTGAGCAGCTAGCCCAGTCGGTTAGCTCTCAGTTGGCTATCCTTACGTCAATTTCTAACTCGTCCATGAGGCTCATTTCCTATGCGGCCGAAGGGGCGGGTAAGCGGCAGGCACAGGCGTGGCTCACGGAGACAAGCCTGGCTCCGCTTGTGTCAGTTCGGAGGCCTTCAAGTCTTCCTTCGCCGATGCTCCCTTTGATGGGTCCTCATTGTTTGGACCCAAGGTTAAAGACACCCTTACCGCTGTGAGCAGGAGGGAAAAACTTTATCTGCCGTAGGTGCCCGTTATTCCACTCCCTTCGGCCTTACCCCAAGGCTAAAGGAGGGGAAAATGTGGTTCCATAAATCTGCAAGTTTTTCTCCCAACAGCAGGAAGATTCCCCTTCCAGAGGCAGAGGACGGGGAAATTTTTCAGGGAGACGCCGTCCCAGAGGCGGCAGAGGGCCCCGCAATTCTGGAGACCGCGAGTCCTTTCGTGGCTCTTCAGCCTCCCACACGTCATGAGGGATTGCCCGGCTGTGCTGCTCTGGAGCCAGTCGGGTGTCGTTTTGCCAAGCACCTAAAAGCCTGGGAGTCAATCACTCAGGACAGATGGGTGCTTCGGATCATTGATCATTACACCATCCCATTCACATACTCGCCCCCACCGTCCAAAAGAATCCCGGACCCACCACCCAGTCAAAGGGAAATGGCAGCCGCAGAAGCTTTAAAGCTGCTAGAAAAGGAGTCATCCAACGGTCCCCACAGACCAGATCGGATCAGGAAATTACTCCAGGTTCTTTTAGTGCCAAAAGACAGGGGACCTGAGACCAATATTGGATCTCAGCAGACTGAACCAATCCGTCACGAAATCCAAATTCCGAATGGTCACGTTACAATCCATTCTCCCATTGTTGGAGAAGGATGTTTGGATGTGCTCCATAGACCTCAAGGACGCCTATTATCACATACCGATACATCAGGCGTCCAGGAGGTATCTGCGCTTCAGCCTGGGAGTCAGTCATTACCAATTTTGCGCTCTGCCCTTTGGTCTCACCACAGCCCCTAGGGTGTTCACCAAGTGTTTGGCAGTAGTGACGGCTCACCTGAGAAGTCTTGGATTCCAAGTGTTTCCCTATCTCGACGACTGGCTCCTGACTGCAACCACCAGGCATCTACTAATGGACAACCTCAAAGCCACCATCTCCTGGGTATTACCCTGGGGATTACATTCAATTGGTCAAAGTCTGTCTTGCTGCCCTCTCAGCATAAAGTTTATAGGAGCAGAGATAGACTCAAGATTGATCTGGCGTCTTTCTTCCTGCGAAAGGATCCAAACTTTACAGGGCCAAGTTCAAGCTCTGATCTCGAGATCCAAAGCCCCAGCCAGGATGGTTCTACAAGTTTTAGGCTCAATGTCTGCCACGGTTCTTTTGGTTCCTCTGGCAAGATTACACATGAGGATTCTTCAGTGGCTATTGTCAACCCAATGGTCTTTTCAGGATCTTCCCTCAATCATCACATCATGATTACGGAAATATGCAAAGGGACCTTCGCTGGTGGCTTCAGACATCCAATTTGGATCAAGGAAAACCCTTTGTTCTCCCTCTCCAGTGCTTACCCTGACGACAGATGCCTCCCAGATAGGGTGGGGGCATTGTCTCGGCAGGCTAGTTCAGGGCTCCTGGCTTCCAGGCCAAGCTCTTCTCCACATCATCGTGTTGGAGATGAGGGCTGTACTTCTATCCCTACAAGCCTTACACAAGTTTCTTCCTCAGGGCATCATCGCCATCCACACAGACAACATGTCGGTGGTTTGGTATCTGAACAAACAAGGAGGGACCAGATCATACCCCTTTGCAGAGAGGCCATGAGAGTGTGGGAATGGGCTGTAGCTACCAACCGCTTCTTGGTAGCGACCCACATCCCGGGAAAGTCAAATATATTGGCAGACAAATTGAGCAGGACAATTCTCTCTCCTCACGAGTGGTCTCTAAACCACACAGTAGCAGCTCAGGTTTTCAGGAGATGGGGACGCCGTGCTGCGACCTATTTGCAACTCCACTAAACACCAAGTGCCAAAGGTTCTTCTCCTTGATCCCACATCAGGGAGTACCAGCCATGGATGCTCTAGCACAACCTTGGCCAACAGGGCTACTTTATGCCTTTCCTCCAATTCCGCTTCTTCCCAGAGTTATTCAAAAGCTTCTCAACTGGGGTCTTCAATGATACTGATTGCCCCGTACTGGCCTCGTCAGGTATGGTTTCCCTACCTGAAGAAGCATGCAGTGGATGATCCGTGGACTTTAGACCTAATTCCGGACTTGCTAATCCATCAGTCGGGACATCGGCATCAGTCCCTTCAATCTTTGAAATTGACAGCTTGGCTCCTCCACTTCCAACCTTAGTTAGAAGGCACACACTAGACCCGGAAGTTGTTCACATTTTATCTTCGGCCCACAAACCCACCACTAACAAATTGTACCTTAGTAAGTGGAAGAGGTTTGCTATCTGGGCTCAACTCAAGGGCTTAGACCCTATCACTGCTCCTGTCCCAGAGGTCTTGAAATTCTTAACATCCCTGTTTAATCAGGGATCTTCTGTCTCAACTATTAAAGTCCAACTAGCGGCTATCTCTAAATTCCACGAATCCATGGATCCTCCTTTGATGAGCAGCAGACTATGCAAAACTTTCATTAAAGGTGCAAGCCTATTAAGACCCCCAATTTTTCATCCTGCACCTCCGTGGGATCTTGATTTGGTGCTTCGCGCATTAACATCTCCCCCTTTCGAACCTGCTGCTACATGCGAGTTAAAATATCTGTCTTGGAAAACTGCCTTCTTAGTTGCAATTACTTCGGCAAGAAGAGTTTCAGAGCTTCAAGCCCTGTCTATTAAGCCACCGTACTTGATTTTCCACAAGGATAGAGTATCACTTAGGCCTAATCCATCCTTTGTCCCAAAGGTCTGTTCTAGTTTCTGCCTCCAACAATCTCTAGAGCTACCGGTTTTCTTCCCAAAATTCTCCAATGAAGCAGAATACACTCTTCATAAATTGGATGTTCACAGGCAATTACGCTTCTATTTAGACAGGACTCAGCAACTTCGTAAGTCAGACCAGTTGTTTGTGTCCTTCTCAGATAATAAACTGGGCCAAACCATCACAAAAGCTACTATCTCAAAATGGATCAGAGATTGCATAACTCAGGCTTATTCTTCTTGAATAAGCAACTTACAACATCTATCAAGGCTCATTCTACCAGAGCTATGGCTACTTCTATAGCTTTTCATTCCAAGCTCGCTATATCGAAATCTGTGCTGCGGCTACTTGGTCCAATCCGCACACTTTCATTTCCCACTACAAATTGGATGTGGCATCTAAAGGACGAGCTTCATTTGGTTCCACGGTACTCAGGAGTGTTTTCCAGTGAGCCACCCAGGATTCAGGTGCTAGGGGCGCTGTCCCATCAGTCAGAATGTAGGCGAGATAGGATCACATAACATCTTTTAGTTATGTACTCACCATAACTTCAGATGTTTGGGATCCATCTCGCCACATTCCTAATACCCACCCTCCTTCCCCTGCCTTGGAGATCAGAAGAGATTGAGCGGTTTTGAGTTCTACTGTTTTATCTTGTTTCATCTGACGATGTTATATAAGCAGGGTATGCATGTGTGCATGTATGCGGACAAACTAGATCTGGGGGACTGGTAGTGGTGCATCCTGGGATATGGTAAGCTCAGCCAGTAAGAGACTTCGCTCTTTGGCATAAGCGTGCCGAGTCGGAGCCGAGGGATCGGCTCCGAACCCATCAGTCAGAATGTAGGCGAGATGGATCCCAAACATCTGAAGTTATGGTGAGTACATAACTAAAAGTTTTTTTTTTCTGCTTACATGTCAATCGTGGATTAATACTTTTGTAGATTACCAAAAGAAAGCAATATTTTATAACAGTTACTATGTACTGCTTAATTTAATATGACATTGACTCCTAGTCAATGCTTTCTAAAGCCACTTCAGTTTGATATTTCAAAATGAGTTTTAATTGCACCAGCAATGGACGGAAATACTAGTTTTCCCATCATGGATTCTTACCAGATCACTCAGTATAACTAAAAAGGAAAAAAATGTAGATCCAACATTTTGGCAATAAATAATGACACGATCACACATCAACACAACATAGCAAAATTGCTTGCAAAAGAATTTTGTTCAAACTTCACAGTCACACTAAGCAAATATTATATACCATAAAATCATAGAGACAAGAGAAAACATCCCTTATGTAATTACAGATAGGATAATTTTGGTACTTGTAAAAAACCTGGATATCATAACACCAGACGAATATACAGTGGCGTACTATACAGACACAAGGAAAACCATAACTAAACCTGTGTCAGTCATGTTAAACACGACATGTTAACATGTCTTCTACCTATGGTTACAGACTGTAGTAGAACCAGTTTACAAGGAAAAGAAAGTCCCATTGGATCCAAATAACTTTATACCCACTAGCATAACCTCTATTATATGCAAAATCATGAAGAAAGTATTAAGGGAGCTTATCCAAAATGGCCCAGGCGATCTACTTCTGCTCCAAGAATAACATGGGTTGCTAAGAGAATATATTGCCTTTTGAAACTTGTGGTATTCTTTGAAGAGGTAATAATAGCATTTCATGAATAGCTGTAGTATCTCTTGATTATCTTGAAATTTTCAAGGCATTTAACAGTAGTATTAGTGAAAAACTGACAAATCTCTCACATCAGTGCATTCATAATTCAAAGAAGGCACAAAAGGTCATAGTGGGGAGTCTTATCTGCCTATACCATTGGGGTTAGAAGTGTTGACCCCAAAGACTCGGTAGTAAACACCAGGGACACTTCGTTTTAGAAAATCTTTAATATTAACATGGGAGATGGGTTTGGCTAACCAAATGTTATGAAGGCTGTAAAGAGGGTGACATAATTACTTAAGTAAACATAATGTTCTCCAACAGGGTAAACAAACTATACATATCTGGTGCAGTATTAATGATCTCATGTTTAATGTCTATAAATATAATGAGATTGGGCAAAAAAGGACATCAATTATAATTACAAAGTAAATGGACATATTTTAAAACTCATTCTGAGTCAAAAAGGTATACCCTGTATCCCATAAAACTATCAAGGGCATGTCTTATCACTCAAGACATATTATTACACTTCTTAGTACCTCAATGATCCAACTGATTATTAAATATATTTTTAACCTCTGAATAATCCAGAGTAGATGGTTAGAAAAAGTAAAAGTTTTTTTTAGTAGAAAAATCAAGGGGTTCGAAAACTTGAAGTATTCAGAAAGGATTTACCAGCTGTTGTTATATTTTGTATTTTACAGGGCACTTGGAGATGAATTCTGTTTAGTTAGTAAAGTCAGTATATGGTTTTGATTGTACTTGAAAACCTATTTTTGAAACAGACCACTAGGGGAGCTAATACCAGATCAAGAAATTCAAAATGAAACATAAATATCAATAAAAGAAAAACAAATCATGACAAATGCACTATATGACACCTTCTTCCAAGATCATGGAATAAGCCTCTCATTACAATGAGAAGTCATTAACTTCCTTTAAAAGGAATCTTGATGTATTTATCAAGTAACACAAGTTTATAGTAATCAAGCATCTTGAAGTTTGATTGCTAGCTTGACAATCAAACTTCTGAATCTCTGAACCTTTAAAATGCCAAACAAAAAGGACGTGTGGAGTATGTAGGCTCTTGATTGTTGGTCTGTGGTATGGACTGACATTTACACATGTCTGAATCAAAGTGCCATTACTGTGGCAGATGACATGGGGAGCTGCTATTACTAAATGCATATATCGTGCTGAGTCCCTGCAGCAATAAATGATGGAAAACTGTGTTAACCTATTTTTGTGACAAACAGTTTTAGGCAAAGAAGTTGATGTTGCTTATTTAACTTGTCTTTTAGTGAGTGAAAGAAAGTGGAGTTGCTGGTAGCAACTTCTTTTTCTTATTAAACATTTTGCATTGGTGAAGTCTGAGTGTGTAAAAAAGAAAAACAGAGATTTCACTAATGTTTTTAGCATTTTAGAATTTGCCTGTTTTTTGGGAAATTCGATTATTTAATTTTAGCTTTGTAACTCATGACATTTTTTAAACAATATAATGCATGGTAATGTGGTAGGTTTCACTCTCACACTCTCTTAAGTATATACAATTAACTGCACAATATATATAAACGGAGTTATAAGCAATTTGGTAAAATATATCTGCAGACTTTTCACTGCAAAAGATGAAGACAGGCAGTCAGTAATTAGCTTGCAGTGAGTTGCAATTTGACAGTTGTAATTAATACAAGAGAATAACTCCTTGGGATGTGACCATCAAAATGCATTGTGTGGTGTTGTGAAAAGCTGAGTGGTATTATGTTTGAAACTTCGAACATCAGATTAAAAAAAAAAATAATAAAAATTGAAAAAGATTTCTTTTACATCTTTGCAGGGGAACAACCATCACCCATACCCTCTCACCCCCTGCTACTTAAATATGCCAAGATCGCACTACAGTTGAGGGAAATGATCAATTTCCCCTTCCACGTTGCACAGTGATCTCCATTTAGAACATTCAAAATTTTAAATCTTCAATCATCTGGTCCTCAGCCATATCAGGTTCAAAGTTTTGAAACTTCGATCAATTGAAGGGGACCCATACACACACACACACACATACACACACACACACACACACAGATATATATGTGTATATATATATATATATATATATATATATATATATATATATATATATATATATATATATATATATATATATATGCTACATAATTTGCTGATCACAGCTACAATTTGTCAAGCTTCTCATTGTTTGCTGTGCCGTAAGTCTCTGCTACTTAGGATTTTATTAACTAATTTTTTTGCAGTGGCTACGTTTAATTCAGCTATCACTTGCTTATAGATTGTACTCAGCTTCAAACCAGTATTCCACTCAAATGGCTGAAGGTTCAAAAAGGTTGAGTCAAGTGAATCTGCATTTTCAGTAATTTCCAGTTGCCTCATTTAACTTCTAGCGATATTTAAATAAAAAAAAAAACAGTCATTAAAAATAGTGTATTTCATGGATTGCTATAATTACGCCCCAATATCAGCAAAATGACATCCTGGTTTAGTGCTACTTTAGCATAAGACACAATCTTAACAATGCATAGAACCCCTAGCAGTTGTTAAAATCATGTGTGGCAGTAAAAACTGACAGTGCCTGCCAGTAAACAGACCAAAAGACATTAAATGTATTTGATAATAGACAGCTTCCCTTAGATAGAGAATACTTAACAACATAAACACTTCCTCACTGCTTCACCAGCTTTTTAAGCCAGCACAACACCTTTTTTTTTTATTTTTCTGTAACTAGTAGTACATGGAGCAGATAAATCTTACACTACAATGAATTATGATTGGATTGCCGATCAGAACTTCATATTATGTGCTGTTGTTTCATTTTTTGGTATCCATGTCTCAGACACATAATAAGCATGTTACAGTCAGAGACCCGGTCATAATCCTACCATTGCCATCAGATCAGGTCAAATGGGTGGGTAAATGAGATATTGGATAATTCGTTACATGCACAAAATAAAAGATGGAAAGGAACCATGAACTGTTTATACACCTGACGTCTTTCAGCTATCAGCATTCAAAGAAAGGTACAGTTAATATAACATAGGTGTGGAAGAAAAGCATTATTAGCAGTGTCACAAGTCTGACAGGTTCTAGAGCTGTCTTGTAGATGACAATGCAGCTATATGGTGGGGATTCTTACCATTAATGTATGGATTCAGTCTTAATGGAGTAAAAGATCACATGCTGGCCAAGACGTACCAGGCATGTTTCATGATTTAACACTGTACTGAAGGTGTGGATCTAAAGGAAACAAAGATAAACTAGTGTTGCCAAGCTGTCAGGATTAACCATGAATGGGTTAATCACCCTTCAGACATAGTGGTGAGGCTTCTGGACCTTGCTCAAGCTGCTCCCAGGGTGTGCTTTCTTTGACCCAAAACTGATGAGCTGATACTATATACCTATCTTTGGAATTCAGTACTGGAACATTCCTATAGGGAGCTAAATCCTCAGGGCAAACTTGTCATGGGGCTAGAAGACATGAATGCATTTGCTATATATGTAGTTTTTGTCATCTGTATGACTTCAGCCTGCATTATTACATAGCATCTAAGGCATTTATACTCTTGTGTTTTCACCCATCTCAGTGCAGCAGGAGATTGGGGGCACATTAGTGCATGCAGAAAGTATAAACAAGGTTCATTGCTAACAAGGGTCATACAGGGACTGAGGGACTGCCTGTATGAATCTTATTTTCTTGACCCTTTGCAAAAGGAATCTCCGAGAGCTTACAAACATCTGTTTAATTGTAACCACAAAATGAAAAGGAAACCGACCCAAACAGGCAGAGAAACTCCACTTTAATGACACAAGCAGAAAACAGCAAGTCCCATAAACTAAGCGCTTTCACCATTAAAATATGGCTTCCTCAGAGTTACATGGGATACAAACAACTTGGTTTAAATAGAATGATGTAAGCAAAACTAACCAATCATTTCATGTGATGTCACGTTGAATTAATTTTTAAAAAAAACACACAATTAATAAAGGTGAATAAGGTAAGGCTATACACAGATTAAGGGATAGAATAGCAGAACATGTGAGGGCAATCAAATCTAAAAATCAGCACAATGCTCTATACATGCACAGTATAACCTGCACTGACTTTAACAAGTTTATCATTTTTTTGATAGACAAGGTGCTACCATGTGAAAAGGGAGGGGATGACAAATTAAAAATAGAAATTATGGAGATAAAATGGCAAATTAGGCTTGATGCCACATCCCCCCAGGCTTGAATGACAACATTGCAGTTTTACCCATTTTAAAAGAAAGGGCAAGGGTTATTTAAAGTAATTCATTAACTACATTTTAATCCTTGACATTTCAATAACACATCTACTACACATATATAATATATATTATTTTTAATCATATTGTTATATAAGTTGTAAAACTGCTATTTTGTGTTTTCTGAAGAAAACTGAAGGTTTTATTTACCTTTATAAATTGTGTTTTTTTTAAATGAATTCAACGTGACATCACATGAAATGATTGGTTAGTTTTGCTTACATCACTCTATTTAAACCAAGTTGTTTGTATCCCATGTAACTCTGAGGAAGCCATATATTCGGCTTTATACCTCTGTGCCCAAGAAATCATCTCTTTCTTGGTATAGCCACCAATACAGTTAGAGTTGTACGGCAGCCATACAGTTGTTCTTGGAGAAGGGGAAGATAGATTTTTGCAAGTTGCTGACATGTATTCCAACCCCATTAAGAACATGGTGGTCTTCAAATGATTTTTCACACTTCAGTTAATTATTATGTATGGAAGTAATGAAAAGCATGCACCACTTTTTACACATATATATTAACGCTGAGCATGTAATATAGTCCTGTGTCTTTAAGAACTACCTAATCCGATAATCCATTAGGCCTGGTGAACCAACTGCACAGCTGTTGATCTGAGTTGAAGCTGTTAGCTACCTTTTTACTATGCTGTAATCTTGAGTATTGTTAAACTTGCTGTTCTCCTTCATCTGTTGGTGTCTGCTGCCATTTTTTGCATGACAGAACAGGATGACCGGGTAACCATCGTTGTGCATCAAAACATTAGGTGACCTGGCTTTGGTACATCCCTTAAACTAGTCTGCATGCCTTACATCTTTTTCTTTCACGAGGATTCATTTTGATGACAAAAAACATGTGCTTAAGAATTCATGATACCTTTTGAGAAATTTAGCTGAGGTGGTCTGCAAAGAATTTTTTTTTCATGTGTTGATGTTAAGGGTTTGTTTCTTATCATACCTTATGGGGATAGCACAGAGTATTTCATCAAAGCATTAACAGAATGTACAAACTTGTCACAGAACTCAATAGATATTTTGTCAACAATAATGGAGATGGTTTTGAAGAATAATTATGTGTTCTTTGAAGGAGAACACCTTAAACAAATAAAGGGGGTGGCAATGGGGGCCTCAGCAGCCTCTGTTTATGCTAATATTATTATTTGGTTGTGGGAAAACAAGTTTGTTTATGAGTCTATATATAACACTTTGATTTTTAAATATTATTTGGATGATAGCCTTATTCTATGGGATGATGAGGTGGAAAAAATATCATATTTATAGAATCCATCAACACTACAACCAGTTTTCTGTCATTTACCCACACTGTTGGTTTTGATAGTTTTGACTATCTAGATATACATTTCTATAAAAATAAGTTAGTTGCACAATTTGAGTTATCTGTTTATATAAAGCTCATCTAGTCCAACAGCTTATTATATTTTGATAGTAATCACCCCTTTTGGCAGAAGCGTAATTTAGTGAAAAGTCAAAAGATCAGAACATCTAGACTGGTTCCTGAAGAAGCATGTTTTTATCAAAGAACTTGAAAATCTTAAAAGGGATATTTAAACATAGGAAATATCCGGAGTCTATGCCAGAAGAACAGGGAGCATTAGTGTTAGTGGATACGGAGACCCACTATGTCCCAATATTATTTAATCCTAACTCCCTAAATAAGAGAAGGAAGGGTGAATTTAATCCTGGAATGACTTGTGTTATCACTTTTGACCAAAATGCATTCACTATATGGACGATTTTAGAGAAAAACTGAAATGGTATTTGAGGCATTTAATCTGATGGACAAAGTTAGCCCAACACTGAAGACAGTTTACAAAATGGGTAGAAATATGAAAAATGTATTTGAGAAGAATGTGAAAGGGCTGGTAAAAATGGGAAGAATAGCCAAGTGTGGCGCCTGCAAACAGTGCAGGTATATTTATGAAACCACCAATACAGTGTTAGGTAACTATAATAAAGTGATTACTGCCCCGGGAAAGTCTGATTGTAATACTAAAGGTGTTATTTACATAGCAACCTGTATGTCATGTCCAGCTTTTTACATAGGAAAAATGGAGAACTAATAGAAGAAAAAAACTTATCAGCACCTCTATGCCATTAAAAAGAAATGTAGGACCCATGCTATAAGTAAGCATACCACTAACTGTATTAATTTTAAGAAATTTGTGTTTTGTATTTTAGAGAAAGTAGCAATAAATAGTAGAGGTGGGAACTAGTTGGCATTTTTGGAATCAAGAGAGGAGTATTGGCAAGTATTGCTTAAGACCACCCAAGAAATTAGTGAAAAGAGTTTTGATTAGTAGTTTGTTAACTTTAAAAGCAGACAAAGTATAGGATTTGTTTGGGGAATCATGTTAATAACAACTATTACAAAATCTATTTTTACTCTTCACTAATATTTATTTTTTTCTATTGTGATAAACTATTTTAACATGTATTACTTAAATATAGTCATGCAAGATTATTTTTACATTAACTTAAACATTTAAGAATTGGTTGCTTCTAACATATTCAATAGTTTTGTTAGGTTCTAATATTGTTATTTATGAATTTAATTTATACCTCATTTAAAGTTGAATGCATACATGTATATTTTTTCTTCTTTTTATGGAGTGATTTCTATATCAAACAAGATTTAATAATTGTGTGCACTGATTGGTCTAGTATCCCTGTTTAAATAAGGATTGGTTAAGGTTTGTTATCTGATGAAGTTCCAGACAATAAATAAAGGGAAATAAATAAATAAAGGACATGAAATAAAGGACCAACAGTGCTTAACAATATTACGCTTTGACATTGAAGGTGTTTCTGTTTCTTACCTGCAATGGTCCTTTGTTTTTGCTTTGTCTTATGCTATTCCTTGTAGTTTTATAATGCTTATTATCTAACTTTAATAAGAAAATAAACAAGCAGTGCCTGGGTGTAATTTCTTAATTTATGACCTTCCTTTAAATAAGTGATTGAAATTTCAACTGTGTAGCAGAAATATGGTTTTGCTTGAGCTTAATGTTTGACAATAACTTGAGAAGCATAGGTAATATTAAGCTACTGGTTTACATATTATTATAAAATTAGCCAATAGCCAGAGGTTAGAATCCAGCTCTGTACTTTGCATCTGTAAGGTAAAGATCTTAACCATTATGCTAATCCTACCATACTTGGCATGCAACTGTACAATCATTGCATACAATAACTGATTGACTGGGAATATGGACTTGAGAATGTGAGGGATTTTTATTTTATTTGTGCATAATAATCAGATAGAACACATGGAGAATCCAATTATGTACAAGGAAGGAGATGTGGATTAAGATATGTTGGATAGACAAAAAAATGTTTTTTTTGTGGGATGATGAGTCATTTTAAAATGGATTGTCCAAACCTGATGTCTGAAGAATATGAGCAGATAGATCACAATAAAGATAGAAGTGAGGAAAAATGTAGATTGTGTGGAAAAGTGTATCACTTTTGGAAGATTGCCCACAAAATAATCAGTAAGAGGAATTCCATCTTATGCACTCTAAAGATACATGTATTTGTCCTCTAAATCCAGAAAAAGGAGTTTTCTCAAAAGATAATTATCAGCATGGAGCAGGGAGGGAGGTCTTTTGGGGTATACAAGTATGACTTTGACAGAATATCCATAAGAAGATACTTCTTGACTCTAGATCGGGAAGAACCTCCCTGAAACAATATTCTGATATCAAACAAATATACAGTTTTGTAATTACCAGCAACAGTTGGATTGACCCTGTGTGTAGAAGGGACTTTGACAATTAGGTTTAACAGTTTGAATCTCAAATTTGTTTATTACAGGATATAAGGTGTGTCTCTTTACCTGAACAGGCGTGGATAGAAATTTGCTTGTGAGTGGAAGGGATTTTGATTATTTCGACAGACACATGTTCTGGAGTAGTTAAATTTATTTTACATTAATAAGTAAAGGTGTTACATTTTAATGTTACTGGTCAGGGTGTTGAATATCAAGGATAAAAGTGGAGAATTATAAACACATTTGCTTATATAACATCAGTGGCAAGGAAAGTTTTCTGGCAGACGTTGCACATTTGATTACACACAAACTTTTTTTATAAAATGGGAGGGAATTTTACCTCTTGTTTGTTCCATGTAAAAAAGAGGAAAAGTAACTTATTGGAAGACAATGATATTCAGTTATATAAATCCAAAGAGGTCAGAGAAAGAATTCATTTATATTTAAAGGGTGCTCAAGGCTTGCCAGATACTCGGGGACCTTTTAAAAGAAGGAAGAATTTTATTTTCTCTAGTATGTCCTTATTTAAGTGATAAGGTTGACTTATCCTGAATTATTTTTCAGATTATGCTTTATTACTTTCCCTTAAACTAATGGAATATGTTCTCAAGAAGATCTTGTAATATTCAGACAATGAGAAGACTTTTTAAAATATAATATTCAGGTAGGCTATGGCACAGTCACTATAATTTAATATTTGCATATCATTTATTGATAGAATGGTAGATATACTTAAAAGAGAAACTAGTGAGTCAGCATTACTGGAATTCACAGAAAAACGAAAGATTTACAACCGTATATATCTTTATTTCAGGAATGTAATAAAGATATTTTGTTGGGGCACTGCATACCTCCCAACTTCTTAGAGCAAAAAATCTGGACAGAACAATAAAGAAAAGTGGGACAAAAGCCTAAAAATAGGGACATTTTTTAAATATTGCTCTTGGAAACTTAGAAAATTGATAGAATAACAAGCGTTGCATTAACATTAATTTTCTGAAGGCTATGAAGTCTGAAACTCAAATGTTTGTCATTATTTTCTAATTGCAATCTATAATGATTTACCACTAATTTGCCAGAAAACCACAAGTATATGATAAATGGACTAAAAATATGAGGCCACAATCTGGACATTCTGCTAAAATCTGTACAGTTGAGAGGTATGGGGCACTGTAATAATTTAATTTTGAAACTAGGAGAAAAGGGCGAACAAAAATGAAACATTAATTATGGCAGTTAACTAACGGATACATGTAAATCTTTGAATGACTGGCAATATATACTTCTAATGTAAGTATGGAATGAGTGGGTATTAAAAGGTATAAACTCAAATATCACCTTAAAATGTCTGGAGACATTTTCAAACTGCCTTGTAAATGAAAAGATAAAATTAGTTTACACAAACGGGGACAAAGTACTGTAATGAATTGTGCTTATAGAATATTTGCAGATATGATTCAAAAAGATTACAATAAGAATTCATGAAAGGAATATATGTTGAGTTCAGTTCACGAAGCTGAAATTTCCTTGCAGGAGCAGTGTAGGTGCTCCTGCATTGAATATGGCCGCCGAGCGATCCAGGAACGTGTCGTTTTGATGTGCATGAGCCTGCCTACACTGTTCCTGCAGGGAAAACCCTGCAGTATGCTAATCAGCTCATTTACTGGTAAAAACCATGCAAATGAGCTGAATTAGTGATTCAGGAAGTAGGCAGGTCTCTGTGCAGGAACAGTGTAGGGTGCAGAAATGTACTTGGCTACTAGCCGAATGCTTTTCTGCAAAATAGAAAATGGAGGCATGACAGCCTCAAAGAAAGCATGTAGCCCCTTAATTAGGCATGCCAATAGCCAAATATATGGCCATTGTAATGAAAAATTGTTTATTTTTTTGTAAAATAAAAGTTTTTTTTTTTTTTGCAGATCTCGGCGTTTAAGCATAGGGCAGTGGGCTTGTTCCCTCACCAAAAGATCTGCCAGCCTTTCAAAAGTGGTGACCTGACTCCCACTCACCCACCTATGAAACTAAGTGCTTGGCTCAACAATAGAATCACATACACTTTCATCTGCCCAACGTCTGTGCTCATCAGATTTATTTCTGTTAGCTTCAGGTGTTAACTTAAAACATTCCAATAATCATTGTTTAACCTTATCATTATTTAAACAATCTGTATCAGACAAATTAGAAAGAACAGTTACAGCTTTACCATGGAGTAAGGGGGGTCAGGAACTATACCCAGAGCCCTTGGTCAACATCATATTGTTTACATACTTTTTCAAAGATATGAATAAAACTATCAAAATTATCACCTTCTGTATAATGTTGAAAAATGTACTGACCTTTATTGTTTCTAGGGATCAGTTATTCCCTTCCCCATTACCTCCATGTTCCTGTCAAAGTATGTTCCTTTCATGTTGACTCTGCTTCTCATTTTCTTCATCCTCCAAATGCCACAGTCTCTCTGCCAATTCTAATTCCATACATTTTGTTTCTAGGCCAAGTCTCTTTAATTCCAGATGGGGTTTTTAAGTCCTTTGTGGAGAAGATAAACTGGCCTGTTTCTGAGGGCTGCACATCCCTATCACCAGGCTGATTGTCTTACTGGTTGATGGTCTGTGCTGCAACTATGACTAAGGCCGAAATAATTTATTCTTTATTCAGGTTGTCATGCACCAGTTCTTTGTATTTACACACCTTAGCCAACTGGTTCACTGTCACCTTCCGATATTCCTCTGCTGACATCTTTGTCTACTTTCCCTGAATAAACTAAACCTAAAAATAATAAAAAAAAAACTGTTGTGAAATATGAAACTGTATGATTACCTTATGGCTGCTGACAGTACACACACCTTTAGTGGCAACTGCTTGCAAGCTAGATAAGATCAATTAATTTCCATACCACTGTTCAGCAATATGTGACATCCCTCCTCTGGGCCAGTGATCAAGGAGCCTCGGTCCTCACCACTGACACTGGTGGAGAGTGTTCCCTGTGAGAAAAATAGACACACACAGTATTTTTAGAAGCAGCCCCCTCCACCAAGTACAATTTCCCTTAAGAACACATAGAGAATGCAAACTCCAGTCCTGGGGCTGGGCTTCCTCTCCAGGTCCCAAATAAGTCTCCCTACTGACCACTATAGAGCTGAGTCCTTAGCCAGATGTTCCAAGACAAGTCCTCCACTACCCTGGCTGAGAAATCAGTGCTCTCAGTGTCCCTGTTCAAAGTAGCTGTCACACGCATTCACTATGAGATTTGATTTTCACACACACACACACACACACACACACACACACACACACACACACACACACACACACACACACACACACACACACACTCACGCACCTGGGAAAGTCTGGCACAGCTTCCCCACTCTGGCACCAAGATTCAGAATATAAGGTAGATTTTCTGCAAGTAGAACACTTGAAGCCAGCAACTTTAAGGCTTTTACCAGGGTGCCAGATACACTTATTGAAATGAATACTTACACAGATGGTAGTGTTTAACCAAGAAGCAAGACTTTCAGAAACTTGGAGCCACAGTTCCACTAAATAAATGCAAGTAATCTCATGGTGAAATATTTTCTAAAATACCAGCCAAAATGAAAGGTTTAGATATATTTAATAATAAAAAAATAAAAATACGGAATATCTATTTACAATAAACACTGCAGTTTCAGAGACAGGAAATATTAAAAAAAAAAAAAACAGATGGAAAGACTGATCCAGCTAAAGAAAAAACATTTAGCTAATCTTACTATTTTTTTTTTAACTGACTGAAGAGTTACTGTTCCTTAGTTACTTACTAAAGCAAGGCAAGATGAAAGTGGATGAGTGTCTTGTCAACTCCAAAAACAGAATGCACACCTAACAGCTTTCACTAATATTTAAATAAAATTTCAGTGCTGGCTACAGGATAACATCACATCTGGTCAAGTGACTCTGTGGTTCCCACACTACTCTCTCACTAGAAACTGAACCAGGACCTGGCACTTATGTGTCACAATACACACAGAACTTTAGCTAAGGTTTCTTACAACATCTGGAAACTGTAAAACAATCCCAACACTTACACCCTTCTTGCAAAAACTAACAAGCCATTCTCTGGCACCCCAGAGTAGCAATTAATTCACCACTAAGGACAATAGAGCAGGATCCCAGCACAGGCTTTTCACAGACATTGTGTCTCTGTCTGCTTTCAGACCTGTGAGATAAAAATCTTTATGTCCTAAACCAAGTCATTTAATTTCAGGCTAATTTTCATATGGTTAGCTGGGCTGAGCTTAACCTCTTCCCTTCCAGTATCCTCTGCTAAAATATATACATTTCATTATTTACAACAATACAGTCTGACATGCATGTATAATTCTTTTTTGTCTTGCGGGAACCACTGTTGATACATTTTTAACATAAGCAACTTTGCAGATACATTTTGAACACAAGCATTTGTACAAATCAGATGATATTCCAGTGACATATAATTGTTTACAAAGCTCCAGCTAGCTATGCTGCCATATGTTACACATGCACTGACTGCTGGTATTACCTCATATCATCACAGATGAGTTGTTAAAGTCTCCCAGAATAATGGAGTTCTTACTTATCAGGCATTCATCCATGACATCTAGAAACCTTTCATGGATTTCTGGGGTCAAGGAAGGTGTCCTGTAACAGAGACTAAACTATTTGATTTTATTTATTGCGATTTGGAGTTCCATTTGTGGGTCTCTTGGAGTCAGCCTAGAGGTAATATGGTCTCTAACAAGTATCAACATGCCACCACAGTTGCCATTGAGTCTGACAGTATTATTAGCTCTAAATTTAGGCATGAAGGGAGTGCTTTCTGGGCAACTAAAACATGTCTTAAGTGATTACATATACATGGATGTCTTCCAAATGCAGAAGTGCAACATGGCCAGACAGTTTGTTATTAAGACTTCTGACAGAGAATGGAGCCACCTTAATTTGATCCTGTTTTGATACTGATGTGTTTGTACTGTCAGAATGTTCATTTACTGAACCTTGCCTAAAAAAGGCATCATGAGGGCAACAAGAGCTTTAGCCAGTATGTGGAAGTCTTTGACAAAGAAATGTAGACCGTCCCTTACAAAGCAAGTGCAGTGGGATGATCAAGCATGTTATTCTGTGCCAACACATACTGGATCCCCTAGAAAGACACCTATTACTTAACTAGTTGTTGAAGCTAGTCATCTTTTCTTTTTATCTAGGCACCATTCATGAAGGAGAGAGGATGCCACTCAGTATCAGGGTTTTGTCTGCATTGCAACAAGCATAGAAAGCTCAGGTGTGTCTCAGTGCACATCCTTCAAGATTTTCACCTCGAGTCATTCATCCCCTCATACAACTACCATGTCATAGTTTCATTTTTTCTGCTGCAAGGGTCTTAAGATTTTTAATGACATCTGAGATCCTGTTACCTGAAAAGCATCTCATTGTCATCCTGTCTTTGTTCAGTCTAGTGAGTGGGGAATCTCCCTGTCTCATTATGGAGTTGTCAATCCAATCAATAAAACATTTTGTTTGTGGACTGGTCTGGTGTGCTGGAATTGAGGCCCTTTTTCTCACGTAGACTCTTTGTTAAAGATAACATATTTTGTGATGCAGCTTTTTTTTATGTTTAGTAAGTCTTCATTATCTATAAGCATAAGGCAGTTGCGACTCTGCTTTAGTACACCATGCAAGTTCTGCCTTGTAAAAGGTGCCTCTACTATCATATAGTTTTTTTTTCTGCTTACATGTCAATAGTGGATTAATACTTTTGTAGATTACCAAAAGAAAGCAATATTTTATAACAGTTACTATGTACTGCTTAATTTAATATGACAGTGACTCCTAGTCAATGCTTTCTAAAGCCACTTCAGTTTGATATTTCAAAATGAGTTTTAATTGCACCAGCAATGGACGGAAATACTAGTTTTCCCATCATGGATTCTTACCAGATCACTCAGTATAACTAAAAAGGAAAAAAATGTAGATCCAACATTTTGGCAATAAATAATGACACGATCACACATCAACACAACATAGCAAAATTGCTTGCAAAAGAATTTTGTTCAAACTTCACAGTCACACTAAGCAAATATTACATACCATAAAATCATAGAGACAAGAGAAAACTTCCCTTATGTAATTAAAGATAGGATAATTTTGGTACTTGTAAAAAACCTGAATATCATAACACCAGATGAATATACAGTGGCGTACTATACAGACACAAGGCAAACCATAACTAAACCTGTGTCAGTCATGTTAAACACGACATGTTAACATGTCTTTTACCTATGGTTACAGACTGTAGTAGAACCAGTTTACAAAGAAAAGAAAGTCCCATTGGATCCAAATAACTTTATACCCACTAGCATAACCTCTATTATATGCAAAACCATGAAGAAAGTATTAAGGGAGCTTATCCAAAATGGCCCAGGAGATCTACTTCTGCTCCAAGAATAACATGGGTTGCTAAGAGAATATATTGCCTTTTGAAACTTGTGGTATTCTTTGAAGAGGTAATAATAGCATTTCATGAATAGCTGTAGTATCTCTTGATTATCTTGAAATTTTCAAGGCATTTAACAAAAGTATTAGTGAAAAACTGACAAATTTCTCACATCAGTGCATTCATAATTCAAAGAAGGCACAAAAGGTCATAGTGGGGAGTCTTATCTGCCTATACCATTGGGGTTAGAAGTGTTGACCCCAAAGACTCGGTAGTAAACACCAGGGACACTTCGTTTTAGAAAATCTTTAATATTAACATGGGAGATGGGTTTGGCTAACCAAATGTTATGAAGGCTGTAAAGAGGGTGACATAATTACTTAAGTAAACATAATGTTCTCCAACAGGGTAAACAAACTATACATATCTGGTGAAGTATTAATGATCTCATGTTTAATGTCTATAAATATAATAAGATTGGGCAAAAAAGGACATCAATTATAATTACAAAGTAAATGGACATATTTTAAAACTCATTCTGAGTCAAAAAGGTATACCCTGTACCCCATAAAACTATCAAGGGTATGTCTTATCACTCAAGACATATTATTACACTTCTTAGTACCGCAATGATCCAACTGATTATTAAATATATTTTTAACCTCTGAATAATCCAGAGTAGATGGTTAGAAAAAGTAAAAGGTTTTTTTAGTAGAAAAATCAAGGGGTTCGAAAACTTGAAGTATTCAGAAAGGATTTCCCAGCTGTTGTTATATTTTGTATTTTACAGGGCACTTGGAGATAAATTCTGTTTAGTTAGTAAAGTCAGTATATGGTTTTGATTGTACTTGAAAACCTATTTTTGAAACAGACCACTAGGGGAGCTAATACCAGATCAAGAAATTCAAAAAGAAACATAAATATCAATAAAAGAAAAACAAATCATGACAAATGCACTGTATGACACCTTCTTCCATGATCATGGAATAAGCCTCTCATTACAATGAGAAGTCATTAACTTCCTTTGAAAGGAATCTTGATGTATTTATCAAGTAACACAAGTTTATAGTAATCAAGCATCTTGAAGTTTGATTGCTAGCTTGACAATCAAACTTCTGAATCTCTGAACCTTTAAAATGCCAAACAAAAAGGACGTGTGGAGTATGTAGGCTCTTGATTGTTGGTCTGTGGTATGGACTGACATTTACACATGTCTGAATCAAAGTGTCATTACTGTGGCAGATGACATGGGGAGCTGCTATTACTAAATGCATATATCGTGCTGAGTCCCTGCAGCAATAAATGATGCAAAACTGTGTTAACCTATTTTTGTGACAAACAGTTTTAGGGAAAGAAGTTGATGTTGCTTATTTAACTTGTCTTTTAGTGAGTGAAAGAAAGTGGAGTTGCTGGTAGCAACTTCTTTTTCTTATTAAACATTTTGCATTGGTGAAGTCTGAGTGTGTAAAAAAGAAAAACAGAGATTTCACTAATGTTTTTAGCATTTTAGAATTTGCCTGTTTTTTGGGAAATTCGATTATTTAATTTTAGCTTTGTAACTCATGACATTTTTTAAACAATATAATGCATGGTAATGTGGTAGGTTTCACTCTCACACTCTCTTAAGTATATACAATTAACTGCACAATATATATAAACGGAGTTATAAGCAATTTGGTAAAATATATCTGCAGACTTTTCACTGCAAAAGATGAAGACAGGCAGTCAGTAATTAGCTTGCAGTGAGTTGCAATTTGACAGTTGTAATTAATACAACAGAATAACTTGTTGGGATGTGACCATCAAAATGCATTGTGTGGTGTTGTGAGAAGCTGAGTGGTATTATGTTTGAAACTTCGAACATCAGATTAAAAAAAAAATAATAATAAAAATTTAAAAAGATTTCTTTTATATCTTTGCAGGGGAACAACCATCACCCATACCCTCTCACCCCCTGCTACTTAAATATGCCAACTCCAAGATCGCACTACAGTTGAGGAAAATGATCAATTTCCCCTTCCGCGTTGCACAGCGATCTCCATTTAGAACATTCAAAATTTTAAAACTTCAATCATCTGGTCCTCAGCCATATCATGTTCAAAGTTTTGAAACTTCGATCAACTGAGGGGGACCCATACACACACACACACATACACACACACACACACACACAGATATATATGTGTATATATATATATATATATAATATATATATATATATATATATATATATATATATATATATATATATATATATATAAATATATATATATATATATATATATATATATATATATATATATATATATATATACATAATTTGCTGATCACAGCTACAATTTGTCAAGCTTCTCATTGTTTGCTGTGTAGTAAGTCTCTGCTACTTAGGATTTTATTAACTAATTTTTTTGCAGTGGCTACGTTTAATTCAGCTATCACTTGCTTATGGATTGTACTCAGCTTCAAACCAGTATTCCACTCAAATGGCTGAAGGTTCAAAAAGGTTGAGTCAAGTGACTCTGCATTTTCAGTAATTTCCAGTTGCCTCATTTAACTTCTAGCGATATTTAAATAAAAAAAAACAGTCATTAAAAATAGTGTATTTCATGGATTGCTATAATTACGCCCCAATATCAGCAAAATGACATCCTGGTTTAGTGCTACTTTAGCATAAGACACAATCTTAACAATGCATAGAACCCCTAGCAGTTGTTAAAATCATGTGTGGCAGTAAAAACTGACAGTGCCTGACAGTAAACAGCACCAAAAGACATTAAATGTATTTGATAATAGACAGCTTCCCTTAGATAGAGAATACTTAACAACATAAACACTTCCTCACTGCTTCACCAGCTTTTTAAGCCAGCACAACACCTTTTTTTTTACTTTTCTGTAACTAGTAGTACATGGAGCAGATAAATCTTACACTACAACGAATTATGATTGGATTGCCGATCAGAACTTCATATTATGTGCTGTTGTTTCATTTTTTGGTACCCATGTCTCAGACACATAATAAGCATGTTACAGTCAGAGACCCGGTCATAATCCTACCATTGCCTTCAGATCAGGTCAAATGGGCGGGTAAATGAGATATTGGATAATTCGTTACATGCACAAAATAAAAGATGGAAAGGAACCATGAACTGTTTACACACCTGACATCTTTCAGCTATCAGCATTCAAAGAAAGGTACAGTTAATATAACATAGGTGTTGAAGAAAAGCATTATTAGCAGTGTCACAAGTCTGACAGGTTCTAGAGCTGTCTTGTAGATGACAATGCAGCTATATGGTGGGGATTCTTACCATTAATGTATGGATTCAGTCTTAATGGAGTAAAAGATCACATGCTGGCCAAGACGTACCAGGCATGTTTCATGATTTAACACTGTACTGAAGGTGTGGATCTAAACGAAACAAAGATAAACTAGTGTTGCCAAGCTGTCAGGATTAACCATGAATGGGTTATTGACCCTTCAGACATAGTGGTGAGGCTTCTGGACCTTGCTCAAGCTGCTCCCAGGGTGTGCTGTCTTTGACCCAAAACTGATGAGCTGATACTATATACCTATCTTTGGAATTCAGTACTGGAACATTCCTATAGGGAGCTAAAGCCTCAGGGCAAACTTGTCATGGGGCTAGAAGACATGAATGCATTTGCTATATATGTAGTTTTTGTCATCTGTATGACTTCAGCCTGCATTATTACATAGCATCTAAGGCATTTATACTCTTGTGTTTTCACCCATCTCAGTGCAGCAGGAGATTGGGGGAACATCAGTGCATGCAGAAAATATAATCAAGGTTCATTGCTAACAAGGATCATACAGGGACTGAGGGACTGCCTGTATGAATCTTATTTTCTTGACCCTTTGCAAAAGGAATCTCTGAGAGCTTACAAACATCTGTTTAATTGTAACCAAAAAATAAAAAGGAAACCAACCCAAACAGGCAGAGAAACTCCACTTTAATGACGAGCAGAAATCAGCAAGTCCCATAAACTAAGCGCTTTCACCATTAAAATATGGCTTCCTCAGAGTTACATGGGATACAAACAACATGGTTTAAATAGAATGATGTAAGCAAAACCAACCAATCATTTCATGTGATGTCACGTTGAATTAATTTAAAAAAAACACACAATTAATAAAGGTGAATAAGGTAAGGCTATACACAGATTAAGGGATAGAATAGCAGAACATGTGAGGGCAATCAAATCTAAAAATCAGCACAATGCTCTATACATGCACAGTATAACCTGCACTGACTTTAACAAGTTTATCATTTTTTTGATAGACAAGGTGCTACCATGTTAAAGGGGAGGGGATAACAAATTAAAAGTAGAAATTATGGAGATAAAATGGCAAATTAGGCTTGATGCCACATCCCCCCAGGCTTGAATGACAACATTGCAGTTTTACCCATTTTAAAAGAAAGGGCAAGGGTTATTTAAAGTAATTCATTAACTACATTTTAATCCTTGACATTTCAATAACACATCTATTACACATATATAATATATATTATTTTTAATCATATGGTTATATAAGCTGTAAAACTGCTATTTTGTGTTTTCTGAAGAAAACTGAAGGTTTTATTTACCTTTATAAATTGTGTTTTTTTTTAAATGAATTCAACGTGACATCACATGAAATGATTGGTTAGTTTTGCTTACATCACTCTATTTAAACCAAGTTGTTTGTATCCCATGTAACTCTGAGGAAGCCATATATTTGGCTTTATACCTCTGTGCCCAAGAAATCATCTCTTTCTTGGTATAGCCACCAATACAGTTAGAGTTGTACGGCAGCCATACAGTTGTTCTTGGAGAAGGGGAAGATAGATTTTTGCAAGTTGCTGGCATGTATTCCAACCCCATTAAGAACATGGTGGTCTTCAAATGATTTTTCACACTTCAGTTAATTATTATGTATTGAAGTAATAAAAAGCATGCACCACTTTTTACACATATATATATTAACTCTGAGCATGTAATATAGTCCTGTGTCTTTAAGAACTACCTAATCCAATAATCCATTTAGTCTGGTGAACCAGCTGCACAGCTGTTGATCTGTGCTGAAGCTGTTAGCTACCTTTTTACTATGCTGTAATCTTGAGCTTTGTTAAACTTGCTGTTCTCCTTCATCTGTTGGTGTCTGCTGCCATTTTTTGCATGACAGAACAGGATGACCGGGTAACCATCGTTGTGTATCAAAACATTAGGTGACCTGGCTTTGGTACATCCCTTAAACTAGTCTGCGTGCCTTACGTCTTTTTTTTTCACGGGGATTCATTTTGATGACAAAAAACATGTGATTAAGGATTCATGATACCTTTTGAGAAATTTAGCTGAGGTGGTCTGTAAAGATTATTTTTTTCATGTGTTGATGTTAAGGGTTTGTTTCTTATCATACCTTACTGGGGCAGCATGGAGTATTTCATCAAAGCATTAACAGAATGTACAAACTTGCCACAGAACTCAATAGATGTTTTGTCAACAATAATGGAGATGGTTTTGAAGAATAATTATGTGTTCTTTGAAGGAGAACACTTTAAACAAATAAAGGGGGTGGCAATGGGGGCCTCAGCAGCGTCTGTTTATACTAATATTATTATTTGCTTGTGGGAAAACAAGTTTGTTTATGAGTCTATATATATAACACTTTGATTTTTAAATATTATTTGGATGATAGCCTTATTCTATGGGATGATGAGGTGGAAAAAATATCATATTTATAGAATCCATCAACACTACAACCAGTTTTCTGCCATTTACCCACACTGTTGGTTTTGATAGTTTTGACTATCTAGATATACATTTGTATAAAATAAGTTAGTTGTGCAATTTGAGTTATCTGTTTATATAAAGCTCATCTAGTCCAACAGTTTATTATATTTTGATAGTAATCACCCCTTTTGGCAGAAGCGTTATTTAGTGAAAAGTCAAAAGATTAGAATATCTAGACTGGTTCCTGAAGAAGCATGTTTTATCAAAGAACTTGAAAATCTTAAAAGGGATGTTTAAACAAAGGAAATATCCAGAGTCTCTGCCAGAAGAACAGGGAGCATTAGTGTTAGGAGATAGGGAGACCCACTATGCCCCAATATTATTTAAGCCCAACTCCCTAAATAAGGGAAGGAGAGGTGAATTTAATCCTGAAATGACTTGTGTTATGACTTTTGACCAAAATGCATTCACTATATGGATGATTTTAGAGAAAAACTGAAGGGGGTGTTTGAGGCATTTAATCTGATGGACAAAGTTAGCCCAACACTGAAGACAGTTTACAAAATGGGTAGAAATATGAAAAATGTATTTGAGAAGAATGTGAAAGGGCTGGTGAAAATGGGAAGAATAGCCAAGTGTGGAGCCTGCAAACAGTGCTGGTATATTTATGAAACCACCAATACAGTGTTAGGTAGCTATAATAAAGTGATTTCTGTCCCGGGAAAGTCTGATTGTAATAATAAAGGTGTTATTTATATAGCAACCTGTATGTCATGTCCAGCTTTTTAGATAGGAAAAATGGAGAACTAATTGAAGAAAAAAACTTATCAGCACCACTATGCCATTAAAAAGAAATGTAGGACCAATGCTATAAGTAAGCATGCCACTAACTGTATTAATTTTAAGAAATTTGTGTTTTGTATTTTAGAGAAAGTAGCAATAAATAGTACAGGTGGGAACTGGTTGGCATTTTTGGAATCTAGAAAGGTGTATTGGCAAGTATTGCTTAAAACCACCCCAGAAATTAGTGAAAAGAGTTTTGATTAGTAGTTTGTTAACTTTAAAAGCAGACAAAGTATAAGATTTGTTTAGGGAATCATGTTAATAACAACTATTACAGCATCTACTTTACTCTTCAAGTATATTTATTTTTTCTTTGTGATAAACTATTTTAACATGTATTACTTAGATATAGTCATGCAAGATTATTTTTATATTAACTTAAATTTTTAAGAATTGGTTGCTTCTAACATATTTAATAGTTTTTTTTAGGTTCTAATATTGTTATTTGTGAATTTATACCTCATTTAAAGTTGCATGCATACATATATATTTTTTTCTTCTTTTTGTGGAGTGATTTTTATATCAAACAAGATTTAATAATTGTGTGCACTGATTGGTGTAGTATCCCTGTTTAAACAAGGATTGGTTAAGGTTTGTTATCTGTTGAAGTTCCAGACAATAAATACAGGGAAATAAATAAATAAAGGACACTAAATAAAGGACCAACAGTGCTTATCAATATTACACTTGGACATTGAAGGTGTTTCTGGTTCTTAGCTGCAACGGTCCTTTGTTTTTGCTTTGTCTTATACTATTCCACGTAGTTTTATCATGCTTATTATCTAACTTTAATAAGAAAAAAAAAAAAAAACAAGCAGTGCCTGGGTGGAATTACTTAATTTATGACCTTCCTTTAAATGAGTGATTGAAATTTAAATTGTCTAGCAGAAATATGGTTTTGCTTGAGCTTAATGTTTGACAATAACTTGAGAAGCAGAGGTAATATTAAGCTACTGGTTTACATATTATTATAAGTTTAGCCGATAGCCAGAGGTTAGAATCCAGCTCTGTACTTTGCGTCTGTAAGGTAAAGATCTTAACCATTATGCTAATCCTACCATACTTGGCATGCAACTGTACAATCATTGCATACAATAACTGATTGACTGGGAATATAGACTTGAGAATGTGAGGAATTTTTGATTTTATTTGTGAATAATAATCAGATACAACACATGGAGAATCCAATTATGTACAAGGAAGGAGATGTGGATTAAGATATGTTGGATAGACAAAAAATGTTTTCTTTGTGGGATGATGAGTCATTTTAAATTGGATTGTCCAAACCTGATGTCTGAAGAATATGAGCAGATAGGTCACAATAAAGATAGAAGTGAGGAAAAATGTAGATTGTGTGGAAAAGTATATCACTTTTGGAAGATTGCCCACAAAATAATCAGTAAGAGGAATTCCATCTTATGCACTCTAAAGATACATGTATTTGTCCTCTAAATCCAGAAAGAGGAGTTTTTTTCAGAAGATAATTATCAGCATGGAGCAAGGAGGGAGGTCGTTTGGGGTATACAAGTCTGACCTTGACAGAATATCCATAAGAAGATACTTCTTGACTCTAGATTGGGAAAAAAATCCCTAAAAAATATTCTGATATCAAACAAATATACAGTTTTGTAATTACCAGCAACAGTTGGATTGACCCTGCGTGTAGAAGGGACTTTGACAATTAGGTTTAACAGTTTGAATCTCCAATTTGTTTATTACAGGATATAAGGTGTGTCTCTTTACTTGAACAGGAGTGGATAGAAATTTGCTTGTGAGGGGAAGTGATTTTGGTTATTTGGGACAGGCACGTGTTCTGGAGTAGTTAAATTTATTTTATATTCATAAGTAAAGGTGTTACATTTTAATGCTATTGATCATGGGGTTGAATATCAAGGATAAAAGCGGAGAATTATAAACACATTTGCTTATATAACATCATTGGCAAGGAAAGTTTTCTGGCAGACGTTGCACATTTGATTACACAAAAACTTTTTTTATAAAATGGGAGGGAATTTTACCTCTTGTTTGTTTCATGTAAAAAAGAGGAAAAGTAAGTTATTGGAAGACAATTATATTCAGTTATATAAATCCAAAGATGTCAGAGAAAACATTCATTTATGTTCAAGGGGTGCTCAAGGCTTGCCAGATACTTGGGGACCTTTTAAAAGAAGGAAGAATTTTATTTTCTCTAGTATGTCCTTATTTAAGTGATAAGGTTGACATCCTGAATTCTTTTTCAGATTATGCTTTATTACTTTTCCTTAAACTAATGGAATATGTTCTCAAGAAGATCTTGTAATATTCAGACGATGAGAAGACTTTTTAAAATATAACATTCAGGTAGGCTATGGCACAGTCATTATAATTTAATATTAACATATGATTTATGGATAGAATGGTAGATATACTTAAAAGAGAAAATGGTAAGTCAGCATTACTGGAATTCACAGAAAAATGAAATATTTACAACTGTATATGTCTTTATTTCAGGAATGTAATAAAGATATTTTGTTGGGGCACTACATACCTCTCAACTTTTTAGAGCAAGAAATCTGGACAAAGCAATAAATAGAAGTGGGACAAAAGCCTAAAAATAGGGACAATTTTTAAATATTGCTCTTACAAACGTAGAAAGTGCATAGAATAACAGGTGTTGCATTAACATGAATTTTCTGAAGGCTATGAAGTCTGAAACTCAAATGTTTGTCATTATTTTCTAATTGCAATCTATAATGATTTACCACTAATTTGCCAGAAAACCACAAGTATATCAAAAATAGACTAAAAATATGAGGCCAAAATCTGGAGATTCTGCTAAAATCTGTGCAGTTGAGAGGTATGGGGCACTATAATAATTTAATTTTGAAACCAGGAGAAAAGGACAAACAAAAATGAAACAATTATGGCAGTTAACTATCGGATACATGTAAATATTTGAATGACTGGCAATATATACTTCTAATGTAAGTATGGAATGAGTAGGTATTAAAAGGTATATACTCAAATATCATCTTAAAGTGTCTGGAGACATTTTCAAACTGCCTTGTAAATGAAAAGATAAAATTAATTTACACAAACGGGGACAAAGTACTGTAATGAATTGTGCTTATAGAATATTAGCAGATATGATTCAAAAAGATTACGATAAGAATTTATGAAAGGAATATATGATGAGTTGAGTTCACGAAGCTGAAATTTCCTTGCAGGAGCAGTGTAGGTGCTCCTGCATGGAATATGGCCGCCAAGCGATCCAGGAATGTGCCGTTTTGATGTGCATGAGCCTGCCTTCACTGTTCCTGCAGGGAAAACCCCACAGTATGCTAATCAGCTCATTTACTGATAAAAACCATGCAAATGAGCTGAATTAGTGATTCAGGAAGTAGGCAGGTCTCTGTGCAGGAACAGTGTAGGGTGCAGAAATGTACTTTGCTACTAGCCGAATACATTTCTGCAAAATAGAAAATGGAGGCATGACAGCCTCAAAGAAAGCATGTAGCCCCTTAATTAGGCATAACAATAGCCAAATATATGGCCATTGTAATGAAAAATTGTTTATTGTTTGTAAAATAAAAGTTTTTTTTGGCAGATCTTGGCGTTTAAGCATAGGGCAGTGGCGTGCAAATGGGATCATGCCGAAAAAAAAAAAAAATTAAAAAAAGGAGGAAAAACAATTTTGAGAGAAATCTGCATTTTGCCATTATAGTCAATGGCATGCAGAATGAAAGCAATACCAGGCAATAGTGGTTGATAAGGGGAAAGGCTCAGTGTAAGTGTAGTAACTCAGGGAAAGGCAGTGGTGTATGCAAATGAGGGGTTTTATACTGAATCAAACATTTCTTCTAAGTGTCAGACTGCACCTAACTGTGTAGGTGCTCCAACACCATGCTATAGACAGGAGGAGCAGCTAACATGAAAAGAGGCATGTCATGATTGCTGTAATCACATTGGAGCTCAGTGCCCCGTGTTTGCCCTTAGCTAAGCACAGCTAAGGCAGGGTGTGTGTCCAAGGCTGTATTTCCCTATTCCATGAAATGCAGTGCGTGTTCGCATCTAGGAAGGGCCAGTCCTGCTGAAAACTATTGACTATAGCTAAACGGGTGTGCGCACTGCATCTAAAACACCATAAAACCCCCCAAAAAAACAGAGGATAGAAGAATTGTTGACATTTGAGCACTGGGAATGCACTGTGCACATCAGGGCTTAAAAAGAGAAGAAATGGGAAAGGGAAACTGCAAAAGGAAGGCAATCAAGGAGAACTAGCATAGCTGGCAGGTGGAATGTATCAGAATCAGCCAATTACACAGGCAGCAGCCCAGCAAACTTCTATAAACTATGCAAACACCTTACAGTCTGTTTTTTCCCACAATCTCTACACCACTGGTGTACACATTCGGGGGAATTTTAAACTGACAAATCTAACAAAACATGTTTGGGGCTGCTGTTGCTCTGATCTCTCAGTATGTGCTAGAGACTGAGGGTGATGAGGAGGATAATGCTGACAAACAACTCAGACTGAGGAGGAGGAGAAGAGTGTTCAGACATAGGGTAACCTACCAGGGGCTATGTGATCTGGAGATAGTAGAGTGCTACAGGGTGGACAGGGACATACTTCAGCAACTTGTTGAGCTGTGCCGGGCTTGCCTCAGAACCAGACCCAACAGAGGGG
Organism: Protopterus annectens; assembly: GCF_019279795.1. NCBI lineage: Eukaryota > Metazoa > Chordata > Ceratodontiformes > Protopteridae > Protopterus > Protopterus annectens. The sequence goes on along the minus strand of NC_056743.1, from coordinate 1,828,977,659 downwards.
GACCAATCCCAGTGGATACCAAGGTATGTGTAGCTTTAAGAGTACTAGCTACAGGTATTTTCCAAAGACCAACTGGGAATATCATGGGGGTCTCACAGGCATCTGCATCCAGGATACTCCACTAGTTCCTGAATGCCATGCGGCCACATTCTGCTGAGTACATTAACTTCCCCAGCACCTGTGAGGAAAGGACCAGTAATATGCATCTCTTCCACCATGTAGCAGATTACCAGAATTACTGGGTGCCATAAACTGCATGCACATCCACATCAAAGCACCACCTAGTGAATGAGGTAGGATCTGCATAAACCGCAAGGGCTTCCCCTCCATCAACTGTCAGGTCATGTGCGATCCTCAGGGCATTATCATGAACATGTGTGCTGGCAGCCCTGGAAGCTATCACGACTCCCACATCTGGCATTTGTCACAGCTGTACCAGCCGTTTGCCAGTGGGGACATCCCATATGGCCAGCTGGTGGGGAATGCTGGCTATGCACTGGAGTTGTGGTTGATGACACCCATCAGAAATGCACACACACCCACACAAGAATGCCATAATGAGGTACACGCACAAACCAGGATCATTATAGAGCATGTGTTTGGGATGCTCGAGTCATGGTTCTGCTGCCTTGACATATCCGGTGGAGCCTTGTAGTACTCTCCAGCTGCATGTGCACACATGTTCATAGTATGTGCCATGCTACACAATATGATCCTGTGGAAACAGCTGCAGCAGGAACAAAACGGATAAGGGCCACACAGTTCCCCACCATTGCCAAGGCCTCCACATGCACAGAGTGACTCAGAGGAGGAACATCCTGAGCCTGCCCCTGTAGCCAGATGGAGATGTGCCCAGTATGCCCTGGCCTTGGCAAAGATGCAATGCATAGCACAAACATGTAGGGCCCCAGGGACTGATCTCTCTCTCTCTGTTGCTCTCTCTCTGACTTGCACACACAGTAAAATGGATGCCAAAGGTCCAACTCCACACTCCCTTTAGAAAGGGAAAAAGGGGGCAGGATGGCCGAAAACATATATATGGGAAGCAGAACAGACTCAGTGGAGGGATTGATAGAAACTTTATTGAGACAACAAAATCTGAATATAAAATGTACTTCTTCTTCTTCTTCTTCTTTCGGCTTTTCCCGGTTAGGGGTCGCCACAGCGGATCACCTTGTCCGCACATTGAATGGCAGTGGAGTTTTACGGTGTCAAGTTGCCAGCCCGGCACCCAACCTTCCACAGAAGGCACACTCACACGCACACCTAGGGCCAATTTAGAGTGTCCAATCCACCTGCAGCATGTCTTTGGGATGTGGGAGAACAGCACTCAGAGGAAACCCACGCGACCACAGGGAGGACATGCAGACTCCGCACAGAAGGCACCCCAGCCGAGGATCGAACCGGAGAACCTCTTGCTGTGAGGCGGCAATGCTAACCACTGCACCACCGTGGCCGCCCTGAATATAAAATGTACTAAATTTGTCAAATGTTATTTTAACCAATGAACAAGAACAACTGTTGAATAAAGGTTTGGGATTTGTACCAAGTTTCTTTTGTGATGAATATAATATTGTGTCTGATGTTATGGATTTTTGCCGTAACCTTAATCTTAAAATATTTTTTTCAGACCAAACTTCCCAAATATCTCAAAGACCTACTGATTTAAAATTTCATAAATCTCAGTTTCAACCTCCAATGAATAAACATGTGCACATTTTTCAACAATCAGTTTTAAGGGATCTACATTTCCCACATTTTGAATCACTTATCATGGGTCAAAATATTACTACATCCGAAAGAATGGCTTTGGCTGAACTAAGAAATAATCATGACATAGCAATATTACTTGCTGATAAAGGAGGGGCAGTTGTGATCTTGAATATGAGCTATTATCTTAAGGAAGGCTTGGATCAATTATCAGACAAGAAATGCTATATGCATATGTCTATAGATCCCACCACTAATTTCAAAAAAGAAATTGATACATTTCTTAACCTGGCTGTGGAAGAAGGTATTATTACACAAAACACGGCAAAACACCTCACAGTGATGGATCCTCAGTAACAGATTCTGTATTTACTTCCTAAAATTCGCAAGTCTATTTCTAAACCACCAGGTAGACCTATTGTATCAGGTATTGGCTCACTTACTGAACCACTCTCTGTGTTTTTGACACAACAACTTCAACCATTATTGAAAAATGTCAGGGCCAGAATACAGGACATGACACAGTTCCTACAGATTATACAAGATACACAATTGGAACCACATTGGCTTATGTGTACGTTGGATGTTAAATCATTGTACACCAGCATACTCCATTGAGCAGGGTTGCAGTCTTTACAATATTGGTTAGAAAATGCCAAACTATATCCACCAGGCCTCAATACATTGATCATCTGCATGGCTGAACATGTGTTAAATAAAAACGTTTTTTACTTTCAGGGAGAATGCTATTGGCAACTTCAAGGTACTGCTATGGGGGCATATTTTTCCCCCAAATACGCCGATCTTTTCATGGCATATTTGGAAGAATGTCTGATATATAACCCACTCCACAACATATATATGGTTGAAATAGATATATGGCGGAGATACCTTGATGATTGCTGGATGGTGTGGCGTGCTGATCTGATATATTTACAGGAGTTTGTGGAATATCTCAATAGTAACATCTGGGGCATACAATTCACTATAACATAAAACCCCAAACCTATTGATTTCCTGGATGTCACAATGTATAGGAACAATGATCATACATTGAGTACCAAAATTCATAGGAAATATCCACGATATAATATGTTACTTCATGCATCTAGTATGCACCCATGCCACACCATCCGCAATATACCAAAATCCCAATTTATTAGGATTAAACGCATTAGTTCTTCCACAAGGGATTTTGATGAAGCCAAAGTGGATCTCCAAATCAGATTTTTGAACAGAGGATATAATCGATTTGACATTATGTCAGCCAGCATATGGTCAGATAAACAGAATAGGAACACATTACTGGAATACAAGACTTGCCAATCGTCTAAACAAGAATCCCCATTGAGATTTGTTACTACTTATGGCAGAAACCATAATGTTATTAGAAGTACCCTTGATGCAAATTGGAATATATTATTAGCCAATGATCATCTCAGAGATATTTTGGGCCCCAAATGTCAGTTTTCCTACAGACGGGGAAAACCCCTAGGAGCACTATTCCTCACATTACAAACATAAAGAAAGTGGGGGAGCCATCTACAAACAAATGACTATCTCTGGGGACCAACTGCTCAGCACCTTTCCATGTGGACATTGTACATCTTGTAACCAAGTAAGTAAACTTAAACAATTTACAAGTACTAATATGAGTCAAGTCTATGACCTCAGAGTCTTTGGTAACTGCAGCAGCAGTTGGGTTATATATCTGGCAACATGTCAATGCTCAGCATTTTACGTTGGGCAAACATCACGCTCATTACGGTTAGAATGGGGGAACATAAAAGTGATATACGCAATAAGAAAGAGACTAATGCTCTGTATCGACATACTGCTAAACATCATAATGCAAAATTCATGTTTATGATTATAGACAAAATCACTGGAGATAGGAGTAACTAACAGGGGTGGCATAGTATTTTGAACCATAAGGAGAAATATTGGATTATTCACCTTGGGGCTGTCTTTCCCCCTGGCCTTAATGACCATCTATAATTTTGAAAGAATGCCAATACCACGATTAGCCTGTGGAATTGAATTAGTCTGATTTAAGAATCAGATATCTATAACTTATACTATATATTTTTATTATTGTACAGACTATGTGGTTAGGTAATATATAAATTATTTTTTAATATGGAATATATCATTGATAGTTGTGATGTTTATTATGAGATGGTACTATAATCTGTGAATAGTGGGATTTGTGTGCTTAGTCAATGAAGTAGCTTATACTAGATAACTGTTGTATACTACTTTATTAGAGTCGGAATCATATGAAAAAGATCTGTGATATTTGTAAACCATATTTATTCTTCATTTGGATTGACTCTTAGCTATACATGCATGTTTTTGTATTAACTATTATTTAATAAGCATATAATATACTCTTGATTATTACTAACCATATCAGTATATTCTTTTGGACATATTATTGATCAATGTAGTTCTGTTTTTGGGGACTAATGTGTACAAACTGCATAATATACTCATACTCATGGTACTTAGGACCTCATGATTTGTTAGACATCTCCACCTAAACATAATATTCATAGGTTCTTTATTTATTTGTTATTTACTATTTTTATGTATCTTAACATATATATACATATGTACTTATATTTGTTATATGTTTCATGTATATGGGACATTATAGGTCTTTCTTTATAACAAAAAACCTTTGTTGTACATATGTTTTCAGTAATAATGAAAACACTAGCCTTAGGTTTGGACTGTACCACTTTCCGATTGGTTGCTGGTATGTATAAATATTCATGAAGTGCAGTAAGGATGTAATTTGCTTTTTCACTGCGGAAGGCTGCTTAGCCGAAACCGGTTTGAATTGGATTAAATCTTTCTAGTGGCATTACATGCCTTAAGTCTTACTATTATATATTAAAAATATTTATAGCTGCACATGCTGGCCTCTTGTGTTTTCTTTCATTTTGGTTTGGCCGGGCATACCGTACTTGCGAGGCGTGGGGTTTGCACAGGCACAAAGATAAGCCAGTCTCTGTAACAAAATAAACTAATGGATTAGAATTTTCTGATAGTATAGCTATGGTATTGATCGGGTAGCCACGGTGGTGCAGCGGTTAGCATTGCCGCCACATAGCAAGAGGTTCTCCAGTCTGATCCCCGGCTGGGTGCCTTCTGTGCTTTGTCTGCATGTCCTCCCTGTGGTCATGTGGGTTTCCTCCAGGTGCTCTGGGTTTCATCCCACATCCCAAAGACATGCCATAGGTAGATTGGACACTCTAAATTGGCCCTAGGGGTGAGTGCATGCGTGTGTGTGCCTTCTGTGGAAGGTTGGATGCCGGGCTGGCAACTCAACACCATAAAACTCCATTGCCAATCATGAGCAGACAGGTGATCTGCTGTGGTGACCCCTAACTGGGAAATCCCAAAAGAAGAAGAAGAAGAAGATATCTATCAAGCATGTAAGGGAATGGGGTGGCTAATTGGGACAGCAGCAGACAACTAACAGCTCTGTGGGATAGCGGGAAAGTATCCCCAGTACTCCCCATGCATGCGTGTGTGTGCCTTCTGTGGAAGGTTGGATGCCGGGCTGGCAACTCGACACCATAAAACTCCATTGCCAATCATGAGCAGACAGGTGATCTGCTGTGGTGACCCCTAACTGGGAAATCCCAAAAGAAGAAGAAGAAGAAGATATCTATCAAGCATGTAAGGGAATGGGGTGGCTAATTGGGATAGCAGCAGACAACTAACAGCTCTGTGGGATAGCAGGAAAGTATCCCCAGTACTCCCCTACCCACACCATGCAGTACACCCTAGTTGACAAATACCACTGCAGTATATGTGGTGAGCCAAATAACTGGATGGTCATAGGTCAAGTGCATGTATGTCAAAGTGGGGGCCCCATACCCACCACCAACCCCACACAGCATTTCAGCTGTAGAAAACCATAAAGAAATGCCAGGCAAAGACTTCCACATGGCAACATCCATTAAATCCACACCCACAGACATTTACACAGTGATATCACAGTAGGTCCGGCAGTGGCAGTATGGTTTTGAAAGGTAAGAAGTCTGAAACTACAAATGTCTATGCCAGAACAATCTGACCAGTGGTTGATACTGCTATGCCTGTAGTCTGAAAGATAGGGCACACCACTATGCTAAATGGGACTAAAATGTTAAGCAAATATCAGCACAGTCTGTGCAGATGTGTGTCGTGTACAGTTGTGTCACCCCCCATAGTCCATTAGAAATGCAATAATATGTTCCTAGCCTTAAGCAGCATCCAGCTGTCACCAAGAGTGATGTCAAAATAATAACAGAAAGCAATTGTCAGTAACACCCACAGTCAACTTACTGGTGCCATCCTTGGGGTACCTCCTGCTGGCAGCCTGGGAAAATATGATCTTCAGAATGCACTGCCCTGCTACAGATGGCCTGCATCTCTCACACCTGACCTACAGGTCTCTGGCTAATGCCTATGCCTCAACCACAGTGCCCTTTAGGGAGTGTCATGGGGTCCATAGCACCAACATAACACAGTTCACAAAATGCAAAGAAAGGCCATGCTGATAACTGCTAGGAGCAAACCTGCCAGCCTCAGGGAGCCAGAAATCTGGGCAAAGCCATGAATAATGGGGTGATGAAGGTCCAAAGAGAAGGACACCTGTGAAATACTGCTCTAATAATGTTAGAAATTGATGGAATGAGTTGTATTAGCATGGAATGTCTGATTGTTACGAAGTCTGAAACTGCAATGTCAACTGTCAGTAATATCTGACTTCAACCCTGAGTGACTGGCAAAACACTTTTGCTAGAAAACTGCACTTGTTTGGATAACCAAAAAGATATATGAGTCATGGATGTGGACATTCTGTGATACTCTGTACAGTTGACAGGCAGGGCTAGGAGTTTAAACATGGGAATGCACTCACTGCAGGCAGGCCTAACCCTGGAAGATGGTGACATATCTGCACCCATAGAACCCTGGGCCAAATGTCAGTAGGATCTAGAAATGAACAAGCCTTCCCCACCCAGTGGACTTCCCATTGCCCCACCTTATCAATCCTGAAGATGTCTATCACCATGGAAGTCACTTTTGTTAGATCCAGCCCCATAAGCCCCGTAAGCTCTGTGGTGCATGCAATAACTGCAAAACACTATAGTACAACTAGCTAGTTAGGTACGAGTTCTAATCTCAGTCCTATTAAATGTAAAAGTGTGTGTGTGTGTGTGTGTGTGTGTGTGTGTGTGTGTGTGTGTGTGTGTGTGTGTGTGTGTGTGTTTACAACTAAAAGCTTTTTGGTCCATTCAAACCCAGTACATCTCCTCTTTCCCCACTTTAGCAGCCCTGCAGATATCAGTCATCTTAGAAGTGTCTTCCATCAGGCCTTAGCCCCTATACCTCTGTAGCATGTGTGATAAATGCATGACACAATAGTACAAATAACTAGTTAGGTAGCATTTCTAATCTCAGTCCTGGCAAATGTAAAAGACTGTGTGTGTGTGTGTGTGTGTGTGTGTGTGTGTGTGTGTGTGTGTGTGTGTGTGTGTGTGTGTGTGTGTGTGTGTGTGTGTGTGTGTGTGTGTGTGTGTGTTTATAAGTTAAAGCTTTTGGGTCCATTCAAACCCAGTACACTTCCCTTTTCCCTACTTTAGCAGTCCTGCAGATATCAGTCATCTTAGAAGTGCCTTCTGTCAAGCTTCAACTTCATAAGCTCTGTGGTGCATGTGATAACTGTATAACACTATAGTACAAATGACTAAGGAGTTCTATTCTCAGTCCTAGTAAATGTAAAAGTATGTGTGTGTGACAGTTGTGCGTGCAAGACTGAGGGATTTGTGTGTTTGCTTGTTTATAGATGAAACAGTTTTATGCCATTCCCACCCACAACACTTCACACTGCCTCACCTTATCAGTCCAGATGATGTCAGTCTCAGCAACTTTGGCCAGCTGTCAGCCCTGTAAGCTCAGTAGTGTGTGTGATAAATGCTCAACACTATAGTACAAATGACTAGTTTGGAAGGTGATCTACTCTTGTATCCGGCAAATGTGTGTGTGGGTATGTATGTTTGCACGCTGAAGTATTTTGATATGTTTCCCAGCCCCTGCCCTACTTTATCAGTCCTGCTAATGTCATTCCCCATATCAGTACTTTTGGCCAACTCTCAAACCAGTAAGCTCTGTAGCACATGTGGTAACTGCATAACACTATGGTAAAAATATCTAGTTAGGTAGGGGTTCTGCTTTAACATCTGACAAGTGTGTACATGTGTCTATTTGTAGGACAAAGTATTTTGATATGTTTAACACCCACTGTAGTACTTTATCAGTCCTGCTGATGTCATTTCATTTATAGGTTCACAAGTGTATAGTAGGCTAATGGCTCAGGAGCCTTTACAAGCCTAGCACATAGAGGTGCCCTGCCATTGTGCTACCCGTTGTTAATTCCTAGTGCCTGTATCAAGTAGATCCACTGCAGTGATCCTGGGGTGAACTGTCTATTACCCATCCACTCATCAAGATTTCTCTGGAATAGGGTCAGCTAGGTGCTCTGCATGACATGTATGGGAAGTGTATTCCAGGGCATGTGAAGTCTCTTGGTGAGAGAACCTGTCCCACCAGCATGCTTTGGTGATTATGGTACTGAGGTGGAGGTCTCTACAGTGTGTGGTGTGGATGGATTTATATGTAGCATTTATAAAAAAGCTCGGTCAGACATGGCTTTGTAAGTCAAGCACAGATAGCTGCTAATTAGGTGATATGACACAGAGAATAGCTTGGGTGTTCTGAGTCTGTCTGTGTAGGGTGTGTTTTTAATGCCGAGGAACCCCTTTGGGAGGTGCTTCTGTGACCTCTCCAGCTGTGTCTAGTGAGGTATATGGCAAATAGGCATAATACTTGAGGAGTGGTCTAACTTGGGAATAGTAGACAGAGATCATTACCTCTGTCTTCCTGGATGCAAAACCCTTGGTAATGCAATGTGCCATGTAGAAGGACTTCCTGACCACAGTGGTAACGTGGTGCTTGAAGAAGTTGCTGTCAGCCTGTGTCCCTAGATATCTTATAATGCCTACAGTGTTCATTGGGCTCCCATTGATGTGATACTTACTGGGAACTGACTGTTTTACCAAAGGGGATGATGATGCATTTTGTGATGTTAAGCTTCTGGCCATGGTTTCCACATGACTCATTGGTCTGGGTGAGGCCTTTCTGTAGGATGTCTGCATCAACTGCAGAGTTCATGAAAACTCCCAGATTGCAGTCCTTTGTGAACTTGGTCAGCCAAAGTTTTTCTGTGTTGGGCTGGACTCCTGAGAAGTAGATGCTGGGCAGGACACTATTCAGTACTGATCCCTGTAGGACTCCACTCGTGACTGTTTGCCAGTCTGACTTGGAGTTTGCCCCTGTCACACTGTGTGTTCTGTGAACCAGTTTGCAAACCACCCACTGATATAGGGGTTGATGCCTAGTTTGATGGGTTTATCAATACTTCTTGACTGAGGAATGGTATCAGAAGCCTTGGCCAGATTGAGGTAGGCTGTATGCAGTGCCTTACTGTCATACACAGCCCCGGTGACTCACTCAAATACGTCATCCAGGTTGAGCAAGCATGATCTGTCATTCACAAAGCCAAACTGTGTGGGATCCAGAGTAAGGAGATCACCCATATCTTGGTCAATCAGGTCCCTTATGATGTGGTCCATACCAGTACATAGTAGAGTTGTCAGGCTAAGGGCCCAATAATCCCCAGGGTCTGTAGATGCTACCCCATTTATGGAGAAAGATGACTGTAGCAGTGTGCCATTTTGGAGGGTCAAAGCCTGAGGTGAGGCTCTGGCTGAGCAGGGCACATAGATGTGTTGCCATGTCTCTTTGTATGTCATGCAGAACACAGCCATGGATATGTTGGGGTCCCATAGAAGCTGTATTCTTACCTGTGGACAATGCAGGTCTAACCTGGCTGGTAGTAATGCTGGGTGCCTGGCATTCATCTGCCATTGTGATTGTCCCATTGGGGGGGTATAGCTGGCACTGAATGTGTTGGAAAGACTGTGGCCAATATCTGTTGTCTCAGGATAGGAATTAGTATTGTGCAGTAACTCACAGCACTTGTGGTTATTGCTATGGAGGTTGTTGATATAACTATCAAAGGCTTTTGCGATTGTCATCAGTGTCTGCTGCAATTCTGTCTTCATAGCTGCCTGTAGGTGATTCCATGAGGGATCCCAAGTTGTGTTTGAGGCTAATAAGGGGGTTCACCAGTCTTGGGACACCATCTTTTTCTGCAACAGTGTCCTCCTTTTGTTGTACACTTTAGTAATGGCAAGGGATCATCACATTGGCTTTAAGTGTTTGGAGGACAGTGTCTGGGTTATGTTGGCTATGGTTAGTACCATGCATCCATGTACATGTCTGTGCAGTTCATATGTGTATGACTTGACAATCATGCAGCTATTTCCCATTGGCATGGGTGCAGTGAAGTCATCCACCCCTGTTTTTATGACTGCAAAGTCAGCTTTGGATAGGTTTTGCCAGGTGGTTACCTTTGTGAGGGGTGTGGGTGAGATGTTGAGCTCCATGTTGATTGCATCATGTTTGGATCTGACCAGGTAGGGATTGACAATGGTGGTCGAGCAACAGTCCCATATGTAAGTAATCAACACAGGTCAAGGTTGTTGCATCCTCTACTGGGAGGCCAGTATGAGCTGGTCCAGGGCTATGGAATCAATGAATTTCAGGAAGCGTTGGACCAGTGTAATGGTGCTTGACTACTTTCACCAGGTGATGAAGGTAGTTGAACTCTCCTACTATGTCAGTGTTGGGTTGGACCTTCATAGATGCCAGGGTGTTGAGGAATGTGCATTGACAGTCTAGGGACATAGAGGGGGATCAATAGCAGGCTATGGTGTGGCTTGCACTATTACTCAAAGTCAGTTGCACCAGAAGTACTTCCGATGCATTATGCTGAGATACTAGTCTGGAGGTGTGCATATCCATTATGAGTATAGAGACAACACCACATGTGGAGGTGTGGTCCATGTTTGGGGGCTGACAGCTGTGGAATGCATCATAGCCTGTTAGCGTCTGCTGCACTGAACCACCTCTCTGTTACAGCACAAATGTCAATGTCCTCCACTCTGAGTAGTTCATTGAGTGACTGCATCTTGACTGTTAGATGTCTGCTGTTGAGCAGCATAACCCTCAGGTTGCATACATGTCTAGCTGTTACAGTGGTAATTTGATTTGGAAACTGCATAATAAGGCAATATAGGGGTAGCAAAACACATACTCTGTACCTGGCAACCCAGGGCTGACAGATTTAGGACATCTCTGGCAAGGCATTGAGGTCTGCCAATCATGTTATCCCAAGCAGAGAGATATCAGATCCCCTGAAAATGACACACAACACGTAAGCCAATGTTGCAGTCAATTATCTGTTGATAGTACTGCATTCTGGGTGATGGCAGTATACTGCTCAGGGCTACTGTCACACCTGCCTGGACCACATAATCCAAGAGTTTAACCATGTCTCTTGTCATGTAGTCAAGGGAGGTGTGTCTCAGATCATTCACACTCACATGGATGATGACAGAGTGATACTTGTAGTTGTGGTAGAGTGGCCTGACTGGGTGTGTCATGTGTTGGATGCTGGTATGTGATAGACAGTTGGCTGTTACCTCCTCCATAATCAATGTAGTGAGTGGGACATCTGTGTGCCACAGTACTGAGTCACCCATGATCACTGTATTGTGCAATGTGGTTAGCCTTAGGAGCTTAGGTTGAGGGGCACACTGTGTAGGTGACATACGTGTCCTTTGGCATGTGCTATATCATGGTGTCTGAGTGGGTGTCTGTCTTGCTGGTCTGTACTGTTTGTGTAAATGTCCATTGAGTGCCTCTGTGAAGGTGGGTGTGTGACTTTTCAATGTATGTCAGGGTTGTCATAGTGGGTGTTGTGGTGAACTATGTGTTTCACATGGTGTGGTGCAGGTGTTTATATTATCCTCTTGACCAGCTTGTCCAGTCTTTGCTGGAGAGTGCATATTTCCACATTTGGTGATATAGGGGTAACTCTCACTGGTCTGAGTGCTTGGAGTTTAGAGGAGAGGGTTGTCTGTGTACATGATGTTTGGTGTTTAGAGGAAAGGGTTGTCTGTGTACATGAGGCAGCTGCAACAGTGCTTCAGAATGCACAAGTGCCCCAGGTTAATGGGTGAAAGCACAGAAAACCACACTTCAATCATGCCAGGTGGGGTGGTCATAATGAGTAAGTACTGGGGCTAATTCCAAGATAAATGACTACTGCAGATGGCTCCCAGGTGTGATACACTTATTGATACAATAACCTGTTGAAGTGCAAAGTTATAATGCTATTTGAAGTGCAAGACAGAAAGAACGAGCAAGATGTAAGAGAGAAACTGAAGGGAGACTTCCTGCCACCTGTAATACTTTACCTCAGCTGTGCAGTTATCAGCACCTTTGGCCAGTTGTTAGTCCATTAAGCTCTGTAGCACATGCAATAACTGTGTAACACTATAGTACAAATAACTGGATAGGCAGGGGTACTAATCCCAATGCTAGCAAATGTGTGTGTGTGTGTGTGTGTGTGTGTGTGTGTGTGTGTGTGTGTGTGTGTGTGTGTGTGTGTGTGTGTGTGTGTGTGTGTGTGTGTGTGTGTGTCTGAGAATCATGTACTGTGTGGGTTATACCATTTTTGAGTTGTGTACCTCCCTTTACACTTCCCTTCACTCCAATTTAGTAGTCCTGTTGATGACATTCATCTTAGAAGTACCTTTAGAGTAGGTGAAATTGTATAAGCTCTGTGGCACATCTGATAACTGTGTAACACTATATTAGAAATAACTAGATAGGCAGGAGTTCTAATCCCAATAGTGGCAAGTGTTTGTGCGTGTGTGTGTGTGTGTGTGTGTGTGTGTGTGTGTGTGTGTGTGTGTGTGTGTGTGTGTGTGAGGATCATGTATGTGTGGGTTATACCATTTTGACTTGTGCACCACCCTTTACACTTCCCCCACTTTACTTTACTAGTGCTGTTGTTGTCATTCATCTTAGAAGTACCTTTGGGCAAAGTGAAATTGTGTAAGTTTCATGTCACATTTGCTAACTGCATAATACCATAATACAAATAACTAGCATTAGCTTGCATTGCACTCCTGGTCCTGATGAGTCATATTGCCCACAGTGAGAGCAAGTTGATTGCATAATCCAACATTCCTTATTCAAGTTTGTGTAAATGGATATTAGCCATCTTCCATGCAATGGTCTGTGGATGGTGCTGCAGCTTGGTGTGACTACAGTGCATAATGCAGCTGGGAGCACATGCCTGAGTTCATGTAGGATGCAGACAGGGATGATATGACATCCCATGGTTACTTAAATGTGTTGCCTTTTGAGTAGGCAATATGTACCTGCTCACTGGTGATGAGAGGAGAGGTGTAGGTACAGTACATATCCACCTATAGGTATGCTGAGCCAGGGGGTGATGTTTGCCCTAACCCTATCTGCATCAGGTTGCCATTACAGGTTGGGTTGGTCTGTTGCCTCTGAGATTGCAGACATATGGGAAGATGGCCTTATGATTGTCCTTAGTGGATGTCTCCAATGTGTACTCATAGTTGGCCTTACAGTAATCCACCTGTGACCTTATATGCTTGTTCAGACAATGGTTGACTTGATGCCAGATTGGTTCCTGCCCCAACTTTGCCCATTATAGCCACTATAGGGACCAAGTCTCTGGTTTGTGTAATGCTGCTGTACAGCAAAGGGGATTACTCTACTTTGGTGGAGGCAGATATTACAAGTAAGGTATTGCTGAGTCCATACAGCCATTTATGTGTTCAGTCAGTTGTTTGTAGTGGGCATGGCCACAAATTCATAACACAGTTGGACAACTCTCCAATTTAAAAATTATAATCATGCTTATTGTACTAACCATGGCTGTGTCAGGGCAATGCAACAACCAGTAGGTGTAGAAATGTCACTCTTTTGGGTCGACAGTAACTAAGATTACACACATGTACAACATGTACAGCTTTTTTAACTGACATTTTGCATCCCATGTTTGTTTTCATGAGGTGGACACATACACCTACTCATACTGACATGTGCATAGGTAATACCTCACATACATGTCTGTTCTATGTCAGTATGGCACACTGTATTCAAACTCTTGCTGCACAGTCATCCCTCTCAACCAGTTACAGCATTACATCTGTAGGATGCCATGCATACATGGGTGCAATCGGACAAAATCAGTGACAGTGTCTCAATATTGCTGCAACATACTTGAGTCATTCAATAGCACAGTATTCTTTGTACTGACAGGCATCTCCTGAAGGATGTCCAACAGTCATATGGCAGGAAGAGATGAGAAAGGTTAGGAGGGTGGTATTGAGGGTAAAAAGTGTTAATGTTGGCAGTATGACTGGTATAGAGACTAAGCTAGCTGATATGATGGCCAGGGGATGGTTGATATATTGTGTGTATTCAAGAGACCACATGGAAGGAGATTATGGCTGGGTGTATAGAAGGCAGGTCACAATTGTGATATCATGGTGTGGACTGGAGGAGAAAGGGGGTAGGGCTTCTGCTGAAGGAAGAGTGCCAAGAGTGTTTTTGGATGATCACATAAGTGTCTGATAGAGTGATGTTTCTGAAGCTGTAAGCTGATGGTGTAATGTTGACTGTAGTTAGTGCATATGCTATGTAAGTTGGTTGTGCAATGAATGAGAAAGAGAAATTTGACGTCAGTTGGATGACATGGTGATGACTGTACCCAAGGGTGACAGACTGGTCATTGCAGCAGATGTCAATGGGCATGTTGGTGAAGGGAACAGAGGGGATCTGGTATTGACGGGTATGTATGGTGTTAAAAGGAATGGAAACAGTGAGAGGGTAGTAGATTTTGCAAAAAGAATGGACATGGATGTAGTGAATGCATACTATAACATGAGGAAGGAACATAGGGTAACATACAAGAGTGGAGTAAGATACATACAAGTCGAATATATCCAATGTAGGAGGGCCAGTTTGAAGGAGATTGGAGACTGTAAAGTGGTGACAGGGGAAAGTGTATTTAGGCAGCAGAGAATGCTAGTATGTAAGATAATGTTGGTGACTGAAAAGAGGAGGAGTGTGGAGGCAGCACCAAGGATCAAATGGTGTGATTTGGAAAAGGATGATTGTGAGGTGTAGTTCAGGGAAGAGTTGAGACAGACACTGGGTGGCAGTTAAAATCTAATAAATATCTGGTTAAGTACAGCAGAGCAGTTAAGGGAGACAGCTAGAAGGGTGCTTGGGGTGATATGTGGATAGAAGAAGCAGTACAAGGACACCTGTTGGTGGACTGAGGAAGTACTAGACAGTATACAGAGACAGAGGTTGGGGAAAAAGGAGTTGGATTGTCAGAGAGATGAGGAAAGTAGGCAGGAGTATGAGGAGATGATGTGCATGGCAAAGAGAGAGGTGCCAAAGGCTGAGTATGGGCATATGACGAGTTCTATGACAGGTTGGGCACTAAGGAGGGATGAAAGGAATTGTACCGATTGGCTAAACAGATGCACTGAGCTAGGAAAGATGTGCAGCAGATAAGGGTGATACAGGATGATGAGATATATGTACTCACAAGCGCGGATGGTGTGTTGAGCACATGGACAGGGTACTCTGAGAGGATGATGAATGAAGAGAATGAGACAGAGAAGGTCGGATGATGTGGGTATGGTGAATCAGAAAGTGCAATGGCTTAACAAGGAGGATGTAAGGATAGCTATGAAGAAGATGAATACTGGCAAGCGTGTTGGTCTACATTACAAACCTGTGGAAGCATGGGATTGTTTAGGGGAAATGGCAGTGGTGTGTTAGCAATACTGTTTACTGATATCTTGGGAAGTGTGAGGTTGCATGAAGAGTGAAGAGAAAGGGCTTGGATATGGTGTTAAGAATGAGGTTGCTGTGCAGAGCTGTGATGACTACACAGAGATAACATGGACCAGTCACAGCATGAAGTTATGGGTAAGAGTAGTGGAAACTAGCATATGCAGAGAGGTGAGGAGTACTGGTCAGCAGTATGGTTTCATGCTGGAAAGGGCACTACCAATGTGATGTTTGCTCTGAGACTGTTACTGGTGGAATACAAAGACGGTCAGGAGTTGCTCTGTCTATCTGGACATACAGAAAGCATATGACAGGGTGCCCAGACAGGAGTTGTGGTATTGCATGATGATGTCATGAGTGGAACGGATATATGTAAGAGAGATATGTACACGGGTGGGGTGACAGCATTGAGGTCTGCATTGGGATTGATGAATGTGTTTAAAGTGGAGGTTGGATGACACCAGGGATCAGCTATGAGCCCTTTCTGATTTGCAATGGTGATGGATAAGTTGACAGACAAGATCATATGGGAGTCCCCGTTGACTATGTTGTTTGAAGATGACATTTTGATCTGTATTGAGAGTAGGGAACAGCTTTTGGAGACCCTGGAGAGGTGGACATATGCTCTAGAGAGGAGAGGAATGAAGCTCAGCAGCACTAGGACAGAATATCTGTGCATGGATGAGAGGGAGGATAGTGGAATGCTGAAGATGCATGGAGTACACTTGGCAAAGGTGGATGTGTTCAAATGATTGGCATCAACATTTCAGAGTAATGAGTACTATGGAGGACAGGTGAGGAAGAGAGTAGAGGCAGGATGGAGAGGGTGGAGAAGAGTGGCAGGAGTGATTTGTGACAGACGAGTACCAGTAAACATGACAGGTAAGATCTACAAGAGGGTAGTGAGACCACCTATGTTATATGGGTTGGAGCCACTGGCATTGACAAAAAGGCAGGAGTCAGAGCTGCACATTGCAGAGTTACAGATGTTATGATTTGCACTTGGTGTGACACGGGTGCACAGGTTTAGCAATGTGTATATGACAGGCTCAGGCCATGTTGGACAGATGTGAGGCAAAGTTGGAGAGGCAGACTTACATCAGTTTGGACATGCAGTGAGAAGGGGTGCTGAGTATACTGGGAAAAGGATGGTAAGGATGTAGCTGTCAGGTAACAGGAAGAGAGGAAGGCCTCAGATATGGTTTCTGGATGGGGTGTGAGAGGACAAGCAGGTGGGTGGTGTGAGAGAGAAAGATTCAGAGGGCAGGCAGTAATGGCAACAGATGATCCACTGTGGCAATCCCAAATGGGAAGAATTGGAAAAGCCAGAGGACAATGAAGGGGAAGTTGCAATGTCAGTATTCACAGATTTGGAAAGGATTTAACAGACATAACACAACTCTATGGGTAAATGACTACAAATATGAGGCACACATATGGTCAGTGTGCAGAACACTGGACAGTTGAATGGTATGAGCTCAGTATATAACATGCAGTTCAACACACACATCTGCAGCAGTACTTTGCTATGAAAATACCATGTATAGGTCTCACATTTCTGAGACAAACAAGTATATACTAGTTCTATTCACAATTAAGTTATGGATATGCTCCACATCACAGTAGCTGGCCTAGCATTGTCAAAATCAGTATTGTTCAACACACACTCCAGTATTAGTCGTATGTGAGCCATCCTTTCCTGGGGCCTTACCTATGATCTATGTCACTGCAGACAGACCCAGATGCTATGGCTATAGATTCTGATCAGCAATATATTAGAATAGTAAGCTCTATTGAGACATATATGTTAAACGTCCTCTTTCCCATTCTTACATACCCCCTACTGCAGTCCATTACATGTTTACTTGTTCGACATACATGTCTTTGTATTTTTTCCAAGTGTAGGTGGTTATATGCCGTTATTTGTTTTTTTCATCAGTTTCCAACTCTCCCTTTCCCACACATGTAGGGTGTACATCTGTTTTGCATAGGCAGCAGCTTGCCTTTGGTGGGTAATGGTCATGAGCAGCTAATGGCCTGTGCACCAATTATTGTCCCCCACTTGCTAATTGCATGCAGAACAGCTGTGTCATTATTCCTATAGACAATGGCATGGCGGCACACTGCTATAATTTGGTACTTCATGTGTGTGTAGCCCCTTTACCTTGCCTGTGAGGGGGACTTCATGGAGGTGTGTGAAGAACAGCATCACAGTGGACATGTCATGTTACTCACTATACATGTACTTTGGAAACTCACACTATGAGCTCTGTGCCTCCTGTGATGACTGCATAATACTGTACTACCACTAAGTAGATGAGCAGGGATTTCAGACCCAACACTGGCAATTGTGATTCTGTGTGCCTGTGGACAGTATTTTGTTGGATGAACACAATACCCTCTGTGTGTGTGTGTAAATTGCAAATTTGAGGTGTGTTCCACCCACTACACTTACCATAGTCCACTGTACAAAAGGTGCTGATGTCAGCCATCATAAACTTACCTGTATAAATGCCTCAGCCCTATAAGCTACATAGCAGATGCAAAAACTGTTTTACAGACCTGTCAATTGTGTACATCTGTACCCTGGATATGACACACTCAATGTGTTACCACACTGCCATACCCCTTGTAATCTGCACAGACACATCCTGCTGATGCACAGACACCTAGAAGACAAACAGAATACATTATGGAGACCACATGCAGTCATTGTTAATAACAATGGAGGTTGACACGCATAGCAGGAAGACTAGCATTTACAGCCCTGAGAAACTGTCTGGTGTTACATTCACTATGTGCCTGTGCCTCCATGATGGTCTGAAACATGCATCTGGTGACACTTGCTGTGGCACTTGTGAAAGGGGCATGTCAGGCAGCAGGCCCCCTTCAAGCACCCCTGCCCATCTACCTGTGTGGGACCTTGCCCATTCTCTGGCTTTGGCTGGTGTCTATAGACACACTTGCCATAGTCACCACACTTTCCTGTCCCATGCCACTATCCACCAGCTGTCCATTGTCTATGGCCACTGGTGATTGGGTATGTATGGGCATTGTGTCTGTGTGCTGGGATGGGGTAGACAAGAGTGGGATGCCAACCAATGGCACAGATTCAGCCCCTGACAGCCCAGCCTGTTCCTCAATATGGCAATCATCATTGTCAGAGTCTGTAGAGACATTGACATCAGTTCCCAAGCAGGAGGGACCCCAACCCCCATTGCCACCTGTGAGGGGAAGACAATAAATGTAAATTAATACCTGTATGTTATGGTTGTCTGCCACACACAGACATGCACACAAACACTTACAGGTGAGTTGGCACAAAGCTACAAGACAGACCTCACATTACCTAAAACGTGACATGCATGACACGCATAGCCCTCATCATCATCATGCATTGCAGCCATTCTCAATCCTTGTTACTAACAGTATACATCTCTGGGATGCATGAGTACTGTTAGCAGGTGATGTCCATTCACCTAGCACACACTGCACCCATGTACACATAATTGCTGATCACCTGTATAGCACAGTGGTAACTACTGTAGACCATACCTCACAACTGTACAAATCATTGAAGAATGTATATATGTCTGATACATATGTTTGCTCTGTCCCTCACAACCCCTACATATTTGTCTTACACATAACTGGGATCATATGAGGATTGATGTCACTAATTAATGACATACATTCAATTTGCACACATCATCACCAGTAGGGAATGTATGTTACACCAACAACCTTCTAAGCTCAACGTGGATATGATAAGTGTACACACCCCTGTTAACATGGCAGGCTCTTGTAACATTTAAAATGAGACCACAATACTGCATTCAAAAACATTACCCATCTTAAATGTGACATATGACCTGTGCAATCCAGTCATGAACATATTGTTTGGTTTTACAAGATAATTGTTCATTTTATGGTCACATTACAAGTTGGGAAAGGTGTGGAATGTAATACTGTGGTCTCACATTGTATATATTAGAAACATTTGTCATCTTGACAGGGGTGTGTACACTGTGTTATCCACTGTATAGGATTAATGTTTCAGACATGTCTCTACCATAGCCCATTTCACCCCCCAGTTTGTTGGTCTGTGTCCACTTGTCTTGCACTGACAGGTTGTGAAGTATGCTGCAGTAATATTATGTTACCCCCTCAGATAGGCCCCCATCATGGCCATTGTGATCCCCTGCATTTAACACAACCACAAGTGAGCATGGACATCAAGCAACATGGCTAGGTGTGTATTGGCAAAGCACAAAAAAAAAATTACATACTCACCAGCTACAGGCTGCTGTCCCAGTAGACTAGAGGAAGCTAAATGCATGTGGGAGAGACGTATTGTCAACATGTGGCCTTGGTACAGGAGGGTAGCAGCATTTTTGCATGTTAACAATACAACCCCTAATAGTACAAAATATGCTGCCCATCACTATAGATGTGAACTTATGTGCATTACCAAACCCCATCCACAGCTACTGTCTTATCTGACATATGCATGCAGATAATCTACAGATACAGGTTATGTATGCTAAAGTACTCTAGTAATGTGCATTAGGGCCTCACCTGCATCCTCCTCATCCATTGTATTGGCGGCACCCACATCCATGATGCTGGCTTCATGAAGATGTTCTGCTCAGGAGCTGTTCTTCTGCTGTAGGTGGGAGCTGCATGAGTAGGCCCCCATCTGTGGCTGTTGCTTCCCTGGCTATGGCAGCAGCCCTTCACCAGGCATTATGTAGGAAGTTGTTTGCATGATGCCGGACCTGCTCATATGTTCTTGTGTGCAGGCCGGTATCATTTACCCTGTGGACTAGGTCATTCCACAGGGTAGTCTGCTCCCACAGATGCTCCTGGCTGCATCCAAACATCATGTTGTAGTGCTGTATTAGGAATTCTTTAATTTCAGTGGTTTCTGCTGTGCTGTATGGGATATGATGCATCCTGCATGGAAGACAAACAGTGAAACACATCATAGTACCTTACACAGTTGTCAACAGTATGGACAGACATTGCACATCAACAGTGGATATTTCTTGCCAGCACTCAACTACACCATACCCCTGTAGTCTATCAGCACAATATTAGCTTGCATTTCACTCCTGGGCTGGTGCGTCATACTCTCCACAATTATGGACAGTTACTTTTATAAACCTCTATTCCCCATTCATTTCTGTGTAAAGGGATGACAGTGACCATCTTCCATTTGGATGGTGTGCGGATGTTGCCGAGGCTGTGTTTGAATACAGTGTGTGATGGCACTGTGAGCACTTGCCTGAGTTCATGTAGGATGCAGACAGGGATGTTGTCAGGCCTCATGGTGAGTTACTTTTGTTGTCTTTCAATAGGAGATATTTACCTGCTCACCACTGATGAGGGGAGGAGTGCAGTTGATATGCATATTCCCCTATAGGGATGGGGACAGGGGGGTGATGTTCACACCAAACCTGTCTGATGCAGGTTGCCTATATCAATGGCATGTGTGTATGAGGTGTGATTTAACACAAATACATGATGAACTGTGTTGTTGCCTCTGGGACTGGCAACATATGTGGAGACACCCTTGTGACTGGCTTTGGCAGTGTGGATATGTGTAATGTGTGCTCACAGTTAGCTTTACATGAAGTCACCTATGACATTACATGCTTGTTCAGATAGAGGTGCACATGCTTCCAAGTTGTTGTCTGCACCTATGTGGCCCTGTACAACAACATAGGAACCCATTATGTGGTTTGTGTATTGCAGCTGTCGACCAAAGTGGATAACTCTTCCTTGGTGGAGGCGGCTTTTACAGGTCAGGTATTTCTGAGTCCATACAGCTACCCTGGCTATATACGTCTACACACCCTGTTATAATACCTGGTCTTTGCGCTATTGTAACTTGACACCACAATAACTCATTTCAAAAAAATTCCCACCTTTAATGTGACCTATAGCCTGTACAATTCCATTGAAAACATAACATCTGTTGAGGGAAAATAAACTGTTTGCATGAGTATGCACACCCTTACACAGATACTTTGTGGATGCAACTGTTGAGATAATGACAGCATTCAGTCATCTTAGGTCAGAGTCTATCATTATGGCACATCTTTACTAGGTAATAGTTGCCCAGTCTTCCTTCCAACAGTGCTACAAATATATCAGTTACTGAGGGCATATCTTGTGCACAGCCCTATTTAAGGAAACCCACAGATTGTCTGTTGGGTGTAGGTCTGGCTGGAACATTCCCAAACTGTAGTTTCCATCTGGTGAAGCCATTCTTTTGCTGATTTGGATGTATGCTTGGGGTCATAATCATGTTGACAGACAAAATCCCTCTTCATCTTCACCTTTCTAGCAGATGACTGAAGGTTTGGGGACAAAACCGGTTGGTATATGCAACTGTTCATAATTCCTTCCATCTTGAGTGGAGGCCCAGCTCCAGCTTTTGAAAAGCAACATCACAGCATGATACTGCCGCCGCCATGCTTCATCAGGGGGATGGTGTTCTTTTGGTGATGCAAAGTGTTGTGTTGGGCCAAACATACTTCTTGGAATTGTGGGCTAAAGGTTCAACCTTGGTGTCATCAGACCATGATAGATTGTCCAACATGCTTTTTGGAGACTTGTTCTGTTTGGCAATGTTTGTCCAGCCCTGGATGTTTTTCTGCGTAAGAAAGGGCTTCCATTTAGCAACCCTACCCCATGGGGCAGACATATGGAGAATACAGAAGATTGTTGTCACATGTGGTGCACACCCAGTACTTGGCAGGCACTCCTACAACTCCTTCACTGTTGCTGTCAATCCCCTGTCAGCCTCCATGGCCCGTTGTCATCTTGTCATTTCATCCATTTTGGATGGACGTCCAGGTGTTTGCAGTCTCACTGTGGTCCCATGTCTTCTCCACTATCTGATGACTGCACTGTATTCCATGGTATATCCAATGTTGGGGACACTTTTTCTTCTCTTCTCCTGACAGATACATTTTCACAGATCCCTTCAATGCTTTGTAAGCTCTCTGCCAAGCATGTCTTTTGCTGTAGCAGGTAACTGGGTAAATGTCAAATATATCCTACTAGGAGAGTTGAAGATTATTTGGGGTTAATCAGAGTCTTGTTAATTGATGGCATGTGTGTAACCAAAAAGAGAATGGTGTGATTACTGCAAGAGGTGCATCAACCAAGTAATGGTTTATGTGTGTGCACAAGTATGCAACCAGTTTATAGTATGTTTCTTATGTTTTACATTTTCTTCCCTAAAGGATTTGTTTGTTTGTCAATAGAATTGTACAGGTCATGAGTCACAATCAAGGTGGGAAATGTTTTGACAAGATTTTCTGTGGTGTCACTTTGTATAGTACATAAACCTGGCATTTCAACACGGGTGTGTACACTCTTGATATCCACTGTATGTAGGTGTTCAGATAGCTGTTTGTGGTAGGCATGGACAGAGGATCACAACACAATTGCACACTTCTCCGATTACAACCTGATAATCATGCCTATTCTACTACCCATATCATTGTCATGGCAATGTAACAGCCAGTAGCTGTAAACATTTATGTCTGTTGTATGCACTGAAATTAATATTACACACAAGTAGAATATGCACAACTTATTTACATACATAGAGAAGTAAGCTGATTGCACAGTAGGCTTTGCTGTCATAGTGGTTACCTGCAGGATGTCCCACATTCATATCTAGGCTATTATGTTATGATGTCATTGTTAACAGGCCTAACAACGGTTTGCCCAACATAACACAAGTCTATGTGTAAGTGACTACATATATCAAGCACACATGCTTATAAGACTGTACACCTGAATGGTATGAACTCACTATATCACAAGCATTTCCACACACTTCTGCAACAGTACTTTACTCTGCACATGCTATGTATAGCTGTCTTATATTTACAAGACAAAATGTATAACATAGTTATATGCACAAGTAACATATGGATATGTACAACATCCCAGTAGCTGGCCTAGTCACTACAGACAGCACTACATGCTATGGCCATCACTGCTGTTCAACAGTACATCAGTACAGCAAGTCTTGTTGAGATATATGCTTTCAAGCCCCTATTTTCCATTATTACAGACCACCTACTGCATTCAATTACATGCTTACTTGTCTCGCATACCTTTTTTTTCTGGATTTTTAACAGATATATCCTTTTTTTTTCCTCACAGTACTTCAGCTTTGCACTGATGGACTGTCTATGACAGAGGTGGTTTGAATAGATGGCAGCTTGTCTTTTGTACGTAATGCTCATGACCATGTGATGGCTGGAGCACCAAATTGGTGTTCCCCAGTGGGTCTATATTATAACACCGAAAGTGTATATGTGCGACTACATAAAAGTTGACACATAATGCACGAAACCTGAAAATAGTGAATGGCCACATAATTGAATTTTCCCTAGGGAAAAAACTTACATGGCTATTCGCTAAGAAAAATAATTTAACACCATAAACAGTGGGGGGGGGGTTCACCCTCCCCACACCCCCTAACTAAATATACCAACTCTGAGATCGCACTATAGGGAAGGAAAGGGAATCTCCGTGAAATTGGCCAACTATCTCCTTGCCCTGTGACATATTCATCGAATCGCTTAAATGCAATTTGATGAATATGTGTTGCTGTTTCCGTATTCGCTCAGGTGCCTTTTCTTGCTTGTAATATAGACCCTTCCACAGTTGCTGACTGCATGCAGAGCAGCTGTGTAGTTATTCCAATAGCCAATGTCATGGCAACACACTCCTTTAACTGAGTACTCCATGTGGGCACTGGCCCTTTCCCTTACCTGTGCGGAAGACATCTTTGAGGTGTGTGAGCTAATACCTTTTAGAACAAGACCTGCGGAGACAAGCCAACTAAATGGTAGAGAAGTTTCAAGACTTGGGAGCAGAATGTGAATATTGCTGTTATATATTTTGAATACTGCTTGTTTAACAGGATTTGTCTGAACATGCTACTTCTGCATGGGTTTCAGTCTGACAAAGTTCTGTTTGGTCAGTTCCCCAGACAGGTGTTGCCTAGGCATATCAGTAGCATACTCTGGTGATTGCAGTCAGTAAATTCTAACATCCATTTGTGTTTCAGACTTTATATCCCTCAGAAAAGATATGTTACAACAAACCCTGTAACACCAGCTATTTGGTCAGTGTATAGCAGCAATATTTCAAGTATGGAATGTTTTTGGGCCTCTGTCCTAAATTGTGTCAGGGTTTATATAGATGCCATACAGTAGGAAGTTGAAAGGTAGAGTCTACTATTATTTTCTTTTGTCATTCCTGTTGAGGGGAAAGGGTGGACAACATGTGGGACTCATTCAAGAGGTTGGTGTATGGAGAATGCTCTTAGATGCCCTTGTAACATATTCTATGTGAGGAGAGTAACACGTGTTTTAAAACTAAGCTGTTAGAACATGTGAAACATATTACTGATGAGAAAGAAGACAGTTCTATAGCTGCACATTTTAATAATTATCTCCATGGTACCATAGTAGTCACGAAAGAACATTTATGTACAGAATCAGTTTAAATTCATGAATGTGATACTTTATCCACTAGAGTGTTAAATGAGTAGTGTAACTGAAGGCTGTGTATATACATGTAATTAAGTGCAGTGGGTTACAAGGTACTGCTCTGGAAAATGTCTGTTTCTCAGTTTGATCAAACAGTCATAAAACAACAATAGTTATGTACAGAATCAATGTATGTTGTTAAATGTGATACTTTATTCCCTAGGGGATTTAATGAGGAGTGCAATTGGGGGCTGTGTATTTAAATGCACTTAAGTGTTAATTGCTTCCTCTAATTAAGGCAAGTATTTCTTGTAATGTGTTACTCCTTGAAGGCCTTGGCAAAGACATCAGAGTAAAATGAACTTGTGTGAATTAGTGGCTGTTTGTATTTTTGTTTACTATCTTCACTCATTGTAGTTGTTATGCAAAGAAGTCAATGTATATGTCTGGCCATTGTGTGTAGCCTATTATGATTTTGTAGCAGCATACTGTTCACTTATTATTTGGACTGGGGGGGGGGCAGATGTGAGTGTTATGGATCCTTTTGTATCCAGCTGTGCATGCTGCCCCAGTTATGGGTGATCTATCAGCAGCATATGTTTGTATGGGCATTTAGAGACATGCATGCATATATATCTATATATCTATATATATATATATATATATATATATATATATATATATTTTTTTTTTTCATACATACACACATTCACACATACACGCACACACACACACACACACACACACACACACACACACATATATATACATATATATATATATATATATATATATATATATATATATATATATATATATATATAAATATGTATACACACGTCAGTATTTCTTGGTAATATATCTATATATTGTTATACACACACACACACACACACACATATATATATATATATATATATATATATATATATATATATATATAGATCCACACATATCTATTTCTCTATATATGTAAATATTTTTTTCATGTATATATTTGTAGATAACAATCATTCCTGATTGCACAATGTGTCTTTCCTATTGTAAACTGACTATACTGCATGATATGTTGTAAAAAAATATCCTAACAATTCACAGCTAAGATGGCCTAGTAGTAAATTGTTGTGACTACAGTGTATAATTTCCCAGGCTCAAGACTGAGCATGGGTGATTATTTTGTTGCTGGCCAGAAGAAGGGCTGCTGGCTACAGAGTGATTAAGGCACTTTTAAGCAGTTGTAAGTGGGTTTGTGCGATAGGCGCTTAAACTGTGCAGGCTTCACTTACTGACACTTGCCAGTGAGCAAATATGCTTAGCAGAGCTAACTTCCAGTTATCATTCACATTTAAGCAATGTGTAAACCTGCATAGCATAGCTCAGCCCTGGTAACCATTTCTCACATTACAGTCTCATAAAATAGCAGAGTAATTACATCATGTAATAAGTTTATTTAATTTCCTGTACATAACATGCTTTTATGTGCTCTCATTATAGTAGCAAGGGGTGTGACTATACTGTACAGGACACTTGGGTATACATGGGTAGTATCACTTTCTTTTTTTTATTATTTTTTTATACGTGGGTATTATCACATGTTATATGCACTCACACTTGCATGTTACACCAGCGACAGTACAGTGGTTGACAAATATGATTCCACACATATTGTATTATGAAATTACTACTGTTGGCACTGCTTTTCCATGTAAATTTAGATTGCCTATTGTAGTACTCCAACCATGCACCTCTGCATGCAGAGCTGGGACTCTGAGTACTGCAGTATCTTGTTCTTGGTGTTTCTGCTGTATGTATTATGTATCTCCTATTGGATATTAATATTATTATATTAACTGTAGAGTACTATGTTTTTTGGCCATGTCATTGAGGATTGATGTCATGTAGTAATGGCATAAATTTCATTTTCAGACTTCTGTCCTTCAGGACATTCATCCTAATGCATAACATGCTTGTTGTCCACTTTTTGTCTGTCCTCTTTGTGGATGTGCAGATGTCAGGTATTGCTAAGGACATACAACTATGTAGGTTCCAACATAGTTTTGTGCTGTGGACCTGGACACTGCTGCTAGCTCCAACAAATGGGACATCCTTCATGTGGGCCTTGGCCCTTTTCTTTGCCTTTGTGACGGGCATTACAGAGGTAGTGGTCTACAGATTCACAGACAGTAGGTGGGAATATTTCAGAGGACAGGACATTTGGAGACAACACAACAACATGGGGAACATATCTCCAGAATTGTGAACAGATTCTATGTCATCATCACTGCTATTATACAAATGGTGGGTTGATAGATTGACAGGGTTTGTGTTGAC